>NC_084836.1:42915184-43220594 GCF_033115175.1 Lepus europaeus | reverse complement strand
GGAACTGGGAAATGGTAATATGTGAATTTGGAAAGGGAGAAAGGATCAGAGTGGGTCCAGAGTTGAATAATATGCCAAAGAGTTGTGATTTGTTTGTTTGGCTTCAGGTGTTAAGGGATGTTTGTTGCATTTTAACTAAGGTGGTGTGAGTAAGCTTGCATTTATAGACCTATTTGGAAATTCAGTCTTTCCTAGAGGTCAGTACTTCATGCTTTTTTTTTCATCCATGTAATGTCAGTGCGTGATCTCCTCTTCAGAACTGCCAAATATATCTACTCCAAACTTTTCTCCTGTTTCTTGAAAGCTTTTGGTGGAACTGCTTCTTTGTCCCTGGATGCAAGTTTGTGTTACATCGTTGGGTTTTTGTCATCTTTTAGATATTAGCTTTATGATTATAAATCAAGTTTTAATTCAGAATTTGGATATTTATTCCAGGATGTTTATAAACACATCTTTATTCAAAAGCTACTTCCTCCTTGCTCAAACCAAGACTGGACCTCCTTGCTCTTTGGAAAGGATCTTTTCATTGTACCTCCTTTCCATTCACTAGGATCTTTGTAGGGAAGGTGGAGTAGAGAGAAGAGGTATCAAGGTATCATTGTTTTAAGATTACTCATTCACATTAGACCCTTGGGATGTTCAAAACTGACTCTGATGGTTATTTATTTGAAAATTTTGAAGATAGCACAGCTGAAGCCCATTGACGTCACCATCTTTGGTCCATTTTATGACCTCTCCTCAATGTAAATATCTACTTAGCTTCTTCTCCCAGTAGGACTTGCAGCTTCCTTCATCCTGAGTCCCCTTCCCCAGGCAAATTATTGTTGTGAGCAGGATCTCTCTTTCCTAAGCAAATTCAGGCAAACATTCTTACTACAAGTTTAATATTTCTCCCTAAGATTTGCACATCCTTGATCTGTGATCTGAAAGGACTGCAACATACCTCTCAGTACATACACTACACAAGGCTACTACACCTTGCCTGGGGACTAGGACTCCATGTCCCTTCCACTACAGGGAGTATTCATCAGTATCTAAACTATCCCATGCCAGAGGCTGAGTTAGGAAGTAGTATACACCACAATCATTCCACAAGGTGACTTTTAACAATCTCATTAAATTTCATTGTAAAAAACAACAACTTTTTATCCTTGCATGGGCATTTGGCCTAGTGGTTAACATACTAAATCCCATATTTGAGTGCTTGGACTTGAGTCCGGCTCCACTCATGATTACAGCTTCTTGCTATTGTGTACTAAGTCATTGGACACCTGCTATTCACATGGGAGGCCTTGACTGTGTTCCTACAGGAGCTTTGACCTGGCTCTTGTAGGCATTTGGGGAGCAAGCCGTAGATGAGGACTCTCTTTCAAAATCTTCATATATTTAGATCCTGCTTTGTTTTCTGACTACTTTACCATTTAGGCACAATTCATTTTATATTAAAATGTAAGCATAAATAATATTTGAATCTTTAGTAATTTAAGATGAATTGAAACCATATTTAAATGTTTTTGTATATATTATTTCATTTATTAATCCATATGAAACTGTCTCTCATTGTTGGTGTAAACTGATTGGCCTTCAAAAGTTTTGATATTGGATGAAATTGAAAAAAAAATGTGTTGGTGCTCCGTAGTTTTAGTTACATCTAACTCGCCAGTAGATGTAGACTTGGTAAAGACAGGCATAGGATATTAAATGGGGCTATTTTGGGCTCATACTGAGTTGTGAGTACTCTAGGAATGCAATGCTTTTTATCTTCTCTATATGTGGTTTTATATTATAGGGAAGGAGTTAAGTTTGTAAGCTTGAATAATTTAAAGTGATGACATTTTTGGCACTATTATTTCATACTAATATATGTATTAAACATATATAAAAAGTACGATTGATAGCCTGTAACGTTGCACTACTACAAAGACAGTGGCAGATATTTTTGAAGTTAGAGGATGAATCCATATTCTGACATTTGACAGTCCTTGCTTTTGTAAGCTTGGAATTGTACTTAGGTTATTCCATAAACAAACATTTGACCCAGAATCCTAAGAAAAAGAGGACCTGTGCCCATTACTAACAAGGTTTTTTAGTTTAACCTAGCATCTTTGTTCTTCCTTCTTATTGGAGAAACCATTCATGAGAATAGTAAAGATATATGGAAATCTGAATTTTTGCTTAGCCAATTTTTTGGACCATAAAACATAAATGAAGCGCTTATATAAGTGGACTGACTTAGTTTCTGTAAAAATGAGATTCATCTGTGTTTATATGTGTGCCAATAGTTTATTTCATTTAATGTATATTACCTGGTATGTAAGGATATCACAGATTATCCATCTTAATGTTGATTGCATTAGAGGTTGATTGTATTGTTGGCATTTTTCTACCATCTTGAAAAAAACTTTCTTAGTGCATATATGCATGTATTTCTGTATTTCTGAAGAATATAGGCCTAAGAATATTACTGCTGAGTCATAAAGTATATGAGTCTTTAAACTTTGTAGGTGATACTATATTTTCTCTCCAAATAGTTATGCCATTGTAGTTTTATGTCTTGGTCAACAATTGGTATTATCGCTTTGGGAAAAGATTTATTTTATTTATTTGAAAGGCAGAGTCAGAGAGAGAGAAAAATCTTCCACTTGCTTGTTCCCTCCCCAAATAGCTGCTATAGCCAAGGCTGAGCCAGACTGAAGCCAGGAGCCAAGAGCTTCATCTGGGTCTTCCATGTGGGTAGTAGGGACCCAAGCACGTTAGCCATCTTCCACTGCTTTCCCAGGCACACTGGCAGGAAATTGGATTAGAAGTAGAGCAACGGGCCGGCGCCGCGGCTCAACAGGCTAATCCTCTGCCTAGCGGCATTGGCACACCGGGTTCTAGTCCTGGTCGGGCACCAGATTCTGTCCCGGTTGCCCTTCTTCCAGGCCAGCTCTCTGCTGTGGCCTGGGAGTGCAGTGCAGGATGGCTCAAGTGCTTGGGCCCTGCACCCGCATGGGAGACCAGGAGAAGCACCTGGCTCCTGCCTTCGGATCAGCGCGGTGCGCCCGCCACATCGCGCCGGCCGCGGCGGCCATTGGAGGGTGAACCAACGGCAAAGGAAGATCTTTCTCTCTGTCTCTTTCTCTCACTGTCCACTCTGCCTGTCAAAAAAAAAAAAAAAAGAAAAAAGAAAAAGAAAAGAAAAAAAAAGTAGAGCAATGAGGACTCAAAAGCTCATATGGGATGCCAGTGTTGCAGATGGTGGCTTAACCAACTACCCTACAATGCTGGCCTCAGTATTGTCATTTTTTCAGTTCACTGAGTAGATGAGAAGTTTAATCTTATGTAGTTTTAATTAGCGTTCTCCATGAGAGTGTTCACTTCTTATGTTTTCCCCCTTCCATTGGAATATATTCTTCTCTTATGTTTTTATATTACTTTAAAAAATTATTTGAAAGGCACAGTTAGAGAGACAGAAAGAGTGGGAGGAAGGGAGTTGAGAGATGAGAGACCTTCCTTGTGTTGGTTCACTTTTCAAATGGCTGCCGCAGCCATCAGCCAGGGCTGGACCAGGCAAAACCAGGAGCCTGGAAGTGGAGCAACCAAGACTCAAACTGGCACTTCTATGGGAATGTGGTCATTGCAGGTGGTTGCTTAAATATGCTACAAAACTGGCCCCTACTTTTAATCTTTAAAGAATTTTAGGGGCCGGTGCTGTGGCGCAGTGGGTTAAAGCCCTGCCCTGAAGCATCGGCATCCCATATGGACTCTGGTTCTAGTCCCGGCTGCTCCTCTTCTGATCCAGCTCTCTGTTAGGGTCTGGGATAGCAGTAGAAGATGGCCCAAGTCCTTGGGCCCCTGCACCCATGTGAGAGACCTAGAGGTAACTCCTGGCTCCTGGCTTCAGATCGGTACAGCTCTGGCCATTGCAGCCATCTAGGGAGTGAACCAGTGGATGGAAGACCTCTTTCTCTATCTTTACCCCTCTCTGTAACTCTGTCTTTCAAATAAATAAAGTAAATGTATAAAACAAGAATTTTAGAATCATATGAAATAGCAAAAAAGAAAAACATATAGGGAGGACTTGTGTACCCTTTACCTAGTTTCTTCTGGAGATAATGTCTTATTTAATGGTAGTACAGTCCCAGAACCAGGGAGGCATGGGTGTAGTCCATTAAGCATATTTCTATTTCATGAGTTTTAAAAAACAGATTGATTTAGTTACTTGAAAGGCAGGGTGACAGAGTCAGAGCGATATCCTTCCCCCACTAGCTCACTCCTCAAATTCCCACTACAGTTACGCTGAAGCCAGGAGCCAGGATTTCCAACCAGGTATTCTGTGTAAGTGGCAGGAACTCAAATACTTGGGCCATATTCTGCTGCCTCCTAGACACATTGGTTAGAAGCTGAATGGGAAATAGGATTAGATCCCAGGCACTACAATATGAGGTGCTGGCATTTCATGTGATGGCTTAAACCACTGCATGACAATACTCATCCTTTTCTCGAGTTTATAGATGTTCTTTGTGTGTGCGCTTTGTTCTGTGTAATTTGTATCACACACATAGATTTATGTGTCTACTCCCACAACAGGATAGAATGTCATTCTATCACTACAAGGTGTACTTTGTCCCTTTGGGATATACATATCTCCTCTGTTCCTAATCCATGTCAACCCCTGTCTGTTCTCCATCTGTATTTCTTTTTAAAGTGTCTGTTAACATATTTTTGTCTCTTGTCTTTCTATTACTAATGTTTAAAATTTTTTTTAAATTTTATTTAATGAATATAAATTTCCAGTGTACAGCTTATAGATTACAATGGCTTCCCTCTCCCATAACTTCCCTCCCACCCGCAACCCTCCCCTCTCCCGCTCCCTCTCCCCTTCCATTTGCATCAAGATTCCTTTTCAATTCTCTTTATATACAGAAGATCAATTTAGTATAAAGATTTCAACAGTTTGCACCCACATAGAAACACAAAGTGAAACATACTGTTTGAGTACTAGTTATAGCATTAAATCACAATGTACAGCACATTAAGGACAGAGATCCCACATGAGGAGCAAGCGCACAGTGGCTCCTGTTGTTGACCCAACAAATTGACACTCTAGTTTATGGAGCCAGTAACCACCCTAGGCTGTCGTCATGAGTTGCCAAGGCTATGGAAGCCTTCCAAGTTTGCCGACTCTGATCATATTTAGACAAGGTCATAAAAGACAGAGTGAGGATAGTAACCAATGATCCTAAGAGTGGCATTTACCAGGTTTGAACAATTATACAGCATTAAGTGGGGAAGAGGACCATCAGTACACACATGTTGGGAGTAGAGCCATTGGTGGTAGAGGTTATGATTACGAAGGAATGAGGCCCAAGTACGCTAGACAGGGTCTAGAACAAAGGACAGAGTCATTATTAGAGGAGCTAAGAAAGGTGCTGTCTAAGCTACAATTAAGTTTTCTGACTGAGAGGCAAATAGAACCTCACAGAAGGGGCTTGATAATAATCTGTTGGGCTTTAGGCCTTGTAAGTTAAGAGGCCCAGACCTATCTATCTCTTCACATGGGGTATATCCTAAGGGAGGTGTGACCCTCCTAGGGGAAGGCACTCTGTTGACTTTCATTACTTGGCTGGCCTGGGAGGAGAGCTGGCCAGGTAAAGGCAGGGGGCATCTCTAACAAGAAATTTACAGTTCTGCCTGCAATGTTGCTGACCCTACTTGACCATCCCCTCAACTGCAGTGGTCACTTTGGAAGTTGGGCTGAGTGAAGGGCTTTTCAGCTTAGAGCCAATAAGATCTGTGGCTCTGACCTGGGCATCCTTCGACTCCAGGGCAGGTCCATTTCCAGTGATCCAACTCTTGGCAGAGCTGCCAGGGCTCTTCACAAGCTGACTTCTGCTGAAGCCCAGGCTTACCACATTGAAAGCCACTGCAGTGGACTGGCCTGTTGGGTCTCCTTGAGGGCAGATCACTGTACAAATCAGCCATTAATTGGCCTGCCACCCATTGCTTCTGATGCCTAGCTTTCTTATCCTCCTGGTTTGTGTTAAAGCAGACCAGAGGATGCAAGTCAAGGGAGTGCCCAAGTCCCATCTCTAATCTTCGGTGGCCTGAACTACAAGTCTATAGTCACAGGCATGTTCTGTAGTAGTTTTTCTAAGGTAGACAATGCCCATGAGGAAAATTATATTCTCACTTTAAAACTTTCTTTCCCTTTGGTCTGAAAGGGAGGTTTTTTCTACTACTGTATACTTCGCTGATGGCGAAGTGAATCTAGCTATGAGATTATTATTTAAGTTCTTATTTTGGCTATGATATTACAGAAAAATGTTAGCCATCTCTTTTATAAGGTCTAAAGATTAAATTGTGCGTCCTACAGATTCCTTCATAATAGAATTAGTTTCCTACCTTGAAGAGAATAGAGAAATGAAAGAACAAGTTGGGCTTAGAATAGAGAAATGAGGGAGCAAGTCCTAGATCGCTTGCTGACAATAGCAATATCACATGAATACTTAGCAAACAGTTTCAACCATTAGATAACTACTTAAGAAAACATTTACCAGAAGGTCCAATGCCTTCTATAAATTTTAAGAATCATGTATTTGAAAACACCTCTTAAATATCTAACATGGTGTAGTTTGTTTAACCAGTAAACTTAAGCACAACCATCTAAAATGTTTTTAGTTTCTTTCTACCAACATGTTTAAAACATATGATACACAGATTCAGGTCACACAAATTAAAATGTATCTTTGATTGATTTTAGCAGCTTAAATTTATGGACAATCTTATCTATAAGCCATTTAAAATAAAACTCTTAATAAAATTTCCCCATGTGGACATACAATATGTACACAAATATAACATAGCATAATAGACCAATATAGCAATTTTAATAATAGCTTTTAAAATCTTTAACTCTTTTTGTAGATTGCCAATTGATTTGAATTGCTTTTTGTTTTTAGTAACCTCAGTTAACCATACTTTCTCTCAGTTGGTACTGTTAATACATTATGGCTTCATCTGTTTACAGAGGCATCCCAAAGTACTGAATACCATAGAAGTGGCTGGAAAAAGTCCATAGGAACCTATAGGAGGACAGCTAAACACAGAACCAACAACGCTTTAGTTTTATGAGCAGCAAATCATATGTAATGTGGATGACAAAAGACTTTAAGTCGCCATGTTTAAAATTATAAACTCATCAACCAACAAGAGGCACTTGCTTACTTCACAGTATTTTTGAAAGCACCTGTAGGATTTTACAAGTATTTAACCCTTTAGGCCTCTGGGGCTTTCTCATTAAGATAACTATCATGTCTAGTAACACAAGATCATTAGACTTTTTAATTCTCAAACATTTGTATTAATAGCATTTTCCATTATAGAAACTTAAAATTTGGTACCACATCACATCTTGACAGTTCTTCTAATATAATCCAAATAGCCTGATTATTTGGTGTCTCTATAAGATAAGAGACATAGGTCCTTCGATTTTTTCAGTTGGGCCCAAACTGGAAAAACCAAAGTCCAAGATTTACTGGAAATTTTAGAGACCAGATTGTTTGAAACTTTGATTTTTTGAATGACTGTCAAGAATGCCAAGAAGGCTCAAAATCCAAAATATCTGGTTGAAATAAGATTCCTTAAAATCATGACCTAACATAGACCAAATTTGATCATTGTTACAAGGTGATTATTCAAATCTTTGAAAATAAGCACATATTTAAATAACCCATAGCTCTTAATAAAAATTCAGCTGTTTTTGAACAATTAGAATTTAACAGACTTCAAGAGAACATAATCGATTACTTTAACACATTGCTTTAACAGAGCATCAGAGTTTAATTCTATGTCAAAGAGAAATTGAGCTTCCTGTGATCTTTTGCTGTGAGGTTTCCTTCCTTTACCTTCTTTCATATTGGTGACCATGTTTCTGTGTTTCTGTGTGTAACACATCTTTAAGCATCTTTTGCAGGGCAGGATGAGTGGCAACAAATTCTTTCAGTTTCTGTTTGCTAAGAAAAGTCTTAATTTCACCTTCATTCACAAATGAGAGCTTTGCCGGATATAATATTCTGGGCTGGCAGTTTTTGTCTCTTAGTGCCTGGGCTATGTCTCGCCATTCCCTTCTAGCTTGTAGGGTTTCTGATGAGAAGTCTGCTGTGAGTCTAATTGGAGATCCTCTGAGAGTAATCTGACGTTTCTCTCTTGCACATTTTAGGATCTTTTCTTTATGTTTCACTGTGGTGAGTTTGATTACAACATGTCGTGGTGAGGATCTCTTTTGGTCATGTTTATTAGGGGTTCTATAAGCTTCCTGTGCTAAGATGCCTCTGTCCTTCTCCAAACCTGGGAAATTTTCTGCTAGTATGTCACTGAAAATGCCTTCTAATCCTTTCTCCCTCTCCATGCCTTCAGGAACTCCTAGAACCCAAATGTTGGGTTTTTTATTAGTATCCTGTAGATTCCCGACAATATTTTTTAGATTTCTAATTTCTTCTTCTTTTCTTTGGTTTGCCTGTTTCCTTTCCTGTTCTCTGTCTTCTAAGTCTGATATTCTCTCTTCTGCTTTGCCCATTCTGTTTTTAAGGCTCTCTAATGTGTTTGTCATTTGATCTATTGAATTCTTCATTTCATTATGATTTCTCGTCACTATCACAGTTTCTTGTTCTACTAGTTGTTTCATTTCATTTTGATTCCTCCTTAATATTTCATTTTCGTGAGAGAGATTTTCTATCTTGTCCATTAAGGATTTCTGTAGTTCAAGAATTTGTTTTTGAGAACTTCTTAATGTTCTTATCAATTTTTAGAGATCTGCTTCTTGCATTTCTTCGATCTCCTCATCTTCATAATCTTGAATTGGGGTGTCTTTTTCATTTGGGGGCGTCATAGTGTCTTCCTTGTTCTTGTTACCTCGGTTTTTGCGTTTGTTGTTTGGCATGTTGGAGATACTTGGTTTCTTCACTGTGGTGTTTTTTCTTGTTACACTATGGCTCTATATTAAGTGGACTGTCTGCTTTTGGTGGAGCCTTAGAGGCTTGAGATAAGTGTGGACTGAGAGCTGTGTTTGGTTCCTCAGGGTTGAGGGTGTGTCAAAGATGACACTCCCAGGTTAGGTGTGGTAAATCTCTCTTTCTTTCTTTCTTTTTTTGATTCAAAAGGGAAGTAATTCCGCACAGCTGAAACTAATTGGAGGTAGTTAGCAGGCAAATGATATACCCACAGGAGCCAGAGATCGGAAGCTCTTTCCCAGGGACCACCCAGGGAATCTCTGCTGCCCTCAGTGTGGGCTCCAATTCTCCTGTAGTCTCCCACTGGGTTGCCAAGTTAGATGCTAATCTCCTGTTATTTCACCCCTCCCCCCAAAGTCAGGTGTTGCTGCTAGGCTCAGGGCTGGTGCAGACCTGAGGTCGCCCTGCTTATGACGTATGTCCAAAATGGCGCCTGCTCTTTGTCTTGCTCGCCTTTGAGGGGTGAGTGGAGGGAGAGAAACTTGTGTCCGTATCGGTCACTTTTTTTTTTTTTCCTCTCTCTCTTCTAGTTAGCCTGGTGAACTTTTCCCCACGGAGTTTCAAGCCTCGTTCCCTCTAGTCTCCTCTTTCCGCTTGCCTGCAGGTGTCTCGGGCTATTGAGGTTCGGCTCACCTCGTGTTCCAGCGCTGGTGTGTTGAGTCGGCCGCTGGTGTCCCGAACTTGGGCTCCCACGCTCTCCAGGCAGGTCCACTGTGAATCACTAGTTCCAGAAGAGTTTCCTCTGCTGTTTCTTCCCCTACTCTTCCTTGACCCTGCGGTATCTCCACTTTTATTAACCTGTCTCGACCCCCACACTAATAGTGTGCTCCCTTCCTATTCCGCCATCTTGCCGCTCTCCTAGATTTTTTATATATTTTATCTATAAGCACCTTTTCATCCTCTGTGGGATATATATATATATATATATATATATATATATATATATATATTTCCTTCTTGGTGTAATCTAATGAAAGTGCTTGATTGTAATATAATTATATTTGTTATTTTTTCCTTCCATTCAGTGCTTTAAATCATTCATTACCCTCACATTGTGAAAGCATTCTCTTAGAAGCTTTATTATTTTATCACATTTAGATTTGTAGTCCATCTGGAATTGACTGTTGGTTTGAAGTAGAGGTTGAGTTTAACTTGTTTCTTATCAATGACCAATTCACACAGAACTCTTTATTGAATAGAAAAATTTCTTCCAAGGCTCTGCGATTCTACCTTTATAATCATTGAAGCGATAGTACCTACTGAGGTCTGTTTTAAAGAGTTCTATGTTCTATTGATTTTGTATACCTCTTTTTTTCATTTCTTCAAATGTGTTTCTTTAATTTTGAATCTTTGCCAATGCACTTCATAGAGAGATACTATATACATATACCTAGATAATATTTTATTCTTGAAAATGGAGATAGTAATACAACAAAATGAGGGATTCATGACAATGATCATCACATAACTATATTAGTGACTATTGATGTAAAATATATCTTAACATTTGGTATAGAGCGAATAATTTCAAAATTTTCTTCATTAGTGGCTTGTATTTTCTTGGTCTTTTGCATTGTCATATACTACATTTTAGAAACATCTTCTCATGATAGAAAGAAACCTAGGGATTGTGATTGGCAGTGCCATGATTAGGCAAGCTGCCATTTCTACAGCACTATTTACTAATTGATAGGTTTGGTGAGGCTTTCTGTTTTCTTTTGATATTATTCTGTACTATATCATGAAGTTTTTATCATCTTTTGTGAGATTTATTCCGGGGTATTCAATATTTTAATGCTATTGTGAACTGTATCTTTTTAAAGTTTAACTTTCTGAATGTTGAATGTTATAAGGAAATATAAAGGATTTTTAGATATTTACTTTGCATCCAGGAAACTTACGAAACTCTGTTATTCATCCAAGTAATTTACTTCTCAAGTCTTGAATATTTCCAACACACATCATAACATTTGTAATAAAAACAATTTTATTTCTTCATTTCCAGTGCTTCTGCCTGCAAGTCTCTCTCTCTCTCTCTCTCTCTCTCTCTCTCTCTCTCTCACCTCCTTCATTCTCCTTCCCCTGTTTACTTGATTCACTGTATGGCTAGGACTTTAAGTACAATGTTGGGCGGGCGCCCCAGCTCACTAGGCTAATCCTCTGCCTGCGGCGTCGGCACCCTGGATTCTAGTCCCGGTTGGGGCACCGGTTCTGTCCCGGTTGTCCCTCTTCCAGGCCAGCTCTCTGCTGTGGCCTGGGGGGGCGGGCAGTGGAGGATGGTCCAAGTGCTTGGGACCTGCACCCGCATGGTAGACCAGGAGGAAGCACCTGGCTCCTGGCTTTGGATCAGCGGAGCGCCAGCGGGAGCGGCCATTTTGGGGAGTGAACCAACAGAAGGAAGACCTTTCTCTCTGTCTCTCTCACTGTCTAACTCTGCCTGAAAAAAAAAAATGTTGAATAGATGTTTTGTAGTGTGTGTTCATGTCTTATTCCTGACCAAATGGAACATTTTTAACTTTCCACCAGTATATATGTTTTTTATGTGAATATGCTTTTTCAGGTAAATAAAAATGTGTAAGTCTCCTTCTAGTCTCTTATTTCCCAAGAATATTTTAGGTCATGAATCAGTATTTATCAAATTATATTTCTGCACCAAATAGAGCTAAGCATGTAATTTTTTCTTCCTTATTTTTTAGTGTCTTGAATAACACTGATTTATTTCAAGTCGTAAACCAAAATTTTTTTCTTGTGATAATATCAACCTTGAATTGATATGATTCATTTTATACATTGCTGGATTCAATTACCTAATGTTTGGATTTTTATCATCTGTGTCCATCAGTGAGATGAGCTTGTAATTTTTCTCATCATACTTGTAATTTTTATCAAGCATTTTTATTTGTTTTACAAAATCTTTTTTCCTTTTGTTGCCCAAAGTACTTTTCTCATGAGTTTGCTATCTTAGATACTGATAACACCATTTGTACTCCTAAAGAATATATCCATATTAAACCAATTACTAATTCCTTCAAAACGACCTTTTAAATAATATATCACTCAGTTTTGTCACCCTTTCCATCCTGGTAGCTCCTACACCACTTCAAGATGTTAGTGTCCACTTCTTTGATTGCTCTGATAATGCCTATGTGGTTTCTCTGACAGATTTGGCTCCCTCTTATTTATTTTCCACGTTGCATTGAAGATGAACTTTAAAAATCACAAAGCTAGTATTCTGCATGCCGTGTCTCCTCTTGGCATTTCTTTCAGCTCCTCAAAGTAGCTGTGTTCTCTCTGTGTCCCAGCCCTTGGCCATATGGTTTCCTGTGCTGGGTCATTCACACTAGGATCAAAACTAGAGATCAAAACTAGAGATCAAACTAGACTATCTATGTGGCAGAACATAGGAGTTGCAGAAGGAGCATGCATTGGCAAAAGGATGCCAGATAGGAAACAGTTTATAGAGGGGTGCAGAAAGTAGTTTAGAATTTGGTTGTTCAAATACTTTCTACTTTGTCATTTATTTTATGCTTGCTCTGCTTTGTGTTATGGAACTTGGAGGAGACTTGTTTAAGGGAGCAAGTCATGCTCAATTCTTTTTTTTTTTTAAAGATTTATTTATTTATTTGAAAGAGTTACACAGAGAGAGGAGGAGAGACAGGGAGAGAGAAAGGGGGGGGGGGGAGAGGGAGAGGGAGAGGGAGAGGGAGTGAGAGACAGAGAGTCTTCCATCCACTGGTTCCTCCCCAATTGGCCTCAACGGCTGGAGCTGCGCCCATCTGAAGCTAGGAGCCAGAAGATTTTTCCAGGTCTCCCCTATGGGTGCAGGGGCCCAAGGACTTGAGCCATCTTCTGCTGCTTTCCCAGGCCATAGCAGAGAGCTGGATCAGAAGTGGAGCAACCGGGACTGGAACCAGCAGCCATATGGGATGCCGGCACTTTAGGGGGTGGCTTTACCTGCTACTCCCCAGTGCTGGCCCTCCATGCTTAATTCTTGTGCTTAGTCCTGGATAGCAGAGTGCATGGGTCACATGCAAAGTGCATCATCTTCTGAAGAAAGTATCCAAGGCGGGCGGGAATATTTGAAGGTGCTAAGGATAGTTAACCTGGCTAGGGTGACACTGCCATATAAATGAAGGACTGTCACATTAAAGTAGTAAACAGAAGAAACTCTCATATAAAAGAAAATTGAAAAATAGTTTGTGTACATTGATGATACAAAGGTTATGAATGACTGCAAATGGACAGAAGTATAGAAATGCAAACATTGTCTCCAAATTGGGAAGAACAGTGTAAAGACTAAGGTTGCCTAAATATGGAAAGGACTGCCTTTGGAGACACTATATGTTTCCAGGCAGCAATTGATCAAGATTGACGTTAGGGCAGTGGTTCCAAAGCAAAACCTGTGGGGCTGCCACACAAGAATCAGTTGTTTTGGAAGGCTCCCAGGTGTGTCCAATATGAGGACAAGTTTTGGAAGTCCTGCATTAGTCGAAGTTTCTCCTCTTCATTTTTTTTCCTCCTCTTCATTGTTTTTTCTGCATCAGAAATGCCTAGAAGAGATGAAAAGAATACAGACCACCACGTACTTCCATATATCTTTTAAATTAACAGGACAGGAGTGTACCTCAGGAATTTATATGTTTAAAGATAATACCCAAGTGATTGTGGTTTTTTTTAGGGTATTTGGAAACCACTGGATTAGATGACCATTTTAGAGAAATATTGTGCACAGTGTATCTGCAATCCCCCAAAGCACTTAACAAGCTTATCTGTGACATCTTTGTGTGAAAAACACATAATAGGAATTGAGATGAGTATATGTAGGAGAGCAGGTTTTGGAGTCCAGGCAATCTTTGTTCTACTATTAATACTTACTATTTTAGTAATTATTAGTGTTGTAAAATTCAGCCTCTCAACCTCAATTTCCTCATTACAAAATGGAGTTATAATAAACCTTTTACATATTCATTTTGAAGTTGAAATAAACTTTATAAAAGCATCAAAATGACTAACAGAATATCTGATCACACTGGGCTGTCTTCTAAAATCTTGTAGCTCTGTGAATGCTGACATTAATGAGTAGGATGGTGCAATTTGTTCTCTTGTTTGATGGATATGTATGTATTTCTTGTTGCCTTGTTTGCTTCAGTGCACTGTGGATCCCCAGTTCTAATACTCTACTTTGGTTTATGTGTATAATTGATATATTTCAACGCCATGAACTATTATTTTTAAGTCAAATCTTGCCCCAGCGATTTCTTCTCAATAGAAAATTTGAGATAGGAATTAATTTTATTGATTGTACTATCAGTAGTGGGAGGGAATTAACTGTGTGCCTTCTTCTTTTCAATCACAGGTTTACAAGAACTCTGATTTTTTTTTATGAAAATGGAGAGCTGTGAAGAAAGAAAAAGATAGCAGTTGGAATTAAAAGCCCTGGATGACTCTTGCTTTTGAGGAATCAGCATTTAAAAACGATATGCTGATTTGGAAGATTTTAGGAGTAAATTGCAAACTTTATTTTTTCCATTCAATCAATGGATTTTTTAATGATTCCTTGGAGTCGATGAAGTTCAGAGACGGTGTGTGATGGGAAATGTGGTGTGCCAGTGTTTTCCCAGTGATCGCATCTTGGATTAGTTTGCTGCTTTTTTGAAAAGATTCCATTTTGAAGGACAAGAACCTAATGTGATGGATTTATCTTCAGAAATGAACAGACATGGGAAGAATCCAGTGAGTCACAAGCTAGAAGATCAGAAGAAGGTAATAGAAAGATATTTCCTTTTGCTCAGTCTTTTGTTTATGCTGAAAGAGAATTTTGCAAATTAAAAATGAGTTTGCCTTGTGAGATAAAATAACATATTTCATGGAAGTAAGTTCTACTATATAACAAAATGGTACTATATATCTGGATTTTTATTATCAGCTGGTGATTTTTTTTTTCGAAAGTTTTCTGAATTTATCTGTCCAATGAGTTGACAAAGAATTGCACTATGTTCTTGACTTCCTGCTTGTTACCCACTGATCTGACCTGATTAATAGTTCTCAGATCCAGGGTGAGATTGCATCATGGGCATCTCTGGAACGATAGAGCAAGTTAGAGCTGTCCTCAAAGAGAACAGCTGTATAAATGTCATTAGAAGGCAAAGGTGGCATTTGAAATTTGTCCATTTCATGTCCTCGGAGTATATACACTCAGACCTTCTAACTTTTCCTTTGACTTTTCATGTGTAATGTCAAAGAAGCGAATGGGAAATATCAAGAGAGGAGTGTGTTAGCATGTTTTTGAAAAACAGATTGGGAGAGCTTTGGAGTAAGAGTCTGGAAATTGAATACCTAGTGTTGTGCCTACACCTCATTTTTCTACTTTTTAGAAACTCTTCCCTGCTAAGCTACTGCGCTGTAGTGAGGACCATCTAGAGAGCACTTACCAGAAGTATCCAGAAATGGTGCCCAAGAGAGAAAGCCCCACTCATAACGAAATTTATTATTTTGTGTGGTGCTCTTATTGACTGTGTTAGTACAGAGAGGTGTGTGGGGATCCAGTGCCTAGGGCACAAAAGCAATGGATAATAAGATAATGGAAAAGAAGTGTTTAGGTACTGGTCGATCTAAAAGGCATGTTTAAGGCTTGTTTTTACATCTATCTTAGAGATTTTGTCTACTGGCCACTTTGCACATCCCAAGAGACAGTTAACTCTTTGACAGTTTTAGAGGTAAGACATTTACAAGAGTCTGTGCTGAGTCAATAGCTTATTAATTTTGCTTGGCCATTTTGATTATTGCTATTAGAATAGGGCACTAGTGATCCCTTTGCCATTAATAGAGGCAGAGAAGGTTGGATATTTTATGCACAGTGTGGTTCAGGTATCATTCACCTTCAGTGTAAGTAAATCTTAGAAAATACTAAATACTAAATACTAAATACCACTCCATGGGAACCAAAATTCCTGCACAAGTAAGCATGTTACTAGAATGTCAATGGCATTAGAAATACCCAGAATTTTTTTCCCTGGCAGCAGTAGGGTGTTCCTCAGAAGAGGTGGTGGGATAAATTTCAATCTGAATCATACTCTGCAGTTCTTTAATGACTAAATATTCACTTAATCATTTTTCTCTATCTGGTTAAAAATGTCTTTAAGGCTGGTATTAATTTGCATGCTATATAGGGTACGCGAAGAGGGAGTTGGGTAATAAGGTGAGTGATTAATGTTACAGGATTATAATTTTGGATAGAGGTCATGTTTTTCTAATGGGAAAGAAAAAGTACCTCAGCAAGTATTATCTTTTCATTTCCTGAATAAGAAAAATTTTCTGCAAACACAAAAGGGATTGCAAGCTGAAGAATTGAATAAATTCTTAAAGTCATGCTGGAGATTCTTTGTGTGGAACTTTAAACAATGGTCTGTAATGATGCTTAGTTTCCCAGGCCATTTCACAAAGGACTGTTCAGCTTATAAATAACATACTAACAGTAATAGGGTTTAGACAAACTGTGGAGAGCTAGAATTCTATGGGAAAATTAAAAATACCAGCTGGGTAGTGTGCTACAGCAATCTCTATCTCACTATAGCTTCAGTTTCTAGACAGTGGGAAGATGGGGCAGAGTGAACATTTCCAATGAGGAGAGTCAAGAATGGACAATGGGGTTTGAATGAGCCTGCCAGTGGGCATTCCAAGATGGAAACTGACACCTAAATTCTGCAAATAAGCCAGAAATTCAGACAGATATAAAGACATTCATACATACTTGTGACTAAAATGCGTTAAATGTTAACAGGGACACCTAGTCCCAGTGACACTTTGGGTTTGTATTAAGGAGAAAAATGTAATGTCATATCATAAATCTTGGTAGAAAAAGCTCTGCCACCACATAATTGCTACTAAAGATTATAAGGTCATTCATGTGTTTACTCAACTGTTTACAGTTCTTCAAGATGAGTTAACAGGCTCAGTGTTCCACATTGGTGAAATAAAATGCATTTGTCCTACTCATGCCTCCATTGAGAGCTGAACACATGTTTTTGGTGTTATTGAAATATTGCCTTATTTTTATGGTATTTGGTAAACATTCAAAGTATGGTACATTGAATTGGGTTGAATACAGCTATCTGCTTTAACAGTAACATAGCAAACTTCTTGTTCATTCTACAAATAGCGTACCAGCTTTTGTTATTTGCTTTTAAGTATGTGGATTTGTACTTCTTATGCTCTATTTATAAATAGAAAGTCTTAGAACACTTAGAATGTCAGGTTGTGTGCATGTGTTGCAGTGAATGTGTAGGTGAGTGTCAGGGAAGAAATTTGTGGAGCACTTAACTCTATCTGCCAGGAATGGTTGATTCTTTTCAGTTGTATTAAAAGATTATCTTCCTACAAAGATAAAAGCTGCTTTCACCTCTTTAAGAGTTTTCTTCATGCAAAAGTAATTGTTAGTCCTTTAAGCACATTTAAAGCACCCTTTGTGTCTACAGCTTCTGCTCCCAAAAGTGCAACCAACCTTTAATAAGGAACTTTCTACAGATTTTGGTATACATGGTAGGTTGTGGAACAAAACCCCCCATAGGAACCAAGGGACTACTGTAGATGGCAGAATCAAATTTATGAGTCTCATTTAAATAAAGCATCATCAGCTTCTTTAAGCTGAATCCAGGAAAACATACTTGAAACATTGTAAGGAATCATCCACAAGTCCTATCCAAGGTTCTCCCCATTGTGGATAAACCAGATGTGTGGTTCTTACAGGAGTTAAAGCAAATACTTTTAAGATCTGATTAGATTTGAGAGAATATTTGAAACAACTTTGAATCAGCTTAAATTACTGTAGGGCTAAATAGATAGATGTGACTTTCATTTAGTCTTAGCCCTAATCCTGCTCTTGCTATTCTGCTTCTATAATCTCTCTAATGGGACAATGATCATAGAATCTGAAACATCCTGAATGCCCATAATGAGTTATTTTGTTTGTGGAAACTTGACCTTTGATCTTTGTTTGCATGTTGATACCAGTGGAGTGGGCTGATTACCTTCCACTAATTTTTATTGCTTTTTGGGTTCACTGTTGCAAAAATTATGGAGCAGTGAAAGCCCAGTAGGCACAGATGTCAATGCTGTATAATTATTAACTTGAACTACAAAGCAGAGCTCCGTAGACTTGACTGTCAATCAGTTGCAGCATTTTGCAATTCAGACAACCCTGGAGCACTGTTTTGTTGCTCCAGGAATATTTTGTGTATTTTTAAAGCAAAGCATTTGCTGGACTCAACAATTTACTTGGTAATATCAAAAAGCTAACAGGATAGACATCTTGAAAACATAGCAATGAAAGGAAATACATGGTTTATGACTTGGAATCATTTTGTTACTGAATTCTCTAAACCAACAGGGATGAGGAATATTAGTGGACACTCATATATCTGGAGGTATTTACTTTTATTGAAATGTTTAAGCTTAGTGCTATCTCTGGTGTTACTTGCTAGAATCATGTCTTTTACATATGCAGTTAGCGGCGTTGGCCCACAACAACATTTTAATATTAGAATGTGAATATGGGCCGACGCCGTGGCTCACTAGGCTAATCCTCTGCCTGCGGCGTCGGCACCCTGGGTTCTAGTCCCGGTCGGGGCACCAGATTCTGTCCCAGTTGCCCCTCTTCCAGTCCAGCTCTCTGCTGTGGACCGGGAAGGCAGTGGAGGATGACCCAGATGTTGGGCCCTGCACCCACATGGGAGACCAGGAGGAGGCACCTGGCTCCTGGCTTCGGATTGGCGCAGTGTGCCGGCTGTAGCAGCCTTTGGGGGGTGAACCAATGGAAGGAAGACCTTTCTCTCTGTCTCTCTCTCTCACTGTCTAACTCTGCTTGTCAAAAAAAAAAAAATGTGAAGATGAAGAGATAAAGGAAATGCCAGAAAAAGAATTTTAAAAATTAATTATAGAATTACTCAAAAACAGTCAGAAGCACATCCACGAACTAAAGAAACCCATATGTGACATGAATGAAAATTTTTCCATGAAATTGAGAATTTAAAGATAAATCAAAAAAGAATATGAGAAACAAAGAATTCAATATATCAAATAACAAATACAGTGGAAAGCCTTAACAACAGATTTGGAGAGGCAGGAGAAAGAATATCCAAACTAAGAGACAAATATTTGGAAATCTTTCAGTCAAAAGAGAGAATGGACTAGAAGGCCTATTTAGTGAAATAATTACAGAAAACTTCCCCAATCTGGAGAAAGAGAGGGACATCTGAGAAGAGAAAGCACATAGAACTCCTAACAGACATGACCATAAGTAGATTTTCACTATGACACATTGTAGTCAAACTTTCCATCATCAGCAATTACTATAATTGGGAAAACTAGAAAAAATGGATAAATTCCTGGACACGTACACTTTATCAAAATTGAGCCATGAAGACATGGAAAACCCAAACAGAACAATAAACAGAATGGAAATTGAGTCAGTAATAAAGATCCTCCAACAAAGAGAAGCCCAGGACTGGACAACTTCAGTGCTGAATTCTGCCAGACATTTAAAAAAGAGCTGATTCCAATTCTTCTCAAGCTATTCAAAACTATTGAAAGGGAAGGAATCCTCCCAAACTCAATCTATGAAACCTGCAATACCTTAATTCTTATGTCAGAAAAAGAAACAACAGAGAAAGAGAGCTTATATACCAATATCCCTGATGAACATAGATGAAAAATCCTCAACAAAATATTAGCAAATTGAATCCAACAACACATTAGAATGATCATTTACTTGGACCAGGTGGAATTTATCCCTGTTAGGCAAGAATGGTTCGATATTCGCAAATCAATAAATGTGATACATCACATATACAAAGGTTGCTTCTGCAATATATTTGAGCTTACCATCAAGTGAAGCAGGGGTTTGAGGAAGTATTATGTGCAAGTGACAACACATGCTTCATCTGTATCTGTTCATTTAGGGTTGCTTTGTACTTTCTCTTTAAATCAACATGAAACTCAGGATTAGTCCAGGTACACATATGTTGTTTGCCTCTGTAAGGCTATGGTAATAATTTCACTAAAGACCTTACCCATTTATCATTGCCTGTGTTTTACAGAATAAAAATCCCTTATCCATTTAAAGCTACTAATTCTTATTTTGCAGTTGGTATTTTTCAATATGCTAATTCTTTGAATTTAGACTATATCGATTGCATTTTCTTGGAGTAATGGTAAAGCAACATCATGTAAGTCAAGTGTATTGGGATTCTTACAGGTGTTGTAGACTACTTGACATTGTTTATGTTGGATTCTGATTAAAGATCTGTCTTCTGAAGAAAAAAAATAAGATGAATCACTGAATAAGACAGGGCTCAGCCCTTCCATTCTTCGATCTTCTTCACGGAGGGACTCATTAAATGGTGCTTTATTTTTATAAATGTGCCTGAATTCCTTTTGTTAGTGTGTCTGAGATGTGTTAAAGGGACTCAGAGGAAAGATGATGTTTCAGAAACAAAACCATGTTATTTGTGAACCATCCAATCCCAAAACATGGCTGCTAATATAAATAAATTACAGTGAGGGTTTCAACAAAATTGGTTTTCCAGTTACTGCTTATCCAAGCTTTCCATTTTTAAAATATATTGAACAGCCATTCTGCAATGTTGTTAAACAAGTCTGAAATTAATGTGCACTGTGAATATGAATGTCAAGTTCCCAAAGAAATTAGCATTAGAATTTTAGCATACTATGAGGCCAATTAATGCTGTCCCTAATTGCTGCCTCTGCCTTATTGTCTTTTATAAAATGTTGCCTCAAACAGCTGTCCCCCAGCTATTTCAACTGATTCTCTAAGGGTAAAGTAGATAAAGTGGGCTTATTTTGTCTCAACAGTGACTTTAGGCACTTGGATCTTAGTTCTGAACTTGGAAAGATCCTCCTTTAAAACTCTCTCAATCATATATAGATAGTCCTCAAATAGACTTCTGAAGATTGACTTGGCCTCTTGCCTTTTTGTTCCTTGTGTCACACGTTTTCAATATAAAAAGACTTGAGAAAACAGAAAGAACTGGAAACAGATAAAGCATGCTTCTTGGTTCTCCTTAGTCCTAGGAAAAAACTGTATGCTTTTTCCTTATTCTGGTACTTAAGATATTAACACATAGTGACTCCATATCTTCATGTAGTTAGACAAATAGGCTGGATATATATGCCAGTATTTCAAAACGTTCATGGAAAATATAATTAAAACATAAGTTTATTTTCATGCAAAAATTTTTGAAACCCATGCATAGATTTTATTATATGCATTTCTATGAACTTTTTGAAGTTCCTTTGTATGATATTTTGGACTCAATTTTATGTAAATTTTTGTGAATACTAGTGGTCATTAATTATTATCTCAATGATAACAGTTGTAACAGGGACAGGTTTTTGGTGCAGCTGTTAAGATGCTGCCTGTGATTCTGGCATCCTATGAGTGCTGGTTCAAATCTCAGCTGCTCCACTTGAAAGCAGAAGAGGATCCAAGAGCTTGGACTCCTGACACCCATGTGATAAACAAGGATGGAATTTCTGGTTCCTGGCTTCAGTTTTGCCCTACCCTGGCCTTGCAGCCATTTGGGGGGAGTGCACCAGTGGGATAGAAGATCTCTCTCTCTCTCTCTCTCTCTCTCTCTTCCTCTCTGTAACTGCCTTTCAAGTAAAATAAAATGTATATATATTTTTTTCAAAAATGCTGCTTTCAACATTCACAACGATATCCTGGTGTCTAGGTTTGGGCATTGCCTCTACTTCTAATTCAAACTTCATGTAATGTGCACTCTGAGAGGCAGCAGGTGAAGGCTCACTACCACCCATGTGGGAATCCTAGATTAATTTCCAGGCTCCTGGCTTCAGCCTGGCCTGGCCCTGGCTTTAGTGGGCATTTGGGGAGTGAAACAGAGAAAGGAAACTCTCTCTGCCTAACCCTCTTTTTGTCTCTCTCTGCCTTTAAATCAACAAAAATAAATAAAAAATTTTCCGTGATCTATGGTAACTAATAGAGTATAAAAAGTAATGTATATGAGCAAAGTTGACATTTTGAAAAGTGATTATTGTTAATAACCTTTGTCTCTACTGGTAAGGAACAGTATTTTTCTTCTTATTATTTGTTGAATACTTAGTGGGGAATTAATCTTATGATTATAAAATAAACAAAGTATGTAATTGTAAAAACTAAAGGAGGAGGAGGAGGGAGGGTAAGGTATCACTATGCTCCTAAATCTGTATATATGAAATTTGTTCACCTTATGTAAATTAAAAATTATAAACAAATCCTAAATCATAAAATTATTGCTAACATAAAATTTAATATTTTTTTTTAAAAAAAAAATACACATCTTAATTGATTTGGAAGGCAGAGGGGGTGAGGAGGGAGATTGCCCATCTACTGGTTAACTTCCCAAATGTCTGTAACAGACAGGATTGGGACAAGCTGAAGCCAGGAGCCAGGAACTCAATTCAGATCTCCCATGTGGGCAGTAGGATACAGCTACTTGAGTCATTGCCTTCTGCCTTCCAGGATAAGTACACATTAGCAAGAAATTGGAATGAAGAATGGAGCTGTGACATTCTATTATTGGGCACTCCAATAATAGAATGTGGGCATCCTAAGTGATGGCTTAACTGCTGCACCAAATGTTCAAATGCCTGCACCAAGATTTAATAAGTTTGAATTTCATTATTTCTTAAGTTCCTTCCTCTGCTTGATACTAACAGGTGAGTTCTTCTGGCTTTTATCCCTTCATAAAGAAATGGCTAGACTTTTTTCCTCTATACTACACTGAAAAAAATAGGTACATACCCAATGCAGAACACACAAAATGTATACCTTTATATACATACATACATACATAGATTTTACTTATTCATTTCTAGTAGAATGTGTATATATTTCTAAAGCCACTATTTTTAAAGCAAATATTATAATATTTTGTGGCATGTGTTGAATGGTCAATCATAATTTTTTATTTATCTTTTCAGTTGTGTTTGTAAAAGGACTGAAAAATTTCTCCATTTAGCCATAAAAATATATACATTCAAATATAACAGTCATTACGAGCAATAGTTCAACCGTGTCCAATGGCACCTCTTGAGGTTCCAGGTGAATATAACCAGCTGGCCCAGGATTCCAGAAAGCTGACCGGGAGAGTGCCAAGTGAATTAAGAGCCCATGAAATGAATGCAAGTGTTCCATGAAAGGATCTTAATGTCATGATCAGGAAAATAAAACTGTGCTCATTTCCAAGGGCCAAGTATTTGAGACTAATCAGAAAAATCAAAACAGAATCTGGCACTACAGTAGAGTGGAGAGCAGAAAAGGGTGTAAGCAGAGAAAAAGAGCCCCAAGCTGGGCGTGGCTGAGCTGGCTGATTTGTTTCTGTGGAGGGAAGGCTGCCCTGGTGTGCAGAGCCATCTGACATAATAACAGTCGGACAGGATGGACGGAAACTTTCTGTGGTTGCCTTTTGTAGGGACTGACCAAGTGTCTTGAGCCTGGTGATATTCAGTAAATACAGAAGGCCTGGAATTAGAATTAGATGAAACAAAGCAGATATAATGATATGTTACAAAAGCTGTTGGCTTTTGTAATCCTGTCTGTTTTGAATACAGATCTGGAAAACCTCAATGAAAAATAAGTAGACATCCATCAAAAACTTCACAGTGTATTCTGAAGACCAGCAGTATCACTATCACCCAGGCTCTTGTAGGAAATTCCATCCCAGGTCCCACACCAAAACCACTGAGTCATCCTGTGAATTTCAAGAAGGTCCCAAGTGATTCTGATGCACGGGAACATTTCAGCCCGGCTGCTGTAGAGACCATTTCTGAGAGCTTCTGGAGGATTCAGGGTTAGTTACTTACATTGTAATGTGCTTGGTGTAGCGCCCTTTATTTTCTATCATCAGATCCCTGTCTCCCTTCCTGACTCCCTCCTAGGACTTCCTGAAGTCGTCAGCCAAATAAACTACTTGGACTTGGATGGTTACTACAGGTTCTGCTCTGGGGAAACCTAAACTAGGATATTCTATATCTAGAATTCTGTTATCCATACAACCCATTTGTTTCTGTCCAGTAGGATTGGACTCTATGGTAAACACAGCTGTTTAGGATTTAAACTTTCCAAGAATTCTTCCATCCTCTTTATTCACTCCTGTTTTATTCTTGGATATCCTAAGTGCATACCCAGACTGATGACAATATTAACACTTGCTCAGTTTGACCCTGACCTGACAGGTGAGCTGCACTTAGAACAGCTGCTGCCCCCAGCCACTGCCTCCCCATCATTAATGGCTATGTAGCTGGCTTTCTCCCAAGCAATTACAGAGGGAGCTTCCATCATGTCTTTTTCCATCACCTACCTTCACCATATTCATTAAAATACAAATAATACATACTTCTGAGACATTCATTGAATCAAATATCTACGGTTTGGGATTTGGAGGGCATTTTGTTAAGATTTATGTATCTTTTATTTATTTATTTATTTTGAAAGGCAGGGATGTGGGAAGCCAGCGAGCACACAAGAGAGCACTTTCTTTCTTTTTTTTTTTTTTTATTTTTGACAGGCAGAGTGGATAGTGAGAGAGATAGACAGAGAGAAAGGTCTTCCTTTTGCCGTTGGTTCACCCTCCAATGGCCGCTGCGGCCAGTGCATCACGCTGATCTGAAGCCAGGAGCCAGGTGCTTCTCCTGGTCTCCCAATGCGGGTGCAGGGCCCAAGCACTTGGGCCATCCTCCACTGCACTCCCGGGCCATAGCAGAGGGCTGGCCTGGAAGAGGGGCAACCAGTATAGAATCCGGCGCCCCAACCGGGACTAGAACCCAGTGTGCTGGCGCCGCAAGGCGGAGGATTAGCCTATTGAGCCGCAGCGCCAGCCAGAGCACTTTCTTGAGCTGGTTCACTCCCCAAATGCCTACAACAACCAGGGCTAGGCCAGGCCCAGGCCAGGAACAAGAAGATACTTCTGGGTCTCCACATGGGTGGCATGGGTCCAAACATTTGGGCCATAGTTCGCTGCCTTATTCAGGAAGCTGAATCAGAAGCAAAGCAGCCAGCCCTCAA
This sequence comes from Lepus europaeus, assembly GCF_033115175.1. NCBI lineage: Eukaryota > Metazoa > Chordata > Mammalia > Lagomorpha > Leporidae > Lepus > Lepus europaeus. The sequence goes on along the minus strand of NC_084836.1, from coordinate 43,195,520 downwards.
ACCTTCACTCCAATATGGGATAGCAGCGTCACAAGCAGTGACTTGACTCACTTTGCTGCAACACCAGCCCCAAAGGATTTGGAATTTTTAGGCAGAATCCCCTTTCATTCTTTACTTCTTGTGGTGCTCCCCACAAAGGAAGCTAAATATACCTAAAACTGTGATTAAACTGGAATAAAGAACTAGAATTATGAGAAGAGTATGTGTGATTTCTCCCAAGCTCTCCTGAAAGTAGATATTCTTCAATAACTGCCTTAGGTACAAAAAGCCAAATCTGGATTTTCTGGTCCTTCAAGGCTGGACTCCCCTGTTCACTGAGCTGTCTTGATAGTGCTGACCAAGTGGATGCAAGTAGTCAGAGAGACCTTGCCCAAAGAGGAAGACATCGTATGTGAGCCTATCACAAATGACCGATACAGTAGGAAGGAAGGTGATGCCCGTGGTCCTAGTCCGTTCCATAAACAGCACTGTTTTGTTTTCTTCATACTATTTGTTGAACTCTTTTACTTCATGTAGGGTTAACCTAATGTTCATTAAGTAAACTGAAGGCAGATCTTTGTAAAAATTGAGTGGGAATGAGAGAGGCAGGAAGAAGTATTGGAGCATGGGTGGGAGTGAGGGTATGGCAGAAAGTATCACTTTGTTCCTAAATCTGTATAAATGGAATACATGAAACTTATTTAACTTAAATAAAATTTGTAAAACATTTTAAAAATACAGAATAAGTAAATACAGACTAGAAAATTACAGACTAGATAATTTATAAGAAACAGGAATTTATGGACTCACAGTTCTGGAACCTGGGAAGTCCAATATCAAAGAACCCACCTCTGGGGAAGGCCATCTTGTTACATCAGCACATGGTGGAAACAGAAGCACAAGACAGGGCCAAATCCCCTTTTTATAACTGCACCAGTCTCACCATGAGGCCGGAACCTTCATGGACTAACCATTCGTCAAGCGTCCCACTTGTAAATGCTGTTCAAATGGCAGTCAGATTTTAATAAGACTTTTGTAGGTGTCATTCAAACTGTAACTGCCATTAGCAGAAGCAAACACTGCCCACTCAAAAAACAAACAAACAAACAAACAAACCATGGATTGGGGCTGGCATTGTGGCATAGAGAGTTAAACCATTGCCTATAGTACCAGCATCCCCATATTGGTGCCTGTTCAAGTCCTGGATGCTCTACTTGTGATCCAGCTCCCTGCTAATGTGTCTAGGAAAGCAACAGAGAATTGCCCAAGAATGGTTGATGTTCCAGGCTCCTGGCTTCAGCTTGGCCCAACCCTGGCTGATATGGACATTTGGGGAGTGAACCAGTGGTTGGAAGATATCTCTCTCTCTCTCTCTCTCTCTCTCTCTCTCAGTCTGATTTATTTATTTATTTATTTTAATTTGACAGGTAGAGTTACAGAGAGAGAGACAGAGAGAAAGGTCTTTCTTTAATTGGTTCACTCCCCAAATGGCCGCTACGGCCAGTACTGTGCCGATCTGAAGCCAGGAGCCAGGTGTTTCCTCCTGGTCTCCCATGCGGGTGCAGGGGCCCAAGGATTTGTGCCATCCTCCACTGCCGTCCTGGGCCACAGCAGAGAGCTGGACTGGAAGAGGAGCAACCGGGACTAGAACCCAGCGCCTGTATGGGATGCCGATGCCGTGGGCGGAGGATTAACCAAGTGAGCCATGGCGCCGGCCTTTAAGTCTGATTTCTAATTAAATAAATCTTAAAAAAAAAAAAAAATACAACTCACTGTTGGATGCAAGACCTGACCATTTTGGCTAGCAATGTCTTGTGGAAGAATTTAGTCAGGGGCAGTGGAACAATGAGTTAAGAGCAAAGAACCTGACATAAAAGTACCTGAGTTTGAATTTTGAGTCTGCTACTTTGCAAATCACTCAATTTCTCTCCTCCCCCAGGTTTATCATTTGCATTACCTCTTAAAATGTTTGAGGGTGTTGAATATGATAGTATTAAACATGTGGAACGATGTCTCACAGAGAATACCAAATGGTAGCTCCTGGGGGCGGGCCAAGGAGTCGGATGTGGTATCTGTTTCTAAGGTAGGGGCCTACATGAAAGCTGAAGGGCAGAGGTATATTTTCCTTGTGGTCATTGACCTCCTACAGGTGCTCAGAGTGCTAATGGTGCATGGTGTCCTATTTACCTTAAATCAGGGCGGCTCATTTAAATTTCTCAGTCAATTTAAGTAAAGTTCTATACCAGGCTCCCCACAAAGTGAAAAGTTTCTTTACTTAGAGGTAGAAATAAAATGCACATACAAGCAAAGATAGAACTAATAAGCCAAGTCTAGGTTCTTAGCCTAGACTCCCACTGAGTCTGGACATTCTTTCCTGGTTTATACTAGGCTGGGTATTCGTGAATCAATTTAGACCATGACTCAGCCTGATTATTAGAGAGGAGAGTTAGAGCACAGGAAATTGTGTTTTAATGTATGGGTGTAGTGTCCACCACATGTAAAGAGAGCTAAATGCTGGAGCAAGTCAGAAGAGAAATCTGTAAGTTCAAAGACTATATTTCCTTTAGGATGATAAAATTCAGGAGCCAAAATAATTTCTGCCCATATAACAGACATGTGCAAGCTACCCTTAATGCATGCCACATTTTAAAAATGTACTCCCTAAATTCTGAACACACATGTGAGTTTTCTTTGTAGTTTTAAGGGAAAAAAAATTGAACTTTGGAAAAATTCTTAATATGTCAACTGACATATGCTTTGTGTCCGTCCTTTCCAAAGTGAGAAGATGTAGGATGTAGGATGTAGGATGTAGGAAGTATGTTACACGATATAGCAAGCACGATAAAATGTTAACATTATGACAGTGGTGGGCATGTCTGTGTACCTCCTAAACTCCTTTCATCTGTCTGTCTGAAAGTATGTGTACCACAATATGGTAGAACACGTTAATAGATATGTTACTTTCATGATATTTACAAGCTAGGAACCTGTAGTTTCTAGTTTCCCTGCCATACTTCCTGAAGTTTGATCCTCCCCTTCAGTGTAACTTGAGGGTCAGGAAGGCTGAAAGGATTTTTGAGGAATGAATCAGGACTGCTATTTCTAGCCTTTCAGCTGTGTTAGGTAGTCGTCTGGTATCGTTTCCTTTTTTTTTGATTGGTCTGGGATCGCGAACAGTACTAATTACCTGATATGTATGAAAAATATAGCCAGAATTTTTGAAGACTGACTTACAAAGCAAATTTAGGAATTCATTCCTTGTTACTGATTTTTCCTTTGCCTTAAAAATGAATTTTAGGGGTAAATATTTGGCACAGCAGTTAAAATGCCTCTTAGGATGCCTTTACTCCAGATTGGAGTACCTGAGTTTGAGTTCTGGTTCTGCTTCTTGTTAATGCACACCTGCGAGGCAGCAGATGATGGTTCAAGTACTTGGATCCCCACAACCCTGTGGGGACCTGGATTGAGTTCTGGGTTTCTGGCTTTGGCCTGGTCTAGCCCATGTTGTTGCAGACATTTAGGGAAGTGAACCCGTGGATGGGAGAGAGCTCTCTATCTATGAGTCCCTGCCTTTCAAATAAAATGAAAATCCAACACAAATTTGTAATTTAATCTTTTGTTTATTTCATAGAGTGCTTTTATTGTGGTCCAGTTTGAATGTAGGCATTTTGGTTTCAAGCACTGATATGATAAACATAAATAGCTTTTTATAGTTTTTGACATTCTTTGTGATCACTTATTCATGTTTAGTTGAGTAGACTATCCTTTATAAATGCTTTTTGAGACATACTATACAAGATAGTAGGTTGAAAACCAGCTTAAAATGTGATATGTTCTACTTCCTGTTTAGAACCAAGTTCTTATGTGCAATTTGAACAACGTTAAAGCAGTTCCTTAGTGCTTGGTACAGGTAGCTCTTGAATAAGGCTGAATAAAGTAAGACACTTTCTGTAAGTGGATGTTTCATTAAGTTATTGTTTCAGATGTAGAGCTACAGCCTTGGGCTCATTGAAGTGATTAATTCTGCCCTCGAGTATATGACAGTATGTTTTGCTTGAAGAAGAAAATCAGCAATATAAGAATCAAACAGGTTTTAATCATAGATTTTGGCTGACTTCAGTGTATTTTTCATGGATTTGTAGAGTTGTTACTGGTAGTCTGTGGTAACAGTAAACTGCTATGCTGACTGTATTACTAGGGAGCTTATTTGATTACACACATCACCTGCAATTACAAAGAACTTTTCCTCTCATTTTCTTTTGTTCTTGCAAATGTGTGAAGATCAGATATTCTTAATGTCTGTATGAGAGACAGGGCCTTGCCCAAGATTACAGAACTCATCTTCTTGTTTTTCATAGTGATCTATAATTTTGTATTTTATTCACTTTCACTTAGTGCATTTTCTACATGCATGAAGATCTAATTGTTTCTGTCTTTATATCTAAATTTATTGATGTGTTTTAAAGTTGCTTAAAGGATGTAAATTTACAGAAACTTTTTAGTTTCACTATTAAATATTTCTTCTGTGTGATTTGGAGTAGGGCATGTTTTATATGAGCACATGCTTTTCAAGAAACATGCAGCTCACTTGGCTAATCCTCCACTTGCAGTGCCGGCACCCTGGGTTCTAGTCCCGGTTGGGGCGCCGGATTCTGTCCTGGTTGCTCCTCTTCTAGTCCAGCTCTCTGTTGTGGCCCGGGAAGGCAGTGGAGGATGGCCCAAGTGCTTGGGCCCTGCACCCGCATGGGAGACCAGGAGGAAACACCTGGCTCCTGGCTTCGGATCGGCGCAGCACACTGGCCTTAGTGACCATTTTGGGGGTAAACCAATGGAAAAGGAAGACCTTTCTCTCTGTCTCTCTCTCTCTCACTGTCTAACTCTGCCTGTCAAAAAATAAATACTCCGCCGGTGCCGCGGCTCACTAGGCTAATCCTCCGCCTTGTGGTGCCGGCACACCGGGTTCTAGTCCCGGTCGGGGCGCCAGTTCTGTCTCGGCTGCCCCTCTTCCAGGCCAGCTCTCTGTTGTGGCCAGGGAGTGCAGTGGAGGATGGCTCAGGTACTTGGGCCCTGCACCCCATGGGAGACCAGGAGAAGCACCTGGCTCCTGCCATCGGATCAGCGCGGTGCGCCAACCGCGGCGGCCATTGGAGGGTGAACCAACGGCAAAGGAAGATCTTTCTCTGTCTCTCTCACTGTCCACTCTGCCTGTCAAAAAAACATAACAAAACAAAACAAAACAAAAAACCTCCAAAAGCGACTTTGAAAAGGTACCAACGAAGTGAGAGTCCAGTTTAGGAAGCCCAGTTCTTTTTGTTTGCATTAGGCATGGTTTGATCACATTGCATTTGTCATCCATGGGAGCTTAGATTTGAGGTTCCCCACCTATTTTGTGAAAGGTGACTGATTTCATCAGAGTGTATTGGGAAGCTTCTTTAATTAGAAGGAAAAGGTGATAAGAGGAATATAGGTTACATTCAAGTTTGACAGACTACAGAAAGACAAACTATCATCCACACAGGTGGGGCCACACTGCTTTGAGCTTCTCATTTTTGCCTGTTCATCAGCCACCAGATAACCTGCAAAGCTTGGCCAGTTGGTCTCCTAGCAGTGCCAGTGACACATGTGAGAACATGCATGTATGTGAACCACCTTGCTCTCCTGTAGTGAGGCAGGATGTTCTATTGGACCACATTCACATTCAGTATTTGCTCATCCTGCTGGAAATGAATGGAAATTGTGGTCTGTCACAGAGGGGTAGCTGTTAGCTATTTCAAGGCATATCTACATCATATTTCAGAGAATATTTTTTAAAAGATAGATACGTGACTATCTTGGGGCCTAATTTATAGCTTGCTTGATTTGTCTGATGTAAAATGAAGGTGAAAATAGTGTTCAATATAAATGACCATTTTTGATTTTCTACTTGAATAAATATTATCAAATGTAGGTGCAGTTACCAGCATCATAGTTTCCTGATACTCATGTTTTCACAAATGCTGTAAGCTGCAAGGTGCTCATCAAAGTGTATATATTCAGTTCCGAGGTGAGACTGCCTTTTCTTCAAAATGTTAACAAAAATCACAGAGGCTTCTGCCTGCTTTTCAAGTTTTACTGCTAGTAGTTAATTTTCTACATTATGTTTCATTAAAATTAAACATCTCCTTTAAACTCTAATCATCAGCTGCATGGTAAAACAGCATTATTTGTTTCTGTGTAGTAGTAGTTTTACTTATTGCTATGTCGGTAAGAAAGGCCTCTATCTTTTAGCAGTTGCTGGTACTGGCAAATTGTAATGTTTGCAAATAACAGATAAACAACACCTTGAATGTACTTGTTATTTTCTAATTAACATTGGGAAGGAATTCAGGGTTGTACTTTAAAAACAATGTAAACTTCATAATTGATGTTCTTAATCTGCTTTGTTCTGTGAAATATTTTTTATATAAGTATGAGCTGATGCTGTAATTCCCACATTGCATTAGGAAAACCCCAAAATAATGAAAGCAAAAATGGACCCCATATTTCTGCAGCACTTGCTATTTTACAGATTTCTTTTCTATCATCAGGTAGGTCTAACTAAATAAGCATATGTAACACTGAGAGCATACATGGATATAGCAATGGCCTTTTAAATGCATAGTGCATCCACATTTATCATTTGTCTTCCTAAAACTTTGTAGTTTTTTAGAGGGTTTACAGTCTGAAACACTTGAACATGGCCATGGAATGCTCCATACCTCCATCCCGTAGCCTCTTGAACCAAGTCTCCTGCCCACTTTATCTCATTCACTGACAACCCATCTCTTTGTTCTTTAAACAAAGCACTTTCTCGGTTTAAGACCTTACACTTACTGCTTTGTCTGCCTGGAATACTCATTGCTGTATTCCTTGCTTGGTAGCTTCTTAATATGCAGGTATTCAGTTGTAATGTGATTTCCTCAAGAGTGTGTTCTCCCACCCACTCCCTCATTATGTTTTGTTATAGCACCCTGTTGGTTGCCTTTTCAGTTTATACTGTTACTCATGTGTTTGTTATTTGTTTATAGTCAGTCTCTGCTGGTCACAGACTCTGCCTGGCTTGGCTTGTATTGGATACCTTGCAATACATACTTAAGAACTGTTGCTGTGGAACAAAGAAAGGCTATCTGAGTCTACACTACATAATTCAGGAAGAGAGGGAATAATTTTTGAGAAAAATCGAATCACAAGAGAGAAACAGTGATCTTGCTTCAAATCAGCTCTCAAACTACTCTAATGTAAAATATGAAAATAGGAGAACCTTAACACAGGTTAAGGGTCTATCTGGTCAGAGTAAATGCTTAGGAATATTCTCTGCCAGTATGCACTTGTAGACGTTTGTTTTTCCATGTGAGGGAAGAGAACTTTCACAGCAGACTATAATACAATCTCCTGCAGTTTCCACTCTGATACCTCAGTTCTCAAAAGTGTGAGAAATGATAGATTGGAAAGCTCTACAGTTTCCACTACAAGTTAGCTATCAACTTATTAATCCACCTATGACATTTTTAAAGGTTTATTTATTGATTTGAAAGTCAGAAAGGGAGAAACAGCCGGAGAGTAAGAGCGATCTTCCACCTGCTGGTTCACTCCCCAGGTGATCACAACAGCCAGCACTGGGCCAGGCCAAAGCTAGGATCTTCATCTGAGTCTCACACGTGGGTGGCAGGGGCCCAAACACTAGGCCATATTTTGATGCTTTTCCTAGGCTATTAGTAGGGAGCTGGATAGGAAGTGGAGCAGCTGGGACGTGAACCAGCACCCGTATGGGATGCTGACAATCCTTGCAGCAGCTTTATCCACTATGTCAGAATGCCAGCCCAATCTATATTTTATAGGCCTAAATCACCCATATCTAGGACTTAGAATTGTTGAATACTAGCAGATACAGATACCTGATATTTTGCCTTTTTTGATCCCTATGTAGGTTACATCAGAAACTGAGGCTAAAGTAATTTAACATGTTAGGATTTTATTATTTTTTCCCACAGATGTAATCTGAAAAGATGGTCAACTTTTGTTTAGGTTGCAAAATAATTGAATGCCCCCACCTACCATATTAGTACATGGATTACGATCTACTTCTTGAGTGTTAGTCAAGACCCATGGAGGTTGAAGGAGTTGAAGGAGGAATGGAGGGACTCAGGCCTGCTGCACACCCAAACTGAGATGAAACCGCAGTCTCCTAAGTTCTTGCTATTGTGTTTTGCTGCCAGATTGTGCTGGCAGGTGTTTCTGCATTGCCTGACTGGTAATGCCCATCCGTTGCTGGTCCAGGATGTTCTCTGAGAAAAGATGATCTTACTTCCTAGGGCTGAACAGACCTGTATTTTGGCAACTATAACTCTGCAGTGTACATCCCTTTCAGACCACATACACGGCCCCTCCAAAGTGTCAGTTGGCATAAGGGACGTTGCATCAGACCTACTTTCCCAGGTCTTCCTCCAGAGGCTTCAGGAGTAAACGTGAGCCAACACTTTTCCACTCTCACATACAATGTGCGCCTTTATATTCTCTGTTCTTGAGTAATGGGGTTCTAGTAAGATTTCCTAGGACCGCAGACAGTTTCAAAGACTACAAGATAAATTTCCAGCAGCTCTCTTGCTAGCAAGTAGATCACACAAAAATAAAAATAAATTATGTTCTGATGGGACATACCATTACAAAGAATGTTGGGTTGGTTGATTTCCTCACCTCTGAAATACTATAAATGCCCATTCTCAAAAGCTTGCTGTAAAATTCTAATTTATACTAATCACCAGCTCTTTGTACATGGATTTCATGCTGTGAAGTCTTATAATAGTGATTGGCTGGAAGTATTAAGATTCTTCCCTGGAAGACAGTCTTTATTTTTGGTGCTTAAGAGAGTATTTCCCCAGATAAGAAAATGAAAATGGAAATCAGCCTTTTATATGCTTCTTTTATATGGTTACATCCTTTCTAATACTCAGAAAGACTAGGGGTCCATTAGCACACACTGTTGTTTTATTTTTTTCTGAAATGTTAATGGGCTTTTCATACTTTTGTTTGCAAACAATTAAAAATAGGCTTTTGTAGAGGAGAACTTAATTTTAATAGAATGTTGATTAAGTGTTACTTAGTTTCTTTTTTCTTAAAGTCTCAGCACATAATAGAAATTTTTCTTGATTTCCACGAGAAAATAAGGCTAGATCAACTAATTATTGCAAGTGAAAACCAGAACATTGAAATGATTTGAGTATCCTATATATGTTGTCACAGTATTAACTAGACTCATGTAGCTTTAAATTTAAATCAACCAAAATTTAAAAATATTGGTATTCAGTTGTACTAGCATATTTCTTTATGTGTTCAATTATTTTTTAAAATTTTATTTAAGGTATACAAATTCATATATTTTATATATACCAATTTAGAAACATAGTGATATTTCCTACCCTTCCCTCCCTTCTGCCCATGCTCCAACACTTCTTTTTCCACTCTCTCCTTTTCACTCTCAATTTTTACAAAGATTTATTTTCAGTTTACTTTATATTCATAAGATTAACCCTACACTCAAAAGATTTGCTCTGTAACCAAAGAGGTCAACAAATAGTATGAAGAGAAACACACTGTTCCTCAACAGTAGAGGCAGGGGCTTCAAAAAGATCATCAAATCTTAAAATGTCCATTTCACTCCAATACATGACATTTTAGGTACTCTGTTACTTACCACAGATCAGGGAGAACATATGGTATCTGTCTTTTTGGGACTGGCTTATTTCACTAAGTATAATGGTTTCCAGTTGCATCAATTTTCTTTCAAAAGACAGGATATCATTTTATCTTACCACTGAGTAGTATTCCATAGTGTATATATACCATAATTTCTTTATCCACTCATCATATATGGTCCGTGGCTACTGTATTAAATAGCACATATAGAGCACTTCCATCATTGTAAAATGTTTTATTGGATAGCATTGCTAAAATGTCCTGACTAGAATGCAATGGAGATTGGGAAGTGGGAGATTCAGAGTAAGACCAGTGCAAGTCAAAGGAAGAACAGTCAGGGAAGGCTTTTTGCCATCTCTTGGAAACCCAAAGTAGAATTGTTCAATGATAGGGAGGCCAGGACATTTTTCTTCTCCTTTAAACTTAGTGGAATTAAGTTCCAAAAGCTTGTAGAGGCCTTTTAGACCAATCAGCAAATTAATATTTGAACTGTCTGTCTTATTTTTGTATACATAGTATAAATGGAAACTCCCTACCTTATGAAGCAATATACATGAGCTTTGAACAAGTAGTTGAGTATCATATGCATAAGAAAGTGGATTTATGATGAATTAGCTATAATAAATTATTTGATAATAAATTTTTGCTGTTGAAACAGCACGCAGGGCCGGTGCCTTGGCTCACTTGGCTAATCCTCCACCTGCGGCACTGGCACCCCAGATTCTAGTCCTAGTTGGGGTGCCGGGTACTAGTCTCGGTTGCTCCTCTTCCAGTCCAGCTCTCTGCTGTGGCCCGGAGGGCAGCGGAGGATGACTCAAGTGCTTGGGCCCTGCACCTGCATGGGAGACAAGGAGGAAGCACCCGGCTCCTGACTTCAAGTCGGCACAGCGCCGGCCATAGCAGCCATTATGGGAGTGAACCAATGGAAGGAAGACCTTTCTCTCTGTCTCTCTCTCACTGTCTATAACTCTACCTGTCAAATAAAAAAAAAAAAGGAAAGAAAAAAAAAGAAAGAAACAGCATGCAGACTTTCTGATATTCCTTTCCATGATCTAATGGAACTAAATGCTATTTCAAATCTTAGAATTCAGTAAGATAAGCCAACAAATGAGTATCAAGGCAAAAGTATTGAGCTTAAAAGGAATCATAAAACACTTAACAAAAATACATGGATAATATTTTCCATCATTTTACCAAACAATTTAAAATCATGCTTGTATCCATTTACATTGTATTTTAACTCGTCTGTCACATACACTTACTGTTTTCTTGCCAAATAATAAGATCAACAAAGCCATATGTTTCCTAAGCTCTTCTTGGAAAGAATTTTTACTAAAGCTAGGACAAGTAAAATGTTAGCAAAGAAATTACTAGTTAAATTTGTGTTCCAGGCAGTGTTGCTCTAAAATATGTAGTTTAGAAGTCCATTTCATTTCTTTACTATCAGGGCTCTTAAGGTACAAAATATAAAACAAAAGTGGCTCCAAAAAAGCTTGGTGAAACTGTGAATTCATTAAAAATTAATGAGTTATGTAGCATGGAAACAATGATGCAAGTAGATGCTGCATGAATAATTAATTTATTAAGAATGTTAAATTTTGGTGGCCTGAAGTTTAAACATTTCATGTGACAGTTAAAAAATCTTTAAGCCACAGAAAGCATTAGAGATTACATAGTTCTCCCTGAAAATGAGGCAACATGTGACATCTTAAATTAACGCTGAATTTGGTTGTCTACCAATTGTATTTATAAAGAACAAAGGCTCTGGAGATAGCCTTTGTTTCACCACCATTTCTGGTCTTTACTGGCAGTATCACCTTGATCCATTTGCTTAATAATATTTTTTTTTCCATAAAGTAGGTCCTTTCTAATGGTGTTCTTAAGGCCATTAAGGGAAATAACCTACATAAGCTTGTATCAGACTAAGATTCTAGTGGAGACTAGATTTGCTGGCTACTTTAACTCCTTTGTGATACAAGACTAAAACACAGCCTTAAAGCTCCAACGGAAGAAAAAATTGTCTATTTATAGAGTTGTCATTCCATAGTATAAATAACAGAATTCCCAGTAGAGATTGTGTACCTAAATACATGCTTGGCTGTCTAGATGAGGATCATGACTGAACTTGGTCACTCGTAGAACAGAACTGTAGATGAGTCATCAGTGAAGGGCTAAGCTCCTAGCCTGGCTTTTGATCAGGCAAAAAACCTTATTGGGATGAGAAGACTCAATAGGGTATTCACCAGCAGAATGAATGATGTTAAGACTCCCACTTTCTGTGGCCATGTTGTGGCTCAATGGGTTAAGCCTCTATCTATAACACTGGCATCCCATGTCAGAGTGCCAGTTAGATTCAGGCTGCTCTGCCTCAAATCCAGCCCTCTGATTATGCATCTGGGAAAGCAAAAGACAATGACCTAAGTTCTTGGTCCTGCGCCACTCATGTGGGATATGTAAATGGAGTTTCTGGCTCCTGGTTTCAGCCTATCTCAGCCCTGACCATTTGGCCATTTGGGGAGTAAACCAGCAAATAGAAGATCTTTCTCTGACTCTCCTTCTGTTACTCTGCCTTTCAAATAAATAAAATAAATATTAAGAACCACAGTTGTGATTTTTATCATTCACATAAATGTGCTCATTCATAAAGATTTCTAATCAAAGCTTTATAGATAGAAGCTTAGATGGAATTTGTACAAAGACACAAGATTTCATAATGATGAAGAAAGCAATCTGCAGAGTCCTCCGGATCTAGGTGTGCATGCCAAGATCAGTCTTTCCCACATGGTCACAGCCTTTGTACTTTCAGATCTCTCGTGCTAATGATGAAGATAATAATACCTTCATTATTAGCTGGTTGTGATAATGAACAAAGGTGATAAGCCATATAAATTATTTATTTGACAGAGCGAGCAGATAGAGAACTCCCATCCATTGGTTCACTCCTCAAATGCTTTCAGTGGCCATGACTGAGCAGACACTAGGAGCAAGGAACTCAATCCACATAGGTGGCAGGAACTGTTTCTTTGAGCTATGCTTGTGGCCTGATACGCCTCATCAGGAAGCTGGAGTCAGAAGCTGGAGCTAAAAATTGAATTCAAGTACTTTGGTGTGGGGATATAGCAGCCAGTAGGATGAACACTTATCCCTAAACTGTGTAGATTCTACTTTATAGTACCTTTTATGTAAGAATGGCTCAAGAAATAGAACAGGGGGAAATACCCTTGTCAGACTGGCTTTTCACTGAATTGGTCCCTGTGATAGCTGATAATTGTCATGTAAGTGCAAACCTTGGGTGTGGGGCAGAAAGTAAGATACACTGTTCATATAGAGTATATTTATACAAGTATGCTGCAATTAAAATGTGTCTCTTAACATTTATTTATTTGAAAGAAGAAAGAGGGAGAGAGAGAGAGAGAGACAGAGAAAGATCTTCCATTCTCTGGTTCACTCCCCAGATGGCTTCAATGGCCAGAGCTGGCTGTTCCAAAGCCAGGAGCCAAGATGATCTTCTGGGTCTCCCACATGCATGGCAGGAACCCAAGCACCTGGGCCACCACTGCTGCTTTCCCAAGTGCATTAGTAGGAAGCTGGATCAGAAGTGGAATAGCCTGCAATCTAACTAGCACCCTTATGGGATGCTGGCATCTCAGTCTGTGACTTTACCTGATACACCACACCACTGGCCCCAAAATTTGTCTTAATAAACTTCCTCAATAAATCATCTTTAATTTGAAATCTTACTTATTTAAAAGAAAGTAGTGGTTTATTAAAAAATCTGTTATTTCTATCCATCTCAAATACAAGGTTGTATTTGTCTGTTTTTGTCTAAGATAGAATGAGTCATATCATCCATATTTCCTTTGAAGACTTTTAGGGTCATTGCCTATGGGAAATTTAATGTGTGGGGGAATGCTTATGATATCCTTTGTTTAATTATTTTGTACAAACTCTGAAGTTCAAATGGAAGTCATTTCTTACCTATAGATTCAACTGCTCTAAATAAATGAAATGATCATGAAGTCTTATATATGGCAGTTTGATCAGCCATATTAGAAAGTGTCAGTTGAGGGGCCTGCGCTGTGGCATCTCAGTGCAAGCATCCTATATATTCACCAGTTCATGTCCCTGCTGCTCCTCTTCCAATGCAGCTCTCTGCTTGTGGCCTGGGAAAGCAGTAAATGATGGCTCAAGTGCTTGGGTCCCTGCACCTATGTGGGAGACCCAGAAGAAGCTCCTGGCTCCAAACTGTCTCAGCTCCAGCTGTTGAGGCCATTTTGGGAGTGAACCAGTGGATGGAAGACCTTTCTCTGTCTCTCCCTCTCTCTATAACTCTACCTCTCAAATAAATAAAATCTTTAAAAAAAAAAGTCAGTTGAATTGTTTAAACATGTACCACATTAATCTAGATTTGAATATCTAAAAATGAGCACATCCATGAGGCAATCCTTATGTAAAGATATATTTATATTGATTCATGTGTTTCTGTGTATGTTTATACTTACATATGTGATATGTGTGTGTATATAAAATCCAAGTGTTTATGTGTACAAGAATATTTCAAAAAGCTTAAGTGTTCTCTTTATTTAGTATGAAGCCATTGAGTATAACATAAATTTAAAGAAAGAAAGAGTGAGGAAAGTGACATTGGATTCATAGAATTATGTCTATGAACTACATGGAATTTGTTCTTTGTATTTATACCACATTAATATGAGAATTGATGAGAACTGTGTTGTACTAATTACCATGCATTTGTTGCGGCCCTGAAAATCTAATGTATTAATAAATTCCTTACGAAAATAAAAAATGAAAAAATAAAGCTTTCTTAGCTTTAAAAAAGGCTGTTGAAAATATAATTAAAAGACACATGGAATTAAATGATGTTTATTTTGGTGCAAAAATTTATTTGGGGCATATGGCACAATGGGTAAGACATTCCCTGGAGGAGGCTAGCACTGTGGTGTAGTGGATAAAGACACTCCTTGGAATACCTACATCCTGTTTTGGAGGGGTTGGATTCAAATCCTGACTCTGCTTCTGATTCTAGCTTCCTGCTCATATGCACCCGGGGGGAGCAGTACTGATAACTGTAGCAGCTGAATCTGTGCCACACAAGTGGAAAACCTGGTTTGACTTTGCAGCTCCTGACTTTAACCTAGCTGAGTTCTGGCTTAGCAGGTATTTGGGGAGTGAACCAGTGGATATAAGATCTTCCTGTGTCCATCTCTCTCTATCTCTGCGTTTCAAATAAATAAAATAAAAATAATCCTTCTTTCTTTAAAGAAAAGTATTCTTTTGAAATCCATGCATAAGAGGAATCTTCAAAAAATTAATGGAAAAACGCATGTTATGAAAAATGTATGGATTGCAAATTTTTGCACCAAAATAAACACTTTTAATTGCATTTTTTCCCTGATCCTCAAATATGCCTGCATGTGTAAGTAGATAGGTTTATTTTATTACTGATCACTTAGAAAGCCACCTGATTTTTTTTTTTTTACATAAAATTGAATGTTAGCAATTTCTGAGATGGTCTGTGAATTGTGAAATATATTTTTGTTTGGCTGAAGCAAGGCATGTGAAGTGGAATTCAATGATAGGTTGCTTCATGGTTGTTAGAAATAAGAAATCCTGGGCTGTTTGATGGGCGGGCTCCACAGGCGCTTTTCACAGTGTCTGGCTCTGCAGCCCGCTTTGGATCCTGCCTCGCTCATTCGGCTTCCCTCCCAGCTTTCCTGATCAGAAAGCTGAGGGCCAGCTGCTGCCTGTCATTAGGAAGCTTAGTGAAAGTCAACACGGGCTGGAGGCTGGCTGGGGCTGATGGGGCACTGTCCCCATTCTGGCTAATGGGTTACCTAGGGGGGCTGTGCTAAGGCTGCCTAGGACCTCATCTTCCTCAGAGGAGGCCCGGAAAAGAAACACACAAAAATGTGTAATATTTTTGGTAACTATTTTAGCTGGGGACTTGACAAACAAATTTCAGAAAAAGAATGGTCATCCTTTGGTTCCGCCTAAGCCTTATTATGGCTGAAATGAAGGTCTCTCTTCTTGGCCATCTGAAGCATTAATCCAAGTACCTCCCTGCCTTTTCCTTTTCCTACAGAGGCTAACCTCAATTCATTTTGCAATATAATAAAACCAGAAGGTGTCATTTAATTTTTAGCCTCACTTAATGAAGAGCCTCATGTCATGCCCTGTAGACTAACACTTGTTACTAGTCATTTGGGGTGATGCCTCGGTCGGTGCTCCTACATAGGTTGTACTTGTTCGCCTATGCCGACTTGCTCCATTGGCCAGCCCTCCTGCATTCCTCTAAATGTTTTGGCTGAGTGAATTCTTTCGGCACTTATATATCCGGGTTGTTCATGCACAGGGTATTCTGAATTCGTCCTACTTTTATCAAATCATTTCATACAGCATCATATTTTTTTGTTGTTTAGCAAGGCCTATTGGGTGAATACAAAATGCTGACATTTGAATGGAAAGGCCAGAGGCCTTAGAAAATGCCAGAGGAATTCGACAAATATCCTTTCTCAGTGGCCGAGACAATTGGGATCTAATTCCTCTTGGGCAGCAGATGGAGGTGGTAAAAACTGAGCCTCTAAATGGCATGAATCTCTGAGTTAAAGGGCTTGGTGCTGTGCCATGCAAACAGTTCTGCTTTTTTCCAGCCTGCGAGCAGAGTGGAAGCCAGATTTCAGGGACGACTATGCCTCTCAGAGAAAAAAGAAACCCAAATCACCCTTGGGTGTCTACAATTGAGCATAGTTGTATAAATAATGGGGCTGTTGGAAATGTTACTGTGACACCAAGACTCTTAACACATTGCACTCTGTGGTGCTTGTGTGTGTATTAAATCTAATCCCATTAGATTTAAACAATAAATAGCTGATTATATTTTAACACATTCACCTCTTTCTCTCCTCCTTTCTCTCCCACACAGGCAAAATGTTGATTTTCTTTGTGCTCTTATTCTGTGTGTGTAAAGGAGGATTTCTTTCAGGTAGAAGGCAGACAAATCAGTTGCTTAAAACATATTAATTTGTTAAATGTTTTAATGCTTTTTCCTCGGTCTTTCACCTCCACCCTGATGTCACACAATACATCTGTCTTCCCAGTCCTGAGCACATGAAACAAACTGACTCAGCTTCTGTCACATGGTGTTTAGTTACTAATTTTTGTACAAATTTTATGTAATTTATGTCTGGTCTCATTTTCATCTAGTCTGCCTAATGCCAATAACTAAGCTTTAAAGGAAAATGTTGACAAGCTCCATGTTCATTGGAGCAGCAACTAGACACTAGAAAGTACCGCATCTTTTACTGAAGGAGTTGTGCACAGTATCTCACCTTTACACCTGCTGGCACTTTAGTCAATCCTATCACTCTTGGAGAAGGGAGTGGTGGTGGGAGGAAGTGACTGGTCTGTTGTGGAGAAAAGAACATTCAGTCAAAACTATAGCCATTTACCTGCGTGTGACAAGACAAAAGAAAAAAAAAACAGTTTCATTCTTTCACTGTTTGAATAAATGGGTCCCCTGTTTTCCACCAACTTGTCAAAAATCCTTTTGTGTAATAACGGTCTGCTGGTAGCAAGACTAGACAGAGATACTGTACAGTAATTGATTTTGTTAGCTGAACAGCTGGCAGAACAGCCTGGATATTTACTTGGAAGGAATGCTCTCTACCCCGAGTAAGTTCACTGTTGGGTTTTAGGGCGCTAAAGCGCCAAATCAGGGTTCTCTGGGTGTAAAGTGCATAGAAGGCACCAGGAAAGTTAGTCAATAAAAGAAAATGAGAATGAGTTGATACACTTTTCACATGCAGATTGAAGGTTAGAGAGGTGGTGTTTTGTTTTGTTTTGTTTTGTTTCCAGAATCTCCTTACTGCAGTTCAAAATGGAAAGTAGCCAGTGTATACAGTAGAATAATCATTTTGATTCATGTTATTTGCAGTTAACTATTCTATTTCTTAAATGCAGTTTTGCTTTAATAAATGCCAGAGAAGCAAACCCCCATTAAGCAGAGAAAAGAATTTCTTACTAAAAGTTACTTACAAGGCGCTTCCATGTTGCAAAACCAAACTGATTGGAATGAAGCTCTGGTTATGTTAAAACTGTCATTTGGCTTGTTTTTTTGTCAACTATGTCTGACACATGTAGGGGTAGTTGGTTGATTTAATTGCTTTTCTCATAAATGTGTGATTTTAACAACAATGAAAAGTTCACCATGTGTTTTCTGTCACCCCAACTGATTTCTCTAAGTGGGCTATATGTTACAAATTGTGCTTAGAACCAGAAAATGTTTTTGAAGATATTTTTTGTTGTTTATTTAGTTATGAGGATTTTGTGGTAGTATAGATTTTCTTGTGGGACATCAACAAAGTTTTCCAAGGAAGCTGTCAATTGTACTAAGTACGGATGCTAAGACATTTTAGCATGGACTCCTTATTTGTGTTCCTAAAATTATATTGGTTAACTCATTTTACCCACTACGAGAGACTTCCCAATAGAGTTAGGTTGCTGTGTGGTAAGAATATATCCTATCACCAAAATGCTTATGCACAGCAAAGCAAATGACCTATAAAATGAAACCAAAGATTGGGAGAAAATATTTGCAAACCATTTATCTTTTAAGAGGTTATAAAAGTATATAAGGAACTCACACAACTCAACAGCAAAACAAACAAAAATGCCTAAATAACCACCTTATAAAAGAGGCAAAGGACCTGAATAACTTAAAAAGAAAGATTTACAAATGGCCAGTAGATAGATGAAAAAATGCTCAGCATCACAGAACATAAGTGTTGGTGAGAGTGCGGAGAAAAATAAACTGTGCTATACTTTAGGTGAGAATGGTAATTAGTACAATCATGAGGAAAAATAAGTTCCTCAAAAATTTAAAAAAAGAGTATACCCACCATATAGTCCAGCAAACTCTCTTCAGAGCATATACTCAAAGAAAATGACATCAGTGCCAAGAAGAATATGTAGCATTATTCACAATAGATAAGGTATAGAAAAAAATCTAAGGGTCCATTGATGGATAAAAGTAAAGATGTTATAGGCTGTGTATATGTATAAAACATTTATTATTCAGCCTTAAAAAGGAGATTTTTGCCATTTGCAAAAACGTGGGTGTTTTCATGGAGAACATTATCCTAGTTGAAATAAGTCATATACAAATATTGCATGATCTCTTTTGTGGAATCTCAAGATGTCAATTACAGAGAATCAGAGAATAGAAGGGTGGCTGCCAGGGGTAGGGAAATGGCTAGATACTGATCAAAGGATACAATGTTGGAGTTATCTAAGATGAGTAAGTCCAGAGCTCTAATGTGAGCATGGTGAGTACAATTAATAATACTGTATAATGTGTACTGGAAATTTTTAGAGCGAGATTTCAGATGTTCGCACCACCCTCCCACAGACCAACAAATTATAACTATGTGAGGATTTGAATAGCTTCATTAGCTTGGCCATAGAAACCATTTCACAATATATATATATATATATATATATATATATATATATATATATAAACACATATATCAAAACATCATATTGTATGTCTTAAATATATATAATTTTACTAAATATGTAGTAATATATAAATAAAAAAGTCATTTCCTAGTCCATTTATTTAGATTCTAGGAGTATTTAAAAAGTTCATCAGGGCCAGTGCTGTGACGTAGTTTAACCCTCTGTAGCACCAGCATCCCATCTAGGTGCTGGTTCGAGTCCTGGCTGTTCCAGTTCTGATCCAGCTCCCTGCTTATGTGCCTGGGAAAAGCAGTGAAAGGTAGCCCAAGTGTATGGGCCAAGCAAAAGTTGGTAGAAGGAAATGAAACATCATATTCAAATGTGATGAGTATTTATTTTGCCGTGTGTATGTTTAACTTGAATATTATATTCACAATTATAATTAACTCTATGATAGAAGCATTTGCCTGTACAGTTAAATAATAAAAAAGGAATTTTTAAATTTTTTGTCGTGAGTAGAAGGATGCTACTCTTAAGACATTTGGAATTCACTGAACTTAAAGCTTTCATTCAATTGATGTTTTCTGCCAATCTGTGGTAACTGGTAAGTAGCAACTGAGAAGCTGGGCTTCAGGGTCGGGTAAATTTAGATTTATTTCCCAGCTCTACCATTTTCCTGGCCATTTGACCCTGGAGAAGAGGCTTTATCTCCCTGAATCTCTTCAGTTAAATGAAGATAATGTTAGTATACACAGGACAGTTGGGGGGAAGGTAAATGTGTTACAAAACCTTAAGCAAGTGCACAATGCATACTAAGAACTAAAAAGAAAGACTTAATTAGTGAACAAATAAAATTAACTGTTTTTAATTTTTACAGACATGGATAAGCTCTAAGTTTGACATTTTATCAAATCCATCTTAATACTTGTATATTGGAACATACATTTTTTCTACCTTAACAGTAGAACAAATATGAAAATGTAATGCGATCTTAGGCTTATATTCAGGATTCAGGTTTCTTAGCTGTCAGCTAAAGCTTCATGAATGTTTATATTCAGACTAATTTATGATAATATGCTAGATTGTATGTACTACAAAGGGCAAGTTGGAAAATTTTAGCACATCTTTGTACTTTCAAATTAAAGATTAAACAATCAATTTATGAAGGAATCATTTATTTCCTGATATTCTATTTGGTGTTAAGAATACAAATGGCATTTTCTCAGAAAAGGATTTGAATAGTTAATGCACAATAATCAATGAAACAAGAGAAGCTTGAGTGACATACAGAGGTGGCAGAGAGAATGTGGTGATTAAGTATTAGAAGGATGGAGCTGGGTGGCTTTTTGTGGGAAACAAAGTCATGGTTGTTTTTGAAGTACAGAGACTTTTGAGTTAGGCTGCTGGTTTTTGTGGAACGTTATATGAATAGTTTAGCTTGCAAGAAGTAAGGGAGATGGAAGAAGGCACAATAAAGTTGGTAAAGCTGAGATCATGCTGTTTTCTACTCAAAGCTTGAATACTTCTCTGTGCGTCCATTGCTTCCAGTCTCTGCCAGTTCAAGAACTGAGTCACAATCATTTGCTTCAACTCAAACTGCTATATACCAAGCCAGACAAATGTCAGTTGTTAATCTAAAATTGGTAAGCATTTGCCAGGCTGAAGGTTATGTGGTGTTGTCTAGCATGCCATATGGAAACCCCGAATAACTCCTTCAAGGTGACTGTTACAAGAATTAAGTGATATTTGTGTCAAAAGTAATGACTCCTTTCTTCAGTCTGTTTTCAGGGGATAAGCTTGGCATTACCAAGCTGCCCTGCTGCTTGCTTCTATGTGTTCCCAGATGACATTGCACTGACTCTATGGAGTACTACCCATATGATATGAAATGGCTTGTCTGCCTTGATTGCTCCAGTGTATAGAGCAAGTACTGAAATACTCAAACTCGTTAACTCCAAGGCTTAATTATTTCCTATAAAATGAAGAAGAATACTACTCTTTTATCATTTTAATAAGATTTGGGCTAGCATAGTGATTATGTAGGTAACTAAATTTTAGAGCATCTTGAGTTACTTAGTTGCATTTTCAAAGAGAAATTTGCATGTCATAAAGTTCATTGTCCTCAAAATTTTACTCACAGCGCTTCCAATTTTTTGGGGGTATATGTTTTGGTGATGAGAACATTTGACATGAGATCTGTCCACTAAATGAATTTTTAAATTGCACAATACACTATTTTTAACTGCAGGCAGTGTGTTGACCAGCAGATCTATAGAACTTCCTCATCTTGCCCAACAGCACCTGTGCACATATTGATTAGCAACTTCCTCCCCTGTCAGGCTCCTGGCAACTAGCATTCCATTTTCTGCTTCTGTGAGACGAATTATTTTAGAACCTCATATGGGTGGAATTGTGCAGCATTTTCACTTTAGTGAGTGTCTTATTTCACTTAGTCTAATGTCCTTCAGATTCACCTACATAACCATTTTTGGCAGGATTTGAATTTTTTATTGTTGAGCAATATTCTGTTGTATGTATATATAATGTTTGTCCATTCATCCACTAATGAATGCTTGGGTTATTTCCATATCTGGGCTATAGTAAATAATGCTATGGTGAGTATGGGAAAGAAGACATCACTTTCAGATTCTGATGGCAATTCTATTTGGAAATATACCTAGATGTGATATTTAAGCATCAATTTTTAATGTGCTACTCCATGACTTATTACTTGGTGTACTTACAAATGCCTTTTAAGGGGTCAATTTGATTCTATTTATTAAGATACAATTTGAAAACCAGGATTCCTCAATAAAAGAATCTATAAGCTGAAAATCATTTCAAGAGACACTAATTTAGGAGTGATAGTGATTTATGTGATTAGGAATTTTCAGGCAATTTTTAATATCCTTGGCTAGCATTGTCCTCTTAATTTACTAAGTCCCAATATTCTTCATGTTTTTATTTGTTTAAGTGTATCTACTATTATTAAAAGGAGACTCAAAATCAGGTTTTCTTGTTTGATGAAAGGCTACAAGTAACATTTGAGGCATTGTAAATATTTAATCTGGCTTAGTTTCCAGTTTATAGGAAGTCAAATACAAATGAAAACTGAGAAATAGAGAGCAGGAAGGCATGTTAATGACTATATGCTTTTTTACTCCAATCTTCTCGCTCAGTGAATATAAAGTCAATTTGCAGAACTATTTTGCTATTAGGCTAGTATAGCAGCTTTTTAATTATTAAAGAACTCTGTCAGATCTTTGAAAAACTATAGAACATCACAGATTTTCTTCTGCTTTGTAGCTATACTTGCTGTCAGAATATATTTAGAAACATTGATGCTTAAGCAAATGTGTAATACATGTGGTCAGAGTAATGCAGCATAAGTATAAGTTTACCTCCGGGAATGCAAACTAGAGTTCTGATGTTTGTGCTTAAATATTTAGTACCTGGGCCAGCTCTAGGCAGAACTGGAAAAACATATCTTTGGCATTCTCACATTCATAAAGCAAATTTCTGTTACTAGACCTATGCCTCTGATCCAGTATTAACCACTGGCCCTATACCTCTCAAATCTCTCTTTTTACTGCTTTTCAGCCCAACTCTTTCTGCTTTCCCTAGCTGTCTTCACCTCTCTCCAACTCATCGTTACCAACTGCAAGTCATCCCTAAACTTCACATCTAATTTTTAATGCAGGAATTTGGTAAGGCAGTGGGATTATAAGCTGTTCTGACTTTAGGGAAAGGCCACAGTATGTAGAGGGTTTTTTTTTTTTTTAAGATTTACTTATTTTACTTGAAGGTCAGAGTTACACAGAGAAAGAAGGAAATGCAGAGAGAGAGTGATCTTCCATCCAATGATTCACTTCCCAGTTGGCTGCAAAGGCTGGAGCTGCACCAATCTGAAGCCAGGAGCCAGGAGCTTCTTCTGGGTCTCCCATGGGGGTTCAAAGGCCCAAGGGTTTGTCCTTCTTCTACTGCTTTCCCAGGCCATAGCAGAGAGCTGGATAGGAAATGGAGCAGCTGGGACACGAACCGGTGTCCATATGGGATGCCGGCACTGCAGGCGGCAGCTTTACCTGCAATGCCACAGTGCCAGCCCCAGTATGTGTAGGGTTTTGAGATCATTATCAGGAAACAAAGGAACTTAGTGGAAAAACAGTTTGCAAATACATTATTTCATAAGAAGAAAAGAGACATAAATCAAGGAATGAGTCTAAACATTATTTGGTAAATGGAAAGCATTCATTCTGAAGGCAGAGCTGGAGATAAACATGCAGAAAGGTGCTTGGGGAGATAAAGCAGGTTCATTCTAGCACAGATGATAATGAGTGACTTTTCTATAGGGGTGAAGATCCATATGAGACCATTCTACCAGACACTGGGCTGTGGCTCTCAGTATCTTTACAGGCAACATTGCAGGTTCTGCCCTTGAAGTGACAAGTTTCTGGAGCCAGTGTTGTGGTCTACGGGGTTAAGCCACAAACTGCAATGCCTTCATCCCATAGGACGCCGGTTCAAGTCCCAGCTGGTCCACTCCCAGTCTGGCTCCCTGCTAATGTGCCAGAGAAAGCAATGGAAAATGCCCCAAGTACTTGGGCCCTGCACCCATGTAGGATACCTAGAAGGAGCTCCTGACTTCATTCTCGCCCCACTACAGTTGTTATGGCCACTTGGGGAGTGAACCAGGAGTTTAAAGATCTCTCTCTTTTTTCTTTTTTTTGGCAGGCAGAGTTAGACAGTGAGAGACAGAGAGAAACGTCTTCCTTCCATTGGTTCACCCCCTAAATGGCTGCTACGGCCGGTGCTGTGCCGATCCAAAGCCAGGAGCCAGGTGCTTCCTCCTGGTCTCCCATGTGGGTGCAGGGCCCAAGCACTTGGGCCATCCTCCACTGCCTTCCCGGGCCACAGCAGAAACTGGACTGAAAGAGAAGCAACTGGGACAGAACCGGCACCCCAACCGGGACTAGAACCCGGGTACTGGTGCCCCAGGCAGAGGATTAGTCTAGTGAGCCATGGCGCAGGCCAGATTAAAGATCTCTTTTTGTCTCTCCCTCTCTCTAACTCTGTAACTCTGACTTTCAAATCAATAAATAAAAGCCTTCAAAAGAAAAGTGACCGGCTTCTGCTACACATTGTATAACCCTTAAATCCCAATAAACAATCCATGTAATAATTCGAAGTCTTAAAAATGTATCCCAACCAGATAATGAAGAGAACAGACACAATCATTCACCCCTAGAGTTTGTGCAAATCTCCCAGGACCCTCCTTGGTCTTTCTTGTAGCCTTTTAACTTTGAAATTGAAATAACTCTTAGACCTTAGTGCTTTGTATTATAATGCTTATTTGGAGTACTTTAAGTTTTTTTTTTTTTTTTTTTTTTTTTTTTTGACAGACAGAGTGGATAGTGAGAGAGACAGAGAGAAAGGTCTTCCTTTTTGCCGTTGGTTCCCCCTCCAATGGCCGCTGCAGCCTGCTCATCGCTCTGATCCAAAGCCAGGAGCCAGGTGCTTCTCCTGGTCTCCCATGCAGGTGCAGGGCCCAGGGACTTGGGCCATCCTCCACTGCCTTCCCGGGCCATAACAGAGAGCTGGCCTGGAAGAGAGGCAACCGGGATAGAATCCGGCGCCCCGACCGGGACTAGAACCTGGTGTGCTGGCGCCGCAAGGTGGAGGATTAGCCTGTTAAGCCACGGTGCCGGCCTAGAGTACTTTATATGTCTTAACTCATGTTAACTCACCTTACCTTCACAAATACCCCATACAGTAAGAACAGGTATTATCTCTGTATGAGTTAGCTTTTCGTTTCTTGCCTCACCTTCAGACACCAAATAGAATCAAGTCTCCACCTTAATCCATGAACTATTAATCTGCTAATGGTAAAAAGAAGGCTTTGGGGTTTGAAGGTTTACATCCATTTGAGGAACCAAATTGTGTTTAAACCACAGTAATCCCCATTTCAGGTTAGGGAACTGAAGCACGAGGAGGTTAAAAACAAGAGTCACAGAATTGATGGCAGCATAGTTAGGATTTGGAAGCAGGCATGGTGGCTTCAAACCCTCATGTCCTTTATGTGATTTCTATGCATGGCCTCCACTAATGTATTTCCCTTTGAAAACTAAAGAGAGTGTTTACAATGGAGGGATTTCAGGCTGAATATAAAGTAAGAATTTCACCATTGTATATTTTTATATGGACAGTATCCTTCCTTCTGTTGATTAAAGCAAACTGTAAGCCTAATTGAACTTTTGAAGGATCCACTTCATCTATTTAAAAATATTTACTATTGTCTAATATTTGTCAGATGGTAGCGATTCAAAGATGAATAAGAAATGATTTCTAGAAAAATCTAGAGTGAATCAGAGATTCAGACAGGTAAAATATTACTGTTACAAAAGCATGACCAAAGTTCTTCAATAAAGCACAGATTAAACAGCAGTAATCTCTACTTGGAAATTTTTAAGGGACTTCGCTTGGGGAATTATGGTTATATTGGGACTTGAAGGTTACATTGACACTTTCCTGACTCAGAAGAGGAAAAAGGGCATTTTAACTGAAGAAATCCTGTTTTTTTTTAAAAAAGGCATAATATCAGAAAAAGATTGAGATCATCTTAGATTTGTGTATGGCTTAGCATATGGTTTATAGTGAGAGGTGGAAAGCAGTGAGAAAGGTTCAAAGATCCATCTATGCCAGTCTAATGAATTTGCGGTCTATTTTGTAGATACATGGAGATGTTCAGAAGTTTTGGTGCAGAAGTCAGAGGCTTTGGATAGAAGATTTTGTGACAGGTGATTGAAAGCTGCACTGTATGGGACATTAGTTCTGATACTCAGAAAGTTCTAAGACTATGTTTTTTTCCAGCTAGAGCTGAAGTAGACCTGTGCAATTGTAGAATAATTGAATTTGAGATATTTTTCTTGGATAGTATGAACAAAATTTGATATGATTGAAGGTAGGGGTTGTGTATTATTTAGGATACTTGTTTAGCTACTTTTATGAAAGATTCAATTTTTAAACTAATTTATTTTTTTAAAGATTATTTATTTGAAAGGCAAAGTTACAGAGAGGCAGAGGCAGGGGCAAGGGCAGAGAGAGAGAGAGAGAGAGAGAGAATATCTTCCATCCACTGGTTCACTCCCCAAATGGCTGCAATGGCCAGAGCTTCACTGGTCTGAAGCCAGGAGCCAGGAGCTTCTTCCAGGTCTCCTATGCAGGTGCAGGGGCCCAAGGACTTGGGCCATCTTCTACTGCTTTCCCAGGCCATAACAGAAAGTTGGATCTGAAGTGCAGCAGCCAGGACTCAAATCAGCACCCATATGGGATGCCAGCACTGCAGGTGGTGGCTTTACCCACTGCACCACAGTGCCAGCCTCTGAAAGATTCAATTTAACTACAGTGTTTTAGCAGAGGACAAAGTGTATTTCTTTTCCAAATACTCCACATTTAGCAATCTACTACTTCAGTGTAGTAGCCACAATGTTGTTTCCTTGTTGATCTACCATCCCTGAGAATGATAACCACATCCATGTGGTTGAGGAGATCTTACCACCAAGATTATCAGTTACTTAGGCAATTAGGAAAAGCAAACGGGAGTAGAAACATGCTGCTGGTCCTGAGTTGAGAGAACTGAATGATGCATTCTTCCTCAGCTTACTGCAGTAATACACATTTAGCCCCTGCATAGAGAGACAAGCCTTCCGGAAATTGTCCACCTGCTGTCTTCATATAACCTTTTGTTATTCCTTTCTGTTTATTAATAAAATATTGTAGAAACAATGCCAAGGGTATCCTGGACTTTCTGGTTCTGTACATGTTGTCTTTCAAGATGTGAAAGCTCAGCCTGGCTTTGTGGTAGGTATTGGCTTTGGCTCCAATATACTTCCCTTTAGGGTCACTAAGCACAGTTCATGCTCAGTGGTATGTGGAAATGATGGAAGGAGTGAGTGTTGAGAAGCAGCAAGTGCTGAAAGAGGTCCAGTAAGGTAAGAGCTAAAATGTGGACATGAGTTAGCATGTCTTGGTTTCACCCAAGAAACTTTTTGTACATCAGCATGTGTGGAAGCCAGAATATCATAACTTGTGGAATAATGCACAATGATCTACAGGGTAATGAAAATGGATCAAGTGAAGACAACGACTGAAAATGTAGACTCTTGTCAAATATCTTGATGAACAGAAACTGGACAGATGGCCAGAATGAGAGGAAAGAGAGGCAGTATAGAACTCTGAACTGAGGGCAGTTATATGATGAATTACATTTTTTCTCTTTCTCCCTCCTTTCCTTTCTTTGATGTGGGAGTCTTAAGCATGTTCATAGGCTATAACAAAGAAGCCATACTAAGGGACATGCTAAAATGCAGGATGGAGATGTTTAATGCCTTCAGAAAATCCTTAGTACAGAGTATAGGTGAAAACCTTGTGCACAGAATCTATACTGGGTAAGTTTAGAAGTGGAATTTAAGGGGACAAGTTTGGAAAGTTACTGTTTGATGTTTCAGTTTTTCCTTTGAGTTAGAAATCTGACCAACTGAATATTAGGGAATGGGTGGAGTGAAGGACTTAAGGGAAGTGGCAGTGGGACATATGACAAAGGACTCACTGAGGATAAAACATTTCAGAGCAGCACCAATGCCTAGTCATCAGAAACAAATCAGCTGTACAACCAATCTGCATAGACAATTTTCTTGAACACTTTCAATTGCAAGTGTAGCAACACTTTGGATTAAAAGCCCTAGGATAGGCCGGTGCCGTGGCTCACTTGATTAATCCTCCACCTTGCGGCGCCGGCATCCCCTATGGGCACTGGGTTCTAGTCCCGGTTGCTCCTCTTCCAGTCCAGTCTCTGCTGTGGCCCAGAAGGGCAGTGGAAGATGACTCAAGTTCTTGGGCCCTGCACCCGCATGGGAGACCAGGAAGAAGCTCCTGGCTCCTGGCTTCAGATTGGCGCAGTGCTGGCCATGGCGGCCATTTGGGGAGTGAACCATCGGATGCAAAACCTTTCTCTCTGTCTCTCTCTCTCACTGTCTATAACTCTACCTGTCAAATTAAAAAAAAGTTTAAAAAAAAAGGCTTAGGACAGACTGGATACTTCTTTTGATATATCCATTTTGCACTAGATAAAAGACAAGAGAGGAAGTAAATCTAGAATGCTGGAACAGTTAATCAGCAGTTCCAGACTGGCTGGGAAAGTAATGCAGTTTGAATTAAAATGTAAAAGCAGTGGGGGGAAAAGTATTGTAATTTCAGGAAGATGAACACTTAAAACCATACACATACCTTAAAGTATGAATAGATGTTCATGCAATAGCCTAGAACAATTTGCACAGGGTGGTTACAAATAAATCTCTGTATAGCTATTCCCTGGCTGTAAGGGTAGTGATTATATATGATTTTGATTGTTATTGTGTGTGGGGAGTTTAGGGAAAAGTAACTCTTTAGAATGCAGCTGAGATGCAAACTAGACATTGAATTGTGTGTTGCTTTTTTCTTCGATGACCTCCCTTCCTTTGAGTTTCTACAGAACTTTAACTTGTGCCCTCTAGCTTACAATAGGATTGTATTTTGGTAAATTCATTACAAGTCAAACATATCATAAGTGGAAAATATATTGTCTTTTTTTTAAAAAAGATTTATTTATTTATTTGAAAGTAAGAGTTAGAGAGAGAGAGAGAGAGAGAGGTCTTCCAACCACTAGGTCACTCCCCATTTGGCCCCAACGGTTGGAGCTGTGCTGATCCAAAGGCAGGAGCCAGGAGCTTCTTCTGGATCTCCCACGCAGGTGCAGGGACCCAAGAACTTGGGCCATCTTCCGCTGCTTTCCCAGGCCGTAGCAGAGAGCTAGATTGGAAGAGGAGCAGCCAGGACAGAAATCAGCACCCATATGAGATGCTGACACTGCAGATGGTGGCTTTACCCGCTATGCCACAGCACCAGCCCCAGAAAATATCTTTAGTTCACATTACCTACTAAACATCAGCCTAGCTGAGATTTCCTTAAACACTAATGTTACTCAACAGTTGGGCATAATCATGCAGGAGAATATTTTAGTATAAAGTTTTGAGAACCTCATGTAATCTATGGGATACTATATTGAAAGTGAAATAGAGATTAGGTGTATGGGTATATTTTCTTACCATTGTAAAGTCAAAAATCATAAACTGAAGCATCATAAATCAGCAGTCCATAGTTTACTTTTATTCTTTGTACTCTTAAACCTACAGAAAGGCTGAAATTTTATATATAAACAGTCTTGCCAGTAAAATTCCAAAAAGCTTGGGGCTATTTAGATGGCTTATTAAAGAGATTTATTCTTTATCTTTCACGGAACTGTACTCTCGTATTAACACTATCCTGCTTGCAGAAATAGACATTGTCCCTTTAAGCTGCTAATTTAAATAGGCTTAACAGTATTTCAGCAGTTAAAAAACAAGTGGAGTACTATGAAATGATTGACTGCTTTAGGAGTTGACCTCATGTTGCCATTCTTTGTTCACTAGACATAGATAGCCTATATTTAAACCAAGCTTAAATTATGAAGGGTGGACTGAGGATTCAACAGGGCAGGAGAGAAAGGAGGTTGATCTTGACACATGACAAATCATTTCGAAAGCAGTTCAGTTTTCTATACTGTAGTAATAATGTCTCTTAGCTAAAGCAATTCTAATTAATATAATCATGAAATCGAAGTGAAACAATTAAAGTTAAGGGCAGCAGTTTGGCTTATAAGGCAAGATGCTGGTTAAGACACCTGCACCCTGTATCAGAATGACTGCGTTCTATTGCCAGCTCCTGACTCCAGCTTCCTGCTCATACAGATCCTGGGAGGCAGCAGTGATGGCTTAAGTGATGTGAATTTTTGCCACCCTGGACTGCATTCTTACCTTCTGCCTTTGCCTCCTGCCTCATTTCTCAATGTTGTAGACATCTGTGGAGTGAACTAGTAGATGGGAATTTTCTGTCTCTTTCTTTCTCTCTACCTCTAAAATAATTAAAATAAAATCATGCTTAACAAATGATTTAAAAGCCATGCATTCAGTCACATCATTAAGGCTTCTGTATTCTCATGGGAATAGTTATGCCAACAAGGTAGTTAGGAGACTACAGTCAAAAGTACTTACCTTTAAATATTTATAAATACTAGTTTTGTTGCCTTGCACCAGAAGAATAATTATCATTATATTCCTTACTCAGTGACAAAAAAAAAAAAAAAATCTCAGGCAACAAAGATTAAGGCCATTTGGTTGTATTTGTATAAACCCAGGCAAAGAGTGGGGTAATTTCTTTTTCCGAGAGTGAGAGCCAGAGAGCATGAGGGAGTGCTGCCATCTGCTGGTTCCCTCTTCAAACATCCACAATATCTAGGGTTTTGTTTAGGCAAAAGCAGGGAGCCAGGAACTCAATCTAGGCCTCCTCCATGTGTGATAGGAACTCAATTACTTGAGTCACCACTGCTGCCTCCCAGGATCTGCATTGGCAGGAACCTTGAATCAGTACTGGAGCAAGCACTTGGATCCACGTACTCCGCTATGGGATTCAGGGATCTTAAACAGCATCTTAACCACTAGGCTAAATTTATTTCAGCACATTAATTTGTACTGGGGCTTCTTTAACCTGTTCTTAGCCCTCTAAGATTAAAGATAATTTGTATTGGGAATTCTTTAACTTGTTCATTTGGTCCTCTAAGATTAAAGATAAAACCTTTTTGTAGAGGTAAGTGCATGAGACAATCAGACCTCCATCTTCTCTAATTATAGAAGAGGATGCTCTAAAAGAATGTCAAAAACAGGCATTTGTCTTAAGTTCTTTGTAATTTTAGATTTGCTTTCAAATACTTTACTGCATGTGATTCTACAGGGAACATTTTGATCATGCAGCAATCTATTTTAACAATTACCCACTGTTTCACTACTTTAGTTTTTTAAAACAGCAGTTGAGGGACTGGCATTGTAGGACAGGAAGTTAACCTGCTGCTTGTGGCCCTGGCATCCACTCTCAGAGTGCAGGTTTGAGTCCCAGCTGCTTTGTTTTCAATCCCACTCCTGGCTAATGCACTTGGGATGGCAGCAGAAGATGACCCAAATGTTTGGTCCCCTGTTACCCTTGTGTGAGACCCAAATGGAATTCTGGGCTCCTGCCTTCTGCCTGGCCCAGCCTGGGCCATTACAGCCATTTGGGAAGTGAACCAGCAAATGGATAATATCTCCACCCTCACCCACCCTTGTCTGTCTCTTATTCTCCCTCCCTCCCTTTCACTCAGCCTTTCAGATGCAACAAGTCTTAAAAAAAAAAAAAAAAAAAAACCAGCAGCGGATTTTCACTTCACTGAATTTGTTGAATTTCAAGTCCCCAGAAATTGCATCTGGAAAACCTCACAGGTAAAATGAGTTACCTGATAAGAAAATACTTAATGTTTTGTCCACTGAAATGTCTAACTCATGCCATGCAATAAATGCCAGTTTGTTTCAGGAGTGAAACTGTGATTTCAAGGGGCTCATTGCTGGAAGAGCGAATTTCTCATTTAAGCCAGAAGGATTTTATACTGAATATCAAGGACCTATGAATTTTAAAAGTATATTTAGTGTATAACTTTAAAAATATTTTATTGACAATTGCACATAGTTATATGGTATACCGTGTCACATTTCAGTACATATATACAGTCTGCACTGATCAATTCAGGGCAGTTACCATTTTTCCCTCTTTGCTGTTACTTTGAGTGCAGCCTTGGAGCTTTCCTATCAGCTTCAATAACACATAATAGGTTATTATGGACCCAAGTCCCCCCACTGCGCTTTACAACAGTAGGAGCTATCTAATTCTGACTTGATACTTATCCAAACTTCCTGTTCATTGGCAGATATTGTGAAACAATGATGATCTTAATGCTTGTAAGTCTTAATGCTTATTTGCATTGTGCCCATTTTGAATAAGGTGCCGCTCTCCTCATCTATTAGCCTCTGTTTACCCTTAGATCATTATAGTAATTTATTAATGTAGCCTGTTGTGGTTTTATTTCTCCCTGCTGGAATATGAATAGCTTAAGAGCAGAAATTATCTCATTCTCTGCTGGAGTCCTGGAACTAGTACATGGGATGTACTCAATGAATATTTACTGAGTTTATGAGTTACATGTACAGGTATATGTACTGACATAGATATACCTAGTATATTGACATATATATATATAATATATATCTAGTTATCTATGACAATGGGAAATGACTGAATAACTGGATACAGAAGAACAAACATGGAAAAGGAAAATGAAGGGAACCAAAATTTGATATGTAAGTTGCATGAAGGAAAGTCCTAGGTAAATGCACTGAACAAGAAAAGAATTTGTCTCAATATTTTAAACTTAATTAGATCAGGATTCTTGCCACAGCTTCCTGTAGTTCATTTAGTTCTTTACATCTTATACCAAACTTTCACCCTTTTGCTGGCTACTCTCAAGGAAGCAAAATAGCTGAAACAAATGTGTCCCAAACTGTTAGCAATAGCCCTGAAATTCACTCCAGCTGGACTCTTGTGGCTCCTAAGTCATGCTTGAACCAGTAATTACAGTCAGCCAAAGAATATATTGATTGACTTTATAGAGTGTTGTGTTCTGCCCCTGAAAACTGATTGGATTTGGATAACAAATGAATGCAAGGAAGCAATAAAAACAGTGCAGTTAATTAGTGGAGTTCCAAGTTTCCAGTATATCTTAATAAAGTATAAGGAAATGAGACTACATTTTTTCCAAAAATTTGTAAAGAAATGAGCAATATTGCTCTTTAATAGTTAAAAATAGTTTCTCACATGTTTACATAAGCATAATTAAGTCTGTTAGTTATAAGTCTAGCTGCATACAATTAAACTCCAAGACTTACTGTAGCAAATGATGCAGTAGACAGTAATCACCATGTGGAAATTTAGGAAGAATTTTTTAACACTCCCAGCCCTACCATTATATCACCTTAAATCAATTAGGGATTTTAGTCTTCAACAAGGGACGCCTTTTCTTTTGACAATGGGAAATGACTGAATAACTGGATACAGAAGAGCAAACATGGAAAAGGAAAATGAAGGGAGCCAAAATTTGAAGCCTCATAATTTTTCCTAAAGCTATGCCTGATATTTCTGACTTGATAAAAAGTTAATTTCGTGTATTCATTTGCAGTTTGAAAGGAGATAGATGAATGAAGAAGTGCCAGTGAAGGGGGAGGGTAGCTGGGTAGCCAGAGGCAGGACTGACCATGGGAGTGGTGCTGACTGTGGATAAGTCCTCGAGGTATGCTGTCTGATGACCCAGTGCTCACCTCCATGGCAGCCCCACTTTTCTTTTATTTTAGGCCCATACAAGTCCTACTATGTGATTTTTCTTTCCTGAATCCCTTACTGCCTTGCAGGATCTCTTAGTGGTTTTCATTTGCTTGTCCTGCCTCCATAAACAGAATGTAAACATGCTGAGAGCAAGGACTTTGTCTTGCATTTCTCTGGAATTAACTCCAGCATTTTGTGAAGTTACTGAATAAATAATTGACATTGGAGAAGTGCTTGTGAAAATTAGATCAGATGATCTATTTCACAGTGATTTGAGCAAGGGTGATTGGATTACAGTGATGTAAGAGTGCTTGGTTAGCATTTTTTTTTTTTTGCCGAGAAACTAATATTAAAACTTAAATATTAACATGCAAAGAAAAAGATCCATTTAGAAACAAAATTGTTGAGATATTTTCAAAGGGAATGGAACCATTTGAAATTGTTTTCATTGCTTTTCTGATGCCAGGTTTCTAATGACTTTCAAACAGATAATAAAGGAAGAAATTTTATGGGTGTGTCACTGCATTTATATTGCTTCCATAAAATTTTCAAGATATGGACATGCTATAATGTTATTCAAGCATTCTTCTTTAAACAGATCCAGGGAAATGAAGAAAGATGGTGCAATATCATTATTGTTCCCATATTTGTTGTTGTAAACAATGAAATCTTCTTCTTTTGTGAACTGTCAGCTTAAAATGTTCTGCCAGAAACCTTCTAACGCAAGCCCTTATTAGAGTTAATCATAAGTGTCAGTTGAGACAGTGTTAGCCTTTCCATGTAATTTAAGTAGAATGTTATATCCTATGTGCAAAACATTTGCTTTGTTCGAGACAACGGAGTTGGGCCATAACAGGATGCTAATAAGAGAATCATTTGGCTATGCTGTGACTCAAAATGCTGAGCAGCTGAGGTCACACCCTCTTCAATGTAGTAAAAATATTTTCTGGGTCTGTATGCTGATTTATCCAGGATGGTAGCAGCGTTTCCCCAGATGCTGAATTCCAGAATTCCAGAGTGAAGTGGGATTTCTCTATTTCATTTTTACCATCTAATCATTTGTTAAGTCCCATGAATCCTTCCTGTCAAAAATCTTGGCTGCTTTTTTTTTTTTTTTTTTTTTGCCATGCACATGCTCTGTGACTTAGGAGCAATTCAGCCTGACTGGGAGTCAGAAAGTCTGGTGTTACATTGGCTCTTTTCCCAGGCATTGGTATGACCGTAGTCAAGTCACCAAACTTGACATTTGTTTGCCTCAGTTTGTCTAGTTTTAATGTCCTGCCAGATCAGATTCTGTGGTTCCCTTGAAATCATTCTACCTGCCCTTTTGATATATCCTGCTTGGTTGTGTTAACAACCTTTTTTCTGGTGCCTCTGCCTGTGTGCCTGCCTCGGAAGATAGGATGGCTGACCACTGGCATGTAAATCTTCCTGAAGCATTGCCTTATCTGCTCATAAAAACTGCAATATTTAGTTTGTGATAATTCATTGAGTGTTATTCATATGATTTGTGAATATTTCACACACATGAGTATCATATTTCAGTGAAAATTTAAAAGCAAGACAAGACACTTACATGCTTTCTGTGACCTCGCCCTGAAATCTGATGCACTGAATTTGCATTTAAAGCCCCTCACCAACTATTTCAGCTCCTGTTATTCCAGCAGTGACCAAATGTGGCTGCACAGCAGTATGACCTAGAGAATGTCTCTGTAGCTTGAAAAACTTCAGTGTGACACTGAAAATGCTTTGTTTTTCCCCCTTATTGATTCTGATGTTGCTGATCTAAGGTTAAATGTTCGAATAATGTTGTGTTGACTGCACTAAGCCTTTATTTATGACAGCTATTCTCAAACTTCAGTCCACAGCACAATACCTCAAAAATATTAAAATTTAGCTTGCAGAGCCCAGGCCCCAAAGTTTTTATTAAGTAAGTTAGGGATGAGGCCTGTACATTTGCATTTCAATCAACCTGCCAGATGATGCTGAAACTACTGACCTGGGGATTACATTTTGGGACCCACTGCTTTGTATTAGTACCTTGCCCTGTAATGCCTCCTGTTAACCATTATTCAGATACTGATTTCATATAGCAATCTAAGAGGTCCCAAGGGAAGGACCTCTCTTCTCAGAATGCTACCCAACACTTTCTTTCTGCTTCTCTCACTTACTATCACATATTTTTATAAAAACTACGTCTTAAGCTCTTAGAGACCTTGTTTCATTTCATGTACACTATCATATCCTCATATCTGTGGTTCAATGATTGGTACAAGAAAGCAAATTTCAATGTAATTTCTGAATGAATGACAGCCACTTGAAAATTTATTCTTCCATAATCTTTTGCTACAGTGTATTGCTGTCTTTATATTTTCTCTTTCAGTGTATTTCTTAATCTTATAAGGCATTCTTGAGTGATAATTCTACTCAAGAATTTTTAAAATGTCTGCTGAATACTATTTTCAGGAAGATAAACTGTACTATTGAATTACTGGTTTCTAAGATATACTAATACTTGTATATATTCTTTAAAATATATCCTTCCGGCCGGCGCCGTGGCTTAACAGGCTAATCCTCCGCCTTGCGGCGCCGGCACACCGGGTTCTAGTCCCGGTTGGGGCGCCGGATTCTATCCCGGTTGCTCCTCTTCCAGGCCAGCTCTCTGCTATGGCCCGGGAAGGCAGTGGAGGATGGCCCAAGTGCTTGGGCCCTGCACCCGCATGGGAGACCAGGAGAAGCACCTGGCTCCCGGCTTCGGATCAGCGTGATGAGCCGGCCGCAGCGGCCATTGGAGGGTGAACCAACGGCAAAGGAAGACCTTTCTCTCTGTCTCGCTCTCTCACTATCCACTCTGCCTGTCAAAAAAAATAAAAAAATAAATAAAAAAAAATATATCCTTCCTTCAGTCCCTCTCAGTTAACCCCAAGTGCTGGCTCTTAGGAAACGTGTCTGGTATTATCTCTACCTCCCATGCCTAAGATACTGTTTTTAAGTGCACTTTTCATATGATCTCTACATTCTCCTTATTGGGTATTTCTGTGGATAAGTAGCTCTGGTGTTGTATGGCATTTTGTTAAGTCTCTTTGCTAGTAGGCAGATACATAGGAAGTAGCCACTCCGATTCACTCAGAGCCAGAATGTTAATGTTGGGAAAGATTTTTTAGTTGATGGAGTCTACTCCATTTCACATTCATAAATAAACAAACTGAAGCCAGGTCCCATAAGACTTGTTCTGGTCACAGATGGTCCTAGGGATGGAACTGTAGCTCCGTGATCCAGATTCTAAAATGTTCATCCTAGGACTCTGGAATCAGTGGGTCTCCAATTTCAAAGAATATCTCTTCTGTGCTTGGAACTATAGGGCCTCCTGCCTCTGTTGAGCATGGCCAGAGGCAAGATCTGCTGGAGGGCCTGAGAATTTGAGTAGAGACCCCAGGTACAGAGAGAAGCCTTTTGTTGTATCTTTTATTTGGAATGTAAGACATTTTCATAGCCCCCATGTATTTGATCAAAGATGTGTGTGATCTGTAAACTTTTATAAGAAAATAGTAGTAGAAAAGCCAAACCTTTGAGAATGCAGGAGGTCCAATTTTCAGATATATGTAAATATTCTCTTAAAAAAACTCAGCTCTGCCTAACAGTAGTACTTGTGCTTGCTATTTGTGAGTGTTCATTTGTCTTTATTTTTCATTTTGAATGCCGTTGTGTAAAGAGTTTAGTTTTATACCTAATGTCCTGCATCAGACAGCGAGCACTCTGCAAGGCAGTGCTTTCCAGAAAAATCTTCCTGGGAAGTAGTTCTGTTTTCTAATTTTCAGTTATTTTAAGCAATCCATTTTCTTTATCTTTTCCTCACATCAGGGAGCTTTTTCCTGGAATTGGAGAAATTTATTTGTAAAGCCTAGATGTTTATGCCTTTAACTTTCTAGAAAAAGAATCACCATTTCAACTGAGCTTGGTGAGAAAGGACCAGAGAGATGAAGGGAAGAGCATTTGTCACAGCAGTTAAGACACCGCTTGAGACACCTACGTCCCGAATGAGAATTCCAGCATCCTGGTCGTGCACACCCTGTAAGGCCGTGGGTGATGGCACAAGTAGTTGGGTTCTTTCCACCCATATGGGAGACCTGGCTTCAGTTCCTTGCTTCCAGCTTTAGTCTGCCCCAACCTGAGCTATAGAGGGCATTTGGGAAGTGAAACTGCGAGGGAAAGGTCTCTGTGTTTGTTTCTTTCTTTTGGACTCCCTCTCCCTCTTTGTTCTTCTACTTTTGAAATAAATAAATAAAACTAAGTACTTTTTTTAAAAAAATAAATGGAATGCTATATATAAATACTGCCAATTTCTTCCTTGTTAACTATTTTCATTAACAGTTTTAAACTAATTTTTATTTTTAAAGAAATATGTGTACATAATGGGAAATTCAAATGCTTTAAAACTATTAAGTGGAAAGTTTTTCAGAAATTCCATCTCATAAACCAGGTTTACTCTCCAGAGGAAACCACTGTGAAGCATTTGTTAGTCCTTTTACTTTATCAGAAAAAAATATATAATAAATTTATGTTATAAATTTACCTCCTATATATGAGGACAGAATCTTCATTGAATAATGGAATTAATAAGCCTGTTCTAGAGTGGATTAAAATTATGTCTGCAAAAATTAATGAAAAAAGGGAAGGAAGCAGGGTGATTGGGGAAGGGAGAAGAATAGGGAGTAAGAATGGTTATCTTCTTAGAATGGTAACTATGAAACATATAGACTGGCTGGTGCCGTGGCTCAATAGGCTAATCCTCTGCCTTGCGGCGCCGGCACACCAGGTTCTAGTCCCGGTCGGGGCACCGGATTCTGTCCCGGTTGCCCCTCTTCCAGGCCAGCTCTCTGCTGTGGCCTGGGAGTGCAGAGGAGGATGGCCCAAGTGCTTGGGCCCTGCACCTGCATGGGAGACCAGGAGAAGCACCTGGCTCCTGCCTTTGGATCAGCACAATGTGCTTGCTGGCTGCAGCAGGATGGCCGCGGTGGCCATTGGAGGGTGAACCAACAGCAAAGGAAGACCTTTCTCTCTGTCTCTCTCTCTCACTGTCCACTCTGCCTGTCAAAAAAAAATTAAAAAAAAACAAAACAAACAAACAAAAAAAAAACAACAAAAAAAAAGAAACATATAGACTCTATTCTCTCTTGATATTAATAAAAATTTAATAAAACCTTTTTAAAACAATGAAGTCACTACTTTATGTTAAAAATATAAATGGATTTCAAATATTATTTTGGAAAAAATTTGAAATCCATGCATTATTTTTCATAATGTGCATTTTCCATGAAATTTCTGAATACTTCATAGTAATAGTGCCATAATGATAGTGCCTGTCACATAGAACACATTCAAATAGGTATAAAATATGATTATATATAGCATATATGCACACCTGTGTGATCTTCAAAAAG
The DNA here is from genome assembly GCF_033115175.1 of Lepus europaeus. Lineage (NCBI taxonomy): Eukaryota > Metazoa > Chordata > Mammalia > Lagomorpha > Leporidae > Lepus > Lepus europaeus. The sequence continues at coordinate 43,156,599 of NC_084836.1, read as the reverse complement.
TTCATAAAAATGAAAAACATATGTGTGGATTTCAGATTTTTTTTAAAGATTTATTTATTTATTTGAAAGTCAGAATAACGCAGAGAGAGAAGGAAAGGCATAGAGAGAGAGAGAGAGGGAGGTCTTCCATCCACTGGTTCACTCTCCAATCTGCCGCAATGGCTGGAGCTGTGCCAATCTGAAGCCAGGAGCCAGGAGCTTCCTCTGGGTCTCCCACGTGGGTACAGGGGCCCAAAGATTTGGGCTATCTTCTACTGCTTTCCTAGGCCACAGCAAAGAACTGGTTCGGAAGTGGAGCAGCCAGGACTCAAACCGACGCTTATATGGGATGCTGGCACTGCATGTGGCGGCTTTACCCTCTATGCCACAGTGCCGGCCCTGGATTTCAAATGTTTTGCATCAGACTTTTAATTCTACTTCTCACAAACTTTTTGAAGTCTTCTCCTATTATAATTGTATATAATTACATGATTTAAAAACATCATAAATGGAATCATGCCCTACATCTTATAAAGAGCCTTAGTTACTGCTGATTAGTGAACAAAAGCTTCTGTAATAAAAACAAGAGAAATAACTGGATAGTATTTCTAGTAGTTTTCATTTTAACTGCAGACAAATTAATAGTACTATTCCCATGGTGATATAAGGGACCCTGCTTCTTTTCATTTTTTAGTACATTATATGAAGAAGCTAAAACTCATTTACTGAAAGATGTTACTACCACTCATTGTGTTTATATAATCCCATAAATGTTGTCAATGAGTTCAGTAGATAATGATCCTGGAAATATGGCCACCATTTTTTTTAAAAAAAAGAAAAGATTTATTTATTTACTTGCAAGGCCGAGTAGAGAGAGATCTTTCATTTGCTGGTTCATTCTCTGAATGACGACAACAGCAACAGCCGGGACTGGACCAGGCTGAAGCCAGGAGCTAGGAGTTTATTCTGGATCCCTACATCAGTACAGAGGCCCAAGCACTTGAGCCATTTTCTGCTTTCCCAGGACATTAGCAGGGAGCTGAATCGGAAGTAGAGCAGCCAAGACTCAAACCTGCGCCCGTATGGGATGCCTGCACTGCAGGAGGAGGCTTAACCTTTTCACCATAGTGCCAGCCCCATGGCAGCCTTTCTGAATGGTGTTTATTGACATGTGTAGTTCCCATGACTAATGAACTATTAGAAAAAATTATTCTTTGGTTTTCAGGAAAAAAATTAGACTTTATGAGGTCATAATCCCATACTATAAAGTGTGGACTTTCTGAAGTATAACATAAACTGCTGGAGAAAGTGTTTTATATTTACGGTACTATTTTAAATATACTGCGTTATGTGACTTGAATGGGAATGCAACTGATTTGCCCCTGATTATGGAAGAGTCATTTATCATAGATATCTCAAATCATGATGTACAAATTTGCAGAAAATATGCAATTTTGAATTTTTATAGAATGAAGCTTAAATATCTGATCCACTTTCGGATGAATCTGTGATTTCTATAATTATATCTTTCTTCCTGGCAGAGGTGATTATGTGAAGACAGGTAGTTTGTTCTCACAGGTAGAGGGCGAGTTAACTTGCCCTAGCCCTTGTAATCTCTTATCCTCAGAATTAGTGTTTCCACACCTGCCTTGGAGGTGGGTGGCATAAGAGGGAGGGGCTTCCCTTTGGTCAAATTAGTGCTGTGTCTGTTGCATAATTTGGCTTACTGAGGGTGTATATTTATCTAAATTTGTAATGACTTGTTATAGATCCATGAGACACTCCAACAGACTTTAGAGGAAGGAGAAATTTTTCTCTTCTGTTACTTTTTCTTTTTTTGTATTACAGTTTTCCAGAAATATTTTGATGATCTGGTTTCTTTTCTCTCACTTTTAAAAGGTTATTCTCGGCCGGCGCCGTGGCTTAACAGGCTAATCCTCCGCCTTGTGGCGCTGGCACACCGGATTCTAGTCCTGGTTGGGGCGCCGGATTCTATCCCGGTTGCCCCTCTTCCAGGCCAGCTCTCTGCTATGGCCCGGGAAGGCAGTTGGAGGATGGCCCAAGTCCTTGGGCCCTGCACCCGCATGGGAGACCAGGAGAAGCACCTGGCTCCTGGCTTTGGATCAGCAATATGCGCCGGCCACGGCGGCCATTGGAGGGTGAACCAATGGCAAAAAGGAAGACCTTTCTCTCTGTCTCTCTCTCTCTGACTATCCACTCTGCCTGTCAAAAAAAAAAAAAAAAAAAAGGTTATTCTCTGCAATCTGAAAGGAGTCTCCTTTAGCAGTAATTATCAATTTTTCATTGACAGCTAAATAATTTTTGGCATGGAAGCAGAAGAAGTGGATTTTGTTTGTTATTGGCCAGTTATTTTTATACTTTGCTCTAAATAGTATTCTAAGTGCAATTACATAGATTTCATGTATCTGGGATTCCCGTACTTTAAGATGTCTTCAAAAGGTTCATGGAAAATACTTACTATGGACTTTTAAATTCTCCATAGCATAAAGAAGACTTTAATTCTGTTTTCCATGAACACTTTAAAGTATCCTCATATTTTAATTTGTTCTCCGTTGGAAAATAATTTAATAAATGTCATTTATTTTCATCAGTGTTCCTGGTGTCTAAGCAAATTGATCACACTGGTGCAGTTTGGGAACACTAGAACATTATAGTAAAGAGTTAAGTCTGAGAAATGAGGTCAGCAATAGTGTTTAGCATCCGAAGAGGTAAACAGCCTTTTTACATGGAAGTCGTGTTCTGAAGCCTGAGTGTCCTTTGTCATGAAGTATGCCTTCTCATTTCCCATTATTCTCTCCTGCCATTCTTTGCTGCTTGCATTATAGAGAATAGCAGAGGGAAATTCTTGGTGTTCAAGGCAGTCAGTATTCTTCCAGCACTTCACAGTGCCTGTGAGTTAGAAAAGGGTGGTGTTGTCAGTGTTTATGGGTAGGGCTGGTATCGCAGTCTGTGGAGGATAAATAGTCTTTTCCTAGTATAAACTCATCCATACTGTCATTGGTTTATGGTTCATGTGGAAATTTACTGACGCTTTGTTACTACTCGGTCTTATCTTTGTGCCCATTTGGCAATTCCAGATTTTTTAGCAAAGAAACCATTTATTTATATATTCTACAGATTTATTTATTTATTTACTGTTAGAGTCTCACACATACACGGGGATATATATATATATATATATATAGAGAGAGAGAGAGAGAGAGAGAGAGAGAGCGCACACACGGGGAGAGAGAGACAGAGAGAGAGAGATCAATCTTGCATCCACTGGTTTAATCTACAAATGATCACAATGGCCAGGACTGGGCCAGGCCAAAGCAAGGAGCTCCATCTAGATCTCCCACATGGATGTCAGGGGCCCAGGTACTTGGGCCATCTTCTTCTGTCTCCAGATTATAAGGGGTCTGAATTGGAAACTGGGCAACTGGAACTTGTACCACAGTGCTGGTTCCAAAATACCACTTATGTAAGTACCAACCAAGTTTATTTGACAGCTGTTTGTTGATTTGGTGCGTGTCAGGATCATTGGATACATACCAGGAAGTCCTGTTGCACTTCCCCTTATAACACCAAGTAAAAGGGGTGAATTGACTTTGGACACAGATGATGTGGGTCTCGCTACTGAATAATCAATTCAGCAAAATGATTTCAGCCAATCCACTTTGCCTTTGTAGGACTTGGTTTCTTCTTTTATGAAACATCACAGGATGTTGGGCTATATGTAGGTGCCTCGCCTATGGCCAGTACAGAGTGGATGTATTCAGTGAATAATTCTCCTTTCCACCAATCCTGTCTTGTGAAGCTCTAGTGTTGCTTGGGGTTCATGTTCATTCTGCCCCAAACCTCATTGTCTTAAATACCAACATCTCTGTCATACCCTTTGAAGCAGGTTTTTGACTGCTGCTTAGGTTTTAAAACATCATGCGATCTGGGAGTTAATAGAGATTCCCTGAATATTAAAAAGTACATTAAAATCTTGGAGGAAATACATATTCATGATTATATTGTAGTACTTGTGACTTTTTTAGGCTGTTGAGGGTGGTCATTCTATGCATTTTGGAAAGCTAAGCAGCATCCCTTACCGCTACCCTCTCGTTTGCATTTTCAGCAACCAAAAATGTCCCCAGACATGGCCATATGTCCTCCAGGCATCAAAGATCATGCTTGATAGAGAATCACTAGTCCATAGGACAAATAGGCCTGGGTATAGGTACCTGTTAAACATGTAGCCTTTCACAGTGCAAGGGTTGCGCTTTCTACATGGGCAATGAGAACAAGTATCTTCTAGCACCCTTTGTCTTCAGTCTGATTATACAAGTGAGAGGACACATTTTACGTGTTTGAAGTATTTGTTACTGCTATATAATACACATCATAAATCATTTATCATTTTCTCTCTACAAAACGAAATTGAACCCCTGTGTTGATCAACAGGTGTATTTAAAAAAGAAGATGAGGCAATATTCACTTAGCAGTTAAGACACAAGTTCTGGAGTCAGGCTGTCTGTGTCGAAAGACTGGTTCCTGCATTTCTGCACATGTAAGCGTCCACAATGAGCACTTCAGTTTCATCATACATAAATAGTAGCAGTACTAACTGCTTTATAGTTACTTTAGGATTACATAAACACATCTATAAAGCATTCACCAAGTGCTTAGAGAATGTTACTTGTGGTAGAGGCCATCATCATGTTTATTAGAACTATTAAGGATGTACTCATTCAGGAAGCTCCATGGAGAAGACTGATGGGAAGAAGCTCAGGCCTCCTGTGTAGTTCCTGGGAGTCATCCATCTAGGTAGTGGATCCTGCAGTCCCTGTCAAGCCATCAGATGGCTGCAGGGCAGCTGACCCGCTGAGTGCAGCCACATGAAAGGTGCTAGACTAGAATCACGAACTAAGCTGCTACCAAATTCCTGACCCACAGAAACTGCAAAATGATAAATGTTCATCGTTTTAAGCCACTGACTTTTGGGTTAATTTGTTCTATGGGCAATAGTTGACTAATAGAGTACTTTTTTTTTTTGGATTGCTTTTAAACTTGTTGATACTAGTGCTCAAACACAAGTGAAATACAAAGTGCTCTGCATAATGCTTTGTTCAAAGTGGACTACATTTTCTGTTTGTTCAGCTGTGCTCAATATTACAGTTCAACAATAATAATTGATATTGTTAGTATCTAAGTATATAACAAATGAGATAAGTGGAGAGCATTTATAAAATTGAAGTGTTAGTAATAACTGTTGATTGAAATTCCTTTTTAAAACTATTTGCTTTTTTAAAAAAAGATGTATTTATTTAGTCATTTGAAAATCAGAGTTACACAGAGAGAGGAGAGGCAGAGAGCGAGAGAGGTCTTCCATCCGATGGTTCACTCCCCAATTGGGCGCAACAGCCGAAGCTGTGCACATCCGAAGCCAGGAGCCAGGAGCTTCTTCCGGGTCTCCCATACAGGTGCAGGGACCCAAGGACTTGGGCCATCTTCTACTGCTTTCCCAGGCCATAGCAGAGAGCTGCATCGAAAGTGGAGCAGCTGGGTCTTGAACCAGCACCCATGTGGGATGCCAGAGCTTCAGGCCAGGGCATTAACCTGCTGTGCCACAGTGCCGGCTCCTAAAACTTATTTTATATTTAAGATTTATTTATTTATTTGAAAAGCAGAGTTACAGAGAGACAGAGGCAGAGAGGGAGAAAGGTCTTCCATCTGCTGATTCACTCCCCAAATGGCTGTAATGGCCAGAGCTGGGCTGATCTGAAGCCAGGAGCCAGGAGCTTCTTCCATGTCTCCCACCCAGGTGCAGGGGTCCATGGACTTGGGCCATCTTCCAGTGCTTTCCCAGGCTCCAAAGCAGAGAGCTGGATTGGAAGTGGAGCAGCTGAGACTCAAACTGGTGCCCATAGGGGATACCAACACTGCAGGTGGTAGCTTCACCCTCTACGCCACAGTGCTGGCTCCAAAACATTTTAAGACATATTCATTTAAAAGAATACTTCAATAAGTTCATGAAACATGTAATTAAAAAGTAAGTTTATAGTGCAAAATTTTCCTTAAATACATGCCTACAAGGAATCTTCAAAATGCTCATGAAAACATGTACATTACAAAAAAAAAGCACATGCATTTAAAATCTTTTTTACATCGAAATAAAGTTAACATTTAATTCTATTTTTCCAGAAACCTTGTAAAGTATACTCCTGTGTGTATAGTTTCTCACAATATGAATAAAACAACTTGGCAACATTCTGCCTGAATAAAAATGGTAGCAACCTTTGAGTGTTACATACATGTCAATATTTTATGGAATTTATTCATTGATGTTTGTAGTACCTTAGAAAAATAGAGGTACTAGGAAGAAGAAAGGAAGGAGGATAAGGCAGTAAATATTACTAACCCTCAGATACAAGTCAAATACCAGGAGCACACTAAGTCTAATAACCTGTCAGTAGCCGGGTCCAAGTTCCTTCTCATACCCAAGAGGCTTACATTTCTGTTTCATTCATTGTGAGGATAAATGTTGTGTTCTGAAGCCAAGAACTACAGCTTTAGAATTAAACTGACAGAAAGGTTGGCGTACAATATTTTTTCATAAAATAAGAATCCTTTAAAAATTTTATTAATATAAAGGGAACTGATTTCACATATTTCATAGGTATAATTATAAGACGTAACCATAACTATATTTCCTTCCTTCCTTCTCTCCTTTAGACCCCCCCTCCGTCACTTCCTTTTTTAAAATTTTTACAAAAACATGAATTCAACCCACTGTATACTCACAACCCACTATATACCCACTCTATACTCATAGTAGAAATGCCACAGTTCCACAGGAGTATAAACGAGTAAAAAACAATAATAAAGTTATAAGATGTCTGCTTCATCCCTATACATTTTTGTTTTCTATATGAACTGCCGTGTGTCAAAGAAAATATATGATATTTGTCTTTTGGGGCATAATAATAAGTATAATGGTTTCCAGTTGCATTCATTTTATGACAAGGCAGGATTTCATTCTTTTTTATGGCTGAGTACTATTCCATAGTGTATGTGTACAACATTTTCTTTATCTGGTTGATGGACATCTGGGTTGATTCCATTTCTTAGCTATTATGAATTGAGCTTCAGTAAACATGGGGATACAGATAACTCATATACTGATTTTGTTTCATTTGGGTAAATTCCCAGGAGTGGAATGGCCAGGTCATATGGTAGATCTACTTTCAGATTTCTGAGCAGTCTCTGAATAGTCTTTCATAATGGTTGTAGTTTACATACCCACCAACAGTCTATTACGATACTTTTTTCCCCACATCCTCACCAGCAATCTTGTTGTCACAGTTATTAAAAAGATCATATTACCAGGGATGGTAGTGTGGTACAGTGGGTTAAAGCCCTGGCCTGCAGTACCGGCATCCCATATGGTTGCGGGTTCGAGTCCCAGCTGCTCCACTTCCGATCCAGTTCTCTGCTGTGGCCTGGGAAAGTGGTAGGTAGAAAATGGCCCAAATCCTTGGGCCCCTGCACCTGCGTGGGAGACCTGGAAGAAGCTCCAGGCTCCTGACTTTGGATTAGTGTAGCTCCAGCCATTGTAGCCATCTGGAGAATGAACCAGCAGATGGAAGACCTCTCTCTCTCTCTCTCTCTGCCTCTGCATCTCTGTAGCTCTGCCTTTCAAGTAAATAAATAAAAATCTTTAAAAAATTATATTATTGTAAACCAGAGTAGTGGTATATTGAACACATAAAATAATGTTCTTTCTCCATCAAAGTGTCCTATACTTCATCTTATTTTTTTAAAAGATTTATTTATTTATTTGAAAGGCAGATTTAGAGAGGCAGAGGCAGAGAGAGAGGTCTTCCATCCGCTGGTTCACTCCCCAATTGGCCACAACTGCCGGAGATGTGTCCATCTGAAGCCAGGAGCCTCTTCCAGGCCTTCCATGTGGGTGCAGGGGCCCAAGGATTTGGGCCATCCTCTACTGCTTTCCTAGGGCATAGGAAAGAGCTGGATCAGAAGAGGAGCAGCCAGGACTCGAACCAGCACCCACGTGGGTTGCTGGCCCTAGCTTTGCCTTATTTTAAAGAAGTTGTCCTTATATCAGCATAGGCTATGAATGCTGCCAACCATGGTTCTTTCTGCTTTCTCAGAAAGTAGAACACTCTCCTTGTGTTCTCTTAAATTTATGAATGCTGTCAGAAGGCACAAAGCTTCTTGAAATATGCAAGGAGATTTCATAGCCATCAGTAACATTTTTTCTTTCATTCCATAAGCTCCTGCTGATTAAGGCCATAAACTATGTCCAGCAGATCCAAAAACCAGACTCCTGTCTTTGCTACTTGCCCTTGGTTCTAACCACAGCAATTGCATATTGTTTTTACCCTTACTTGCACAATTCCATTTTTGGGAAAGTAAATAAAACATATGTACTAAAAATCTAGCTGTGGCTCTAACATTCCTCCTTGTCTTTGAGAGCTCTGTCTGCAGGTGTGCTTGGCTTTCCAAGTAGCCTCTGTGTGGCTGCTGCAGATGGCATGTCCTGTCAGGCAGATCCACACGTGATGCAGGGCATTAATTGTTTTTGGAATACTGAAGGCATAAATGTTTTTGCTGTCACAGGGGAAATGTGGAGAAGAAAGATGAGTGAGTAGAGTTGTCATGATGTGAACTACTTTGTTTAAATCACCATTTGTCTTCAAATGTCTATTTTTTTGAAGGAACACGCAAAGAGATATTTCCACTTTCAAAATGATTTTGTAGTGGAAGGATACTCTTTTTTTGGGAGGGAAGAAGTCCTAGTTGTGATAACAAAAAATAGACCCATTATATCTCCTCTGCCTCTGCCACCGCCCACCCCCGCCCCCATTCTGCCACTCCCCCCCCCATACTATACCAACCTGATTTGGAAATTTCTAGATGTTTAAACACCATATTTGAGTACCAGATGTATTAAAGATTGTGAATGGTAGAGAATTCTGGATTCACTTCTCCTGCCAAAATTGGAAACAAATTTTCTGGATTGTGAAATTAAAAAAGGATATTCATTTAGAGAATACCATTTATATCAAATAATAAAATCCAGGTGTGATGTTCCAGTTGCACACCTGAGATTGATCTTTTCCCATCTCCTGTCATCAACTTTCCCACTCAATAGCTAGCTATTAAACCTTGGGCAATTGACTTATCTCCCCAAGCCTCAGTTTTGTCATCTTTATAATGATGTTTGTGAAGACGAAAGGTGATGAAAATTGCTTATAACATGTTCTTTCATCTCTAGTAATTCAATAAATGTTCTAGTAATCATGATGATATGGCAGATACTAAGTTAAAGATGCAGAAAGCCCAGTGAGATCCATTCATTAAAAAAAAAAGTTGAGCTTTTGCCCAGTCTTCAATTAGAGACTTCTGATATTGAATATACCTTTTTGGGCTATTAAAAAGAGAAACTTGGATAGCTGGATGCTGAAAGAGATGAAAAAGTAAGTATGTTGTCACTTACATGAAAAGGTTGAATGAAATGTTCAAATTTTAACAAATTATAAAAACTAAAGTGTGGTGGAATGAAAAGGCCATTCCAAGATGGCCACTGGCAAGCGAGCATCAGTTACTCAGGAATGGCTTTGGAACCCACCTGGCAAAGGAACTTGCCCTGCTTGGCAACAGGCAGTGATTGGTTAGGGCATAAACTGCCCCTTTACTGGATAGGCTGCTTCGGCTATATAAGCTGCTGTACCAACTGAAATAAATGAGTCTGCAGACTGCTCACCTCTTAGCCCACTTATACCTGACTCCTGGTGTCTGTGTCATGACTCCATGCCTTTTGTCCCCACCACACTTCTCCTCTCAGAACGAATCCACCTAACACTTTTAAAGTACTTGGGATTAATTTCAGAAGTTGACAAATGCAGGTGACAGCATGGTACACATCTGAAACAGGAGTGGATATGGAAGCACTAGTTCTAGGGAAGCTCCTGAAATGTAGAAGACAAACGAGAGCTTCAGATTTCTTCATGTGTTAGATAAGCTTTCTTGTGGTTGATGTGTTTGAATTTGTTCTAAAATTCAGTCTTTTTATTACATGAGTTAGAAATGGCAAAAAACTGGGGTCAGCATTGTGGGATCAGCTGCTGCCTGCAATCCTGGTTCCTGTCCTGGTTGCTCCACTTCCAATACAGATCCTTACTAATGGCCTGGGAAAGGCAGTGAAGGATGGCCCTAGTGTTTGGGCCCCTGCTACCCGTGTGAGGGAACTAGAAGAAGCTCCTCACTGCTGGCTTTGATCTGCCCCAGCCCTAACCATTGCAACCATTTAGGGAGTGAACCAGTGGATGGAAGATCTTTCTCTATGTCTCTCTTCTCTACTCCCTCCCTCCCTCTCTCTCTCTGACTTTCAAATAAATAAATAAATCTTAAAAAAAGAGAAATGAAAAACAACTATGTTTATAACTTACAGATTTATCATTTGTAGATTTCCTCTGTATTTTTTGGACCAATCACAAAGAGATGCAAGGAGAAGATTAGTAAAAGAAGCCCTCTGGTAGCTCTCTGGCCCCATTTTGATACAATGCTATAGATACACAAATATCAGTACCTATGGCCTGCCCAGCAAAGCCCCTAACAGTTCATCAGATCTGAGCAATGAATAACTGTAACCTTTGGGTACAATTTGTCACTTTAAATCCTGTGGAAGAAACCAGAAGCCAACATAATAGTGGACTCTAGTTTTTAAAACACCAAGATTTATTGTATATCCTCTGATCTCAAAAAGTTTTAGTAAACGGTGATGACCTCCCAGTGACAATGCATCATTTCTATTTCACTGCCCAGTATTTGATTTTATAACTTGGAATGAGGGGAGTAAGATTTGAATGAATACAGAATGTGGGCATATATAGTGGGGATTGCTGGGGGTTGGTAGACATATCCAACTGTAAGGTTTATTTTTGCCTGAGGTGTTTATGATTCTCTTTCATGCACAGTACTTGCCCAAGTCATTGTTATTTCATTATACAGATGAGGAAATTGAGTAGAGGAGGCAGGATACCCACAGTTTCTATTCGAAGTCTTTAATATTTTTCCACTATTCCACATTGATCAAGGTCCACCATGCTCTGCGTGGTTTTTATCTGTATGAATTTTTAACTGCAAACTGGTGAGGTGATTATAAAAGTGCCAAAAAAAACCATGATGCAGAAGCTGATTGTACTTGTTTCAAAATATTTAGAAGAGCAATAATGTGCCCAGGTTTTAATTTCTGGCTTTGACATGTTTTATTATATCTATCACTTTAACCATGCTGCATTTAATAATTAATGTTGATGTAAACAATTTATGAAACAAAGTTAGGTAAAATATACATATGGATATATTTCATTTATATAGGTGTAGAGGTAGCATTCCTTTGCCATGTAGGTGGTGGCATGAAGTACGTATTTGTACATGCCCAGAGGATGTAGCATACACACAATGATTTTCAGCCAGTAATATTTGTAATACAATTTTACATTAGACAGCATATTAGAAATTGATGGGTACCAAAATCTGTTGACAGAAGTGTGACTTGGCAAACATAGGGCAGGGAGAGGGGTGATTCATCAAGGTGTCTGCCTTGTATGTCTTGGGACTGGTGGGTGCTTAAAGGCTAGAACAGATTTGTATGAGCTTGAATATGTTCTTTGCAAATTAAAATGAAGTGTTTTTCTGTTACTGAAAACAGATGGATTCTTATGCTAAAATTCTGTAAGACCATAAACAAAATAATAAAAAATAAATTAAGATGTAAGGAAGGCCTCTTTTTACCCATTCTCTCTTATCCTCTGGGGAGCCATGAGGGACCACTCTGATTGGATGTGCTGCAGGGAGGCTAATGTGACTGTAGTATTTGCAGTGGATTCAAAAGAAACATTTAAATCCATCTGGGAGGAGACTAGTACTGAAGAGCAAGAATGAACCTCAGGGGCTTATTGTCTATCCCAGGTTTGGAACTGTGAGTGTGGAGATATTTAGAGACCTTTTTAGTTTTTGCTATGTCTGGGGGATGCCCTTGGTTTTGAATCCGTGAGAGTCAGGGAAGTGAAATATCCTGCATTCCCAGAGACCTGCTGTGCATTCAAAGTGCCAGAGCAGCTCTTGCACAAGGGGTGCAACAGAGTCTGGGGGAGCTGAGAGGAGTACTCTCTAGGAGGCAGCGTGGTGTGAACTAAGAAATGTCGGGAAGACTGCTTCACTCCTGTGCACGATGATTAGAGTCTAGCATGCTCTTTGGGAGAGAAGTGTCTATATGTACTTCTTGTCTTGAAGCATATGCAAATGCCAGGATTCTCCTTGAGTTCTCTATTGAAAAAGGATCAAGGGAATAATTCTTATCAGCAACACAAAGACAAACATTTCAAGCTTAAAATTACTGACAGAATCTCCCAGGGGAGAATTATAGATGAAAGCATCTTTTAAAAACTCAGGGCATGAATTTATGAATCAATCTCCATAAAGAAAATAAGGTTACAAGAACTGGATTTATTTCCAACTACACTAGTAAAATGATTATAAGAAATTCCATCTATTAATCCATCCACTCTTTCAGCGAAGGTTTTTTAAGCAGCCATTGTGTGTCAGGCACTGCTCTAGGAATCAGGCATATGTTACTGCCACATATAATAGGATAACAGAAAATAAAAATATTAGGTTCTGCCATAGCACTAGAAAAGCAGGATGAGTGGATAGAAGATGATAGGGAATGTTATTTTAGATGGGCTGGCCATCAAAAGACTAAGGAGGTGGTTGTTTTGTGTAAAAATTAAATAAAGGGCAGTTACTAGCACGTGAATATCAGGAAGGAAAACAGTTTGGCAGAGCTCTCCACAAGCACAAATGCTCCAAGCTTAATTGTAATTTTGAGGAACTGGAGGAGACCAGAGAACAAGGGTGGGGCAAGAAGTGAAGTCTCCCAGGTAGTTAGAATTTTGCACTCATGGGAACTTGGTGGCAGCCTGTAGAACAGCTTTGTCTTGGAGTCACCTCAGAAACTCTTTCAAGACCCTGAGTATAAAAAGATATACTCTGACAAGTGTTTCAAAAGGAATACTCTGAATTCAAGGTAGAAATCCTTGTGGTCCAGCAAGAGTAGACTTGAAGAAGCTAGTACCTTAGTTTATGAGTTATAGACTTGGACACGTGCAGGACATGCAAAACTGTGAAGTGGCTGTTGAAGGTAGGGTTTATAGGATATGCTAACAGACAGAAAGTAGCTGGATAAAGAATAGAAGAAGACTCCAAGGTGTAAGAATTACTATAAATTTATGAGTTGTTCACTTAAGAAAGTAGTAGTCTATTCTAATATTAAAATGGGCAATTTCTATCTATTGGATTGAACTTCTTCAAACTATTTCAAGCATTCAAGGCAGCTGTCTTTAATTCTCATTGTTTCAGTGACTTATTCTAGATTGTCATTGTTTCCAACCTTTTATTCTGCCTGCAGTAAAGTAGTCAACCCATACGCTGAGTTTAAAATGCATAGAACAAATAATTTGTGAAGGAATGTTGCATAAATAATAGCAAGGTTGTTGAGTATGAATTCTAGAAGTCAATTGCCTAAATTTAAACATTGGCTCACAATTAATGAATTCAGAAATTTTAGGGCAACTTGTTACTGTCTTTCCCCTCATTTGCAAATGACAAATAATGCTGTCTGTGTTAGAGGACCATTGTGAGACTTTAATGGCCCACTACATATAAAGTGCTCCAAGCAGTGCCTGCACCATAGTAAGTTCTTATTAAATGTAATGATTTTTACTATCTGTTAGTACCATTGCTAATAAGAACAGATATGCAATGATTAGAATTTTAAAAAGAGGCAATTACAGAAGCAGGAAGCTTGAATAATCTAAAGCTGAACAAGCCCAAAGTACATAATTAAAAATGAGCTACACAAAAAAAAGAAACAAAGTTTTAAAAAAAAAACCCTATTTTTGCTTAACAATATGTTTTAGATATTTAACCTGAGAAAAAAAAGTTATTAAAAACCATGAATTTTTTTCAATTATTATTAGTCTCATTAAATTATTTCTATGTTACCTATGTTCTGTTAATTTTTTAGCATTAGCAAATTGTTTTTTCAGGAATCCAAAATTTAAACATATCTTGTATATTTTCCAGAATTTTTAATTTATTAATAGCATTCTCAAATTCATTGACTGTGCATAGTAGTTGACTGTGCATAGTAGATAAAACTTAATTGCTCTTTCATTTGCAAATAATTTTATCATATTGAAAAATGTTCTTAAAACTACCTAAAATACAGTGTTGCAGATGTTGACTAATATGTATAATACTATTTAGCAATGCTATCCAGAATGAAAAGAATATTATGGAATATAAGGCTGTTGTATTTTCTTTTTTTAAAAAATAGTTACTCATTTCAAAGACACAGTTACAGAGAGAGAGAGAGAAAGAGAGAGAGAGAGAGAGAGAGAGAGAGAGAGAGAGAGAGAGCTTGCTCTTCCATCCACTTGTTCACACCACAAATAGCCATAATGGCTGAGGGTGGGCCAGACCAAATCCAGCATATAGGATCTTCATCTGCATCTCCCATATGGGTGACAGAGACCAGCACTTGGGCCAATTTCCTCTGCTTTCCTAGACACATTAGTAGGGAGCTGAATGGGATGTAGAGCAGCCAGGACAAAAACCAGTGCCCATATGGCATGACCCTGCAGGCGGCAACTTAACCTGCTGTGCCACAGTACATGTCCTGATGGTTGCATTTTCAAGCCCACAAATGTGATCTTGCCTTAGAGTGAAATAACAGGAGTCCAGCTGTCTTGGACCTAAGTATTCAGTAAATATTTGCAACTTGATTAATACCTATTTATAAATTCTGTGTGCTAAATGAAGTGAAATAGAAGTCCTCAGAATGCTACATTAATCACACAGAGCAGAAAATAATGTGTTTTTAAAGTGTAATTGTGATAAGTGGCCTTTAGTCTGACATTTTGAAGCTGACCTGGCGATGTTGTGATCATCTATGAAAGTTTATCCGGTGCCTGTTATTTTATGTGCATTGTGATTTGAGCTTGAAATTTCTTCTGTTAAACTATAGGTAATAAGGTTCTTTTTTCTCTGGCTCTCTTCATCTCTTGGAGTATTGCAACACCTTTTTACTAAAAAAAATTTCTCCAAAATAAACTGTAAAACATGAAGCATTTTCTGCAATGTGGTACTGATCCACGTTTCTGAGAATAATGCTGTTTGTGGTAATCCATCTTACTATCACGATATACTGTACTGGTATTTCTTAAATATCTTCCAAATTAACTTTTGTACATTAGTTAACAGTTTTCCCAGGGCTTAAACAGCATTCTGTTTATGACTTCGGCTTTTGGGGTAAGCTGGGTGTACTTAGTGTGTCAAAAACAGAAAACAGCCAGCATGGGGAAGATAGGAGGGTTAGCCCTTATAAAGGGTGAATTTTTTGATGGAGTGTTGAAATAATACTACTCCAAAGACCAGAATCCCGAACATTTCCATTATGGGGGCAGGTGATTAGCCTAGCTATTAGAGACTTGTGTTTGAAACCTAGTGGCAGCTTCTGACTCCAGCTTCATGCTGATTCTGATCCTGGGAAGCAGTGGTATGTCTTAGGTAATTCAGTTTCTGCCACCCACCTGAATTGAGTTCCTGGATCTCTGCTATGGCTGATTCCAGCCGTTTCTGGCATTTGGGGAGTGAACCAATATATGGGTGCCATACCCTTTTGGATGGATGGATGGATAGATAGATAGATAGATAGATCGATCGATCTTCCATCATAGTGTCAACAAGGTATGTTTAAGGGAGTCTATGCTGAAGGCAACTTGTGACAGATATGGTTGCATAAGTAGATTTTGAAGTAGTTTCCATAAATTTGACACAAGAGCTTATGGAAGCAAGGTAAGAGAAAAACAGCAATCAGGAACTACACAATAGACTCCAGGACTCAAATGAACAGTCTAAATGTCACAAATGGAAGCTGCAGCCAGACTGTTTTCATGGGGAGTGGGAGTGTGAACAGTAGCCCACACGTTTGTAGACTCCTCTCATTCATGGTGTGGGAGCTCCTAATTCAGTCTTGGGTACCATTTTGCTGGTTGCATTCAGAGCAGATTGTCTACAGATAATCAAGTTATTACTCGTGGCAGCCCTGAGAAGCTCAATCAGACAGGAGTTCCACCATCCTTCAAGGCTGTCAGTTGAAATTGTTTCCTTCTATTTCCTGGGCTAGGTTTAATCTGCTTGTCTTCTGTGCTCCCAGTGTCATGCTTTTTTGTAATCCTTTTATGGAACCTAATACATTTGGCTTTGTAGCAAAGCAAATCCCCTACCTTCCAACCAGGTGTCCAGTCCTCCCAGTCCTTTGCCCACAGAAAGCATTTCATACATGTTTTTAAGTGTAATTCATGGTGTGAAATATTTTGAAATGCAGAAAGAATAGACTATATTTTTCTGGTAAGGATTTTCTTATTGTCTTAACTGCTGATATAAGGATATTTCAAAAAGTTCATGGAAAATTAAATTAAAAGATAAGTTTATTTGGGTGCAAAAATTGTTTTCAAATCCATGCCTACGCTTTTTTTTTTTGAGAACGCACATTTTTTTTCCATATATATTTTGTGGACCTATTGCATTTTAGGTTTTAGGCTCACACAATTCTCTTACATCCTTGCTAAAATAGATTGGAGAAAACCAACTCTTTTATTGCCTTTTTTCAATAAAATTTGCAGATTCACACCTGAGGATTTAATCATCTATTTTTAGGCCTGATAGCCCTCTACGTGCTGGGTGAGCAACTTGCTGCTCATTAAACAGATTGTATGTATTAAAAACTATAGAGTACAAAAGCAGAAATATCATACATTTGGTGATAATTAGTAGTGTTCATTTCCTCACTAAGTACTAGGACATACCACACTGTTTCCATGGCAACTTCTATTCTGTTCAATTAACTGCGTAATGGGAATATGTGAATAAGATTTTGTGTTTAAGGAAAAAGCCCCAAACAATGGAGTAATTAAGAATTTATCATTGCAGATGTAAGCAAGACAGTTTCACCTTATTTTCTGCTTTACTTTTAGAAACATCTTTTTGATGTTTGTTCTGAAGATTCTCAGGCAAAGCATAAGGAGTGAATCCATTTTAATAGATTTCTACATGGCCTACTGAACCAGATTCTCCCAGTCCCCCAGCTACTCCCTGGATGTAAATTTTACAAATGTACAAACTGCCTTAACTTTTTCAGGACACCAGGGTACCATTTGGCAAGTAGCTACTCTAGGGTACAGTTCCATCATGGCAGGGATTGGGAATAGAAAAAAGAAACAAAGATTGTTTTGTAGCAGTTAAGTCACTGTTGCTTTCATTTAGAAACTATCTCTGAAAAGCACAGTCAGTCTTATTTTAAGTTTCATGAAAAGAAAAGCTTAAATCATCAGCAGAGTGTCAGAGACTGTGACTGACAACATGCCATAGACCTGAGAACAGAGACTTATGGAGTCTGAGGTTCAAGTTCAAATTGTGATGCCACTAGGTACTAAAGGTTAAGACTGGGAAACACTGTATTTCACCATTGTGGGGACAACATTGAGTGGGTTCTTACTCTAGGCTTCCACTTTGCATGGATTCTGTCAGAGGCACAGTGATGATAAGAATTAAGCTGGATGATTTTCCCTCTTTCATTTTGTGAAATCTTACTAAATTGTCAGTATTTGACCATTTTTGAACTTCAGCTTCATTGATGGCAGAGAGACACTGAGGCACAGAGAGGTCTACTTAGGTGTCTGAAGCAACATGACCAATGAGGGCCAATTTCATTCATCTAAAATTTAGTGTTGGATAAATGGTCAGTTTTGCCTTGAACATTGTTGCAGGTACCTGGAGATCTTTAGGACCTTTTCCATCTCAGTTGTCAACTGGATAAATAGAGGACTATTGAGGAGGACGGTGTAGGAGCAGTTGGCTTGGTCTTGCCTTCTTGATTTAGAGCTTTGTGGAAGGATTGAGATGGGTGGTGAATCAAGAATATTGATGTATATCTTATTCATTCCATTTAGTGACACAACTGGGGAGCTTAATCATATTACCCCTCTACTTACCTAGCCACTCTAAGAATGGTGATATTTATGTATATTTCCAAGGGCTTGTGAGAAGCAAATAAAATGTGCTTTTGATGTTTTTTATAAAAAAAGTTATCAATAGTCTATATAATCGATAAATTCATATAATCATTGTCAAATATTATCTCTGTTATATATTCTTAATTAGAGAGAGAGAGAGAAACAGAGAAAGAAGACAGAGGAGCACTCACTGCTTCAAATACCTGCAATGACCAGGCATGGCTGAAGCAGGAGACAGGAATTCAATACAAGTCTCCCATATGGGTATCAAGGACCCAATTACTAGAGCTATCATTGCTGACTCCAGGGTCTTATGCATTAGCAGGAAATTGGAATAAGGAGCTGAAAACAGGTATGAAACCCAGGTACTCTGATATGGGACACAGGCATTTTAACCACTCAGCTGAACACATGGTCCTATGTCTTTTATCTTTGCTGGATATAGCAGAGAGAAAAGGCTGAAGTCTTTCCCTTTTACTACAAGTAACAAATAGTCCTTTTTGTTTCCATTTTTTCATTCTACTATTTGTGTTTTAATCTTGTTTTCAGCCACTTTGGCAAATCTCTTATTAATCTAGGTTGATTCACAGGGGTCAGTTGAATTTTTGAGAAGATTAAAAAGAGATATGCTGTTGAAATGGCTAACTTGGGCCTGCCACACAAAAAGTCCTCAATAAACAGTGGCTCTTCTAGTAATTTTAGATTCCAGTTTCAGAGTGCACTTCCTTATCTATGGGATATCCTTTCTGGTATTAATGTATATGCTTTGTTACTTTGAATAGTTCAATTTTAAGTAACATTCAGTGAGGATCTGCAATTATATGTTGATTTTAAAAAAAGGTTTATTATGTATTTATTTGAAAGATTTACACGGAGAGACAGAGGGAAAGGCAGAAAGAGATCTTCCATCTACTACTTTACTCCCCAGATGGTCATGACAGCTGGGGCCGGGCCAGGCAAAAGTCAGGAGCCAGGACTTTCATCAGGTTCTCCCACATTGATGCAGTGCCCAAGCGCTTGGGCTGCCCTCCACTGCTTTCCCAGATGCATTAACAAGGAGCTGGGTCAGCGGTGAAGAAGCCAGGATTCGAACCACTGTGCATGTGGATGCCGTTGTTGCAGGAAGTGACTTAACCTGCTATGACACAATGCTGCTTCACATTAGGTAATTTTACATAGAAATTGATTTTTCGATAATTTTGTGAAGCAGCCTGTGCAATAATCTCATTGTTGCTAATGCTGTCATAGCATAAACATTATTGTAAGGGACCAACCACAAATTTAACCTTTATGTTGGGTCCACAACTAGTGTGAAAAAGAGGGCTACAAAAAACATTGAAAAATAGATGTTCTTTTCCTCGCAACATTTTCAGCTTCAATAGATGTTAATTTTTGCATTCTCAAGCACAAAAATAAGTACTCTTTAACAAAAACATGGAACTCATGTTGTGAAACTTCAATGTAATAGTCATCTTTTGGGTGTTCTGAAGTTGTATTAAAATATTCTCACGGAGAGGGATTAAGATGGTGGAGTAGGTAGGGAGCTTGCTGCTCTAGTCTAAGGAAAGATAGTTTTAAAAAAAGTAGAAGGAGTAAGACTCAGAAAGCAGCAGAGGAAACTGCAAGTTGGAGATACACAGTGGATCTACGTGGAGGGTGAGGACATGCACAGCTCAGGACCCCAGCAGCCAAGAGCCTCTGCACCAGATTTGGAGAGTACAGTGAACCAGGCTGCAGCAGCCCAAGCCACTGGAGAAAAATCTGCAGGAAGAGCCTAGAGGGAATCAGGCTTGGAGCCCCTGGGGGCTAGTGTACCTGCCAAACTAGAGAAAAAACAAGCAGGGGCCCAGCACTGTGGCATAGTGGGTACAGCCACCAACTGTAGTGCCAACATCCCCTATGGGTATCAGTTCAAGTCCTGGCTGCTCCACTTCCAATCCAGCTCTCTGCTATGGCCTGGGAAAGCAGTAGAGGATGATCCAAGTCCTTGGGCCCCTGCACCCATGTGGAAGACCTGGAAGAAGCTCCTGGCTTCAGATTGGCGCAGCTCCATGGAAGACTTTCTCTCTCTCTCTCTCTCTCTCTCTCTCTTTCTCTCCCCCCACCCCGCCTCTCTTCTTTGTGTGTAACTCTGACTTTCAAATAAATAAAAAAAAAGCTTAAAGAAAAATACTTAAAAAAAAAACACAAAGGGGAAAGGGCATGTTTTCTCTCTCCCTGATCACCTTGTAACTGTGTCCTTTAATAAGCTGATTGACAGCAGGTGTCATTTTGGACATATGTAACAGTTGTGCCAGTTGGTGTCTTGCACCCAGTAACCAGCCAAGTGGAGACTCCTGAGAATGGTGGGGAGAACAGACCATGTTCTGTGCTCAGGACTGTGGGAGGCTTTTGTGCCAAGACTGTGAAAACACTGAAGCAGAATGGGAGGACTCAGTGTGTGGCTGGGACATTGGGCAGTCATTGCAGGAGGCTCCACATGATCAGGGCTCCCTGGCGACCTGGTGAGGGTCATTGCTGGGGAATCTGAGCTTACACTGATGACTGCACAGATCCTTTGTGTGGTACTTGTGGAAAAGCAGATGGAAAATATACCCACTGAGGCTGGTGCCCAGGCATTGATCTCCTGTGAGGAGAGGAGTGGAGCTCAGCTGAGTCTATGCAAACAGACAAGAACAAAGCTCCCTTTTGTTTAAAAAAAAAAAAAGAAAAAGAGATTTATCACACCAAATCTGTGTGTGTCACCTCAGACATGCCCTTCACTCAGGAGCACTGAACAGAGCTCCTTGGCCACACCCACCACACACCTCTAGGTATTCTCTGAAAGCAGACTTCTCTGAAGGGAGGAGAGAACTTCGACTTTGCTTGTGGCCTTGTCTAAATACTGATGAAGACTGTGGATTCAAAGAGCTTCCATAGCCTTGGCAGCTCATGTCAAAAGCCTCGAGTGATCACTGACGCCATACATAGAAGTGTTAATTATTAAATTATCAATAGGGTCACTTACTTCCCATATAGGACTTCTGTCCTCAATGAGTTGTATTTTAAGAACTAACTGTAAAACTTGTTCCTAAACAGTTCTTTTCTGTGTGTGTGTGTATGCACACACAAATTGCTGAAATCTTTACTTATTTTAGAGATGGTCTTCTGTGTATAAAGTTAATTGAAAATCTTTATGGTGAATGGGACTGGGAATGGGAGAGGGAGGAGGAGATGGAGTGGGAGTGGGGGTGGGAGGGCGTGTATGGTGGGAAGAATCACTATATTCCTAAAGTTGTACTTATGAAATTTGTATTCATTAAATAAAATATTTCTTTGGGAAATTAAATAAATTTTAAAAATTATCTTCATGTTAGTTATGGGAATTCTTTATTCTATTATTTTAGTAGTAACTTTTTGCTTTTTCAATTTCAGCAGTAATTAAGACATTTTCTATAAGAATGATAAATTTACTAGGAGTCAAAAAGAAAAGCAATGAGAAAATAAATCATTTAAAGATAAAGATGGATAAAGATTTTCATATTATGTCCCTAGCAGAAATTTTTTAAGGACAATGGTTATGTATGATGAGAAATACAATTTAACCTGGGAAAGTATATGTGTATATCGTTTTCCTTTTTTTTTTTTTTAAGATTTATTTATTTATTTGTAAGGCAGATCTAGGGAAAGAGACAGAAGAGAGAAATCTTCCATCTGCTGGTTCATTCTCTAAATGCTGCAACTGCCGGAGCTGGGCTGATCTAAAGTTAGGAGTCGCAAGCTTCTTTGGGGCTTCCCACATGAGTGCTGAGGCCCTAGTACTTGGGATATCTTCCATTGCTTTCCAGGTACATTAGCAGGGAACTGAATTGGAAGTGGAACACCAAGGACTCCAATGGGCACCCATATGGAATGCTGGTGCTGCATGGTGGCTTTATCTGCTAAGCCACTGTGCCAACCCCTGCAGATTGCATTTTCTCCTGAGTTAGTGGCATGCCAGTTTTAAAGGATGCATCCTATGTTTTGTGTCAATAGCAATATTTGATTGAAATATAAAATAGGGGATATTTCCACATGTCCTTAACTTTCATAACAGTGAATTTACTTGGGACTCCTTAGTTTGGGAAGTTGGAACTGAATAATTTGTCTGGTTTCCTATGGAGTTACATCAAAAGTTCATTAAGAACATTTTATTACAAATAAAATATTAATAGCAAATATTTCTTGAGTACCTACTGTGGCCCTGAATCTGAGATAAACATTATCCTTTAATTACCTCTTTATCCTTGAATTTAAATGAAATCGTGAAACAAGAACAAATATAACTTTGTAATTTATATTTTGAAGATGAAGCAACTGAATCTGAAAGAGATTAAACATACTGAAATTACAAAATTAATACAGTATAAGGTTGGTACTATACTGAATCATAGTTGAGTTCCAAAGTCAGCCTGTGATCCTCTATATTCTACTGCTTTATTGCTAGAGAACTAGTGACATGATCAATTTTTTTGAAAAACATTAAACAAGTTTATAAGCATAGAGGGATCACTTAATAACTTTAACCTGTGAAATAACTCCATAAATTTGACTATGGGAGATTAATAATTCTTGTGACAAATAATTGGTCACAAAACTCACGATATTTAAGCTATCACTGAGATGTAAAAATCATTTAACACTTGAAGTGTAAAGATTAAGTATATATTAGATTGCAGAAAAAGGATCTCCATAATCAGGAAAATTGTGGAATTACACAATTTCAGTGTCCAAGGCTGGTTCCAAAATAACATTTTTTTTCAAATAGACTTAGTTATTTTTATGTATATACACATATTTATACATATATACATACATATACATACACAACAACTACTGTGTTGTCCTTATTTTAAATGCATTACATATTTTCACAGCATTCTATTCTATTAAGAAACCAACGTATGCCAGTCATATTTCCAAAAATATAATGATTTTTTTCAGTTGTGCTGTGATATGGAGGAATTATGCTCTTAAATAGGATGTTCTTATTTGACTACTATTATAGAAAATTTGTGAATTAATTGACATTGTAATTAACAAGTCATGTGTTCTCATCAGAATATTTGATGCATCTTACAGCATCCTTTGTGGTGTGATTTGATGCCATTTTGTCATCTTATTTGTGCACTAGAGCATAGAAGATAATCTTTTTGTTCTGTAGGGATTCTTTTAGCAATTGGTCATTAATTGAAAAACATAGTACTGCTAAGTCTTAGGGGAGAAATTAATTTCCTGTCCCCATTAAATGTGTTAATTAAAAATAGAATCATTGAATGATTTTTATGAATTGTGAAACTTCATAATGCAGTCCCACTCAGGAATAATTGGGAATTATTCGCCTGATTTCTTTGAAAACGAAAGATAAAATCTTGGAATTCCTCTTTACTAATCTTACTGGCCTCTAGGAAGCATGGGTTTTTTGTTCTGTTCATCATTATTTTCTTTAAAGTCCAGAGTTCCAAGCTGTGTGATTATTGTCCGATTTCCAAGCCTCATACCTATTCTGTTCTTCATGTATTTTCTCCTTTGCTGCCCCACCTGCTGTGGTCATCTTCTTTACATGTGTAGTCATGATCTCTTGTGATATTGTAATAGGCATATACAATCTTTCAGAAGAACCTAGAGACCATACTGTAGTTCTTTAGTCTACCAAGCACCTTCCTGATATTCTTAAAATACTCTAGAAAAATAAAGGAACTTAAGCAGATTCTTTAAAAACATTAAAAGATTCATATATGTATTTAAAGTCAAAGCCAGAAAGAGAGAGATTAATCTTCTATCCATTCGTTCACTCCCCAGATGGCTCAGTGGTTGGGAATGGGCCAGGCTAAAGCCAGAAGCTTCATCCAGGTCTCCCACTGGGTAACAGGGGCATTTGGGCCATCTTCTGCTGCTTTTACCAGGCCATTAGCATGAAGCTGGATTGGAAGAGGAGCAGCCTGGACAGGAACCACTGCTTTACAACACTAGCTCCAAGAAGAGCTTTACACAGGTTAACCATCACTTATCCCAAACTCGTGAACCAGCAGTGTTTTGGATTTCTGAGTGTTCTTGGATTTTGAATATTTGTTTAGACTTTACTAGTTGAGAATCCCTAATCTGAAAATTCAAAATTCTCCAAAATACAAAACTTCTTAGCACTGTCAACATGCTCAAAAAGTTTCATATTTTGCTAAGGAAATATAAATGCCAGTTATACTGGTTTGAACCTTCATGTTGCATACATGTGTTGATTTATCATATTGCATCCCATAAGCATGTGCAATTACTATTTTAATAAACATTTCTTGATAAAAATAGTTTGGGATTTCACCTCATTTTGGATTTAGAATTTTCAGATTAAGAATGCTAAACCTATGCTCTTTCTTGAATTCTCACTTTTTTATGATTTGTGTGGGAGGCAGAGAGTGAGAGAAGAGGGAAAGACAGAGAGAGGGAGAGAGGGAGACGGAGAGAGAGGGAGAGGGGGAGAGAGAGAAATATAGAGAGAGAGAGAAAGAGAGAGCACGTGAGAGCGAGCATTCACTGGTTTATTCCATGAATACCTTTAATGGCTGTGGCCTTTCAAGAACTAGGGATATAGGAGATGGGTCAGGCATTGTGATGCAGTGAGCTAAGGTGCCTGGGTTTTGGGGATTCCATATTAGAGTGCCAGTTCCAGTCTTAGCCGCTCCACTTCCAATTCAGCTTCCTACAAATGCACCTAGGAAGGCAGCAGAAAATGGCCCTAGTACATGGGCCCCTGCCACCCTTGTGGGTTACCAAGATGGAGTTCTTAACTCCTGGATTCAGCCTGGCCCAGAGCTGGCTATTATGACCATTGATGGATTGAATCAACAGATGGGAAATGTCCCTCTGTGTCTCTCCTCCTCTCTGTCATTCTGCCTATCAAATAAATAAATAAATAAATCTTTTTAAAATACTGTAGGGGGTAATTATTTCTATCCATTTAAAAACACATTTTGCACATTGAAGAATAATGATGGGAATTCTGGATTGGAACCATTGATTTAAATGCTGGTGCAATGTCTATTGAAGTAAAGTTTGGGGTAGCTGCTGTGTTACAGGAAAACAGCAGCAGAGAAATTATTATTACCTCAATTCTTTGTCTCACATGGAAGAAGAATTTCCAAGTGGACAAGGCAAAGAGAAAAGCAAGATTTAAAGATTTAAAAGAAAGATTTATTAGAGTCAAAGACCTCCACCCAGAGTGGAATTTGGGGGGGGGGGGGGATGCTGCAATAGAAGCAAAAACCCAAAGGACCCATGGCACTCGAGTTTTTAAGTACAATTTTAAAGGGAAAAAAATGTGGCAATCAGATCAGCTTTCTGTTACCAGGCAGGAACAAAACCCATCAAAGGACCTGATTTACAGTTCTTTATCCTATCTGGGTTGCTCATGGTAAAACAAAAAACCATCCAGAAGGGTGGGAGAGGTAACTTGTTTTTACAATAAACTGTGATCACCACACCCTTGATATTAATCATGGTAAATTTGGAGATTCTGAAGGAATCTGTTCTTGCTAAAGATAACCTTTTGGGGGAAACAAATATTCTATACCCCAAATTCCACTGGGATCACCCTGACTACCTGTTAACCCATCTGACTTCTCACAGCTGGACTGGGTTCATTTGTATTTAGATTTAAACATATCTAGGAATAGGTATATATTTACCTTCACCTGATTCGCATAAAGAAGTACATAAGAGTTCTTCATTCATTAACATAGTCAACAACTTAGGTGACAGGCACTAGTTAAGTACAAGTGCTTCAAAAATGTGTATGATAGAAATATCACTGTTAGGTAATTTATAATGTAAAGAGAAACATTGAAGCATAAACTTAATTCATCTTTTCAATATTCTTTATTATTTTCCATAGCATTCATTATGACCTAAAACATTTGAGGTACTTCAAAAAGTTCATGGAAGATGCCTATTATGAAAAAAAAAAAACATTAAGGACCAGATTTTTTAAAGATTTATTTATTTATTTGAAAGAGTTACAGAGAGGGAGAGAGGGACAGACATGGATCTTCCATCTGCTGGTTCACTTCCCAAATGTCCTCAACAGACTTGGCCAGGTTGATGTTAGGAACTTGGAATTCAATCTTGGTCTTCCACATGGGTGCAGAGGCTCAGGCACTTGGGCCATCTGCTGCTGCTTTGCCTAGCTCAGTAGCAGGGAGTTAAATGAGATATGGAGCAGCTAGGACTCAAACCAGTACCCATAGGGGATGCAGATGTTGCCAGCAATAACTTAACCCACTGCATCACAATGCTGGTACCCAATTTCAAAATATGCTTGTCTTTCAATGCTGTTCTCCACAAACTATATGAAGTGCTCTCATATTTATTGTTGTTGACTTTTCTCCTCCAACCAGAACGTGAACTCCATGAGGATAGAGATGTGTGTACTGTAACTGACTAAACAGGGCTTGGTTCCCCAGATTCATGCAGATGTTTAATTCCTAAAGTCTTCTGTTTCCATTGATGGATTAAGGGTGGAGACTTGATGTAATTATGGCATCTGGTGCATGAGTCTCATGGAGGTCTTGAGGCTTTGGCAGCTTGCCCTCAGAAGATAGTTTTCATGGGAAGATTTGTCATAGAAGCCACACCTGTTTCCCATGTCTGTTTCTTTCTGAGTCACCATGTATGTGAATGTAAGCCCTACCCTGTGAGTCTTCACCAGACAAGAGGGACCACCTGATCTTGAACTGTGAACTTCCAAATTGTAAACCCTAATCAATCTTTTCCTCCCCAAGAAGCTCCAATAAGGTATTTTATTTAAATGGATAAAAAGCTGGTTAGTATATCTAGTTCAGTGTTGCAGACCCAGTGTTGGAACAGGTATGAACTTGATATTGAAGGAGAGTAATTAAGGTACATTTCTTACTCATATGTTAAGTATATGAGTGTTCAGCCTTGACTGTAGAAGGACAAACAGGGAGCATCGGGAGAGCATAGTGGAGGATTAGTGAGCTGAGAATTCAGAGGTGAGGAACAGCTACAAAAAAAATTATGTCTGAATGCCTGATTCATTCAATAGCCTTTAAACTTGAAACCTTGCATTCTTCTTCTTTTTTTTTTATTTTTTTTAACAGGCAGAGTGGACAGTGAGAGAGAGACAGAGAGATAGGTCTTCCTTTGCCATTGGTTCACCCTCCAATGGCCGCTGCGGCCGGCGCACCGCGCTGATCCGAAGCCAGGAGCCAGGTGCTTCTCCTGGTCTCCCATGGGATGCAGGTCCCAAGAACTTGGGCCATCCTCCACTGCACTCCCGGGCCATAGCAGAGAGCTGGGCTGGAAGAGGGGCAACTGGGACAGAATCTGGTGCCCCGACCGGGATTAGAACCTGGTGTGCCAGCGCCGCTAGGCGGAGGATTAGCCTATTGAGCCGCAGCGCAGGCTGAAACCATGCATTCTTAATCCATTCCTGGACCTGTACACACCCCACATGTAGATACAGTTGCACACACAGAAATGTTCCACATACCCAGTTGCTCTGAGGACATGGGAGGAAGGAAAGAGTCCAGTCTGACTGGAGGCCAGGAAAAGACCCTGACCTTTGACCAAAGCAAATGTTTGACCTGAGATTTCATAAGGGGGCACTGGTTGTGGAAAAGAGTTGAGAATGACCTCAGGCTAAAGGAAGTGTTTGTATGCAAAAGTGTTGGTATAGGCTCTTCCTAATCTTCATCTGAATTCTTTCATTTGTATCTTAGAGATTAAGGCTCACTGATTCTTCATGTATCTTGCACCATCCACATTGTATAGAAATTTTTATGTTTGTTTCTTTTAATTAAATTCTTGGGTATTAAACTGAGGAAAGTAGAAGATGTAACTGCACTATACGAAAGAAATGATGAGTTTGGATAGCTACTTGTAGTGCATCACAAAGGATAAAGCAATTTCTTTGTGAATGGATGAATAATCATTTTGCAAACCAGACTGGAATAAAGCAAAACTCCCAAAATTTCTCTTGAGAAATAAAATATAAATTTGTATCATTTGATCATCTATTCCCCATTTCTTGCTCCTCCTGCTCTACCCAATGACTGCCATTATCCTCTTGGTTTCTGTTGTTTCAGCTCTTTTATGTTCCTCATAGAAGTGAGATCAGAGTATTTTCTGCATTTATTGTATTTCACTTAATGTCATGTTCACCCATGCTGTCTCAGATGGCAATGAAAAGCATGCATAACTCTAGAGACCTAATGCACAATTAATGTATGTAAATGCTGTATTAGATACTGAATATTTACTAAAAGAGTAGATTTTAGGTGTGTTTACCAGCAAAAGAGGTAACTACAGAAGATAATGGATATGCTGTTTAACCATAGTCATAATATCTGTGTATGTATATCAAGATGCTATGTTGTATACCTTAAATATATACAATAAAAATGAATTTACTCAAGTATATATGGCAAGACCATTTTTAAGGGCAATTTTTGACATCAATTTGAGATAAATTCAGAAATCCTGAAGTGTGCCAGCAATTCCACTTTGAAGGATCATGTTTAAACATCTAATACTGCAGATGTTTGGCTGTTTTATTTTTAAGATTTATTTATTTTTTTGAAATTCAGAGTTACACAGAGAGAGGAGAGGCAAAGAGAGAGGTCGGTCTTCCATCCGATGGTTCACTCCCCAGTTGGCCGCAATGGCCAGAGCTGCGCCAATCCGAAGCCGGGAGCCAAGAGCTTCTTCTGGGTCTCCCATGCAGATGCAGGGGCCCAAGGACCTGGGCCATCTTGTACTACTTTCCCAGGCCATAGCAGAGAGCTGGATTGGAAGTGGAGCAGCTGCGTCTTGAACTGGTGCCCATATGGGATGCTGGCACTTCAGGCCAGGCGTTAACCTGCTGTGCCACAGTGCTGGCCCCTTGGCTATTTAAATTATAAAAATGGCCATTCCATAAGGCTTTATATATATGTATATATGTAAATATATTCAGGTATATATGTATACTCTGATATGTGTGTATACACATCTGTTTTAGAAAATTTGTCCATGTGTTCAAGAAATATATTAACAAAACACTGCAGTAACCTAAAAGATGTAAAATGAATGGATAAAAAAATTTGGAAAGGCTATACACCAAAAAGAATTAAAAATTAGAAATTAACTCTTTACAATTAAAAATATAAGGAAGTATATGTATCTTCATCTTAAAAGTGTTTTGGCACTTTGGTTAAAAGTTAGCTATTGTTTCACAATGAAAAATAAATTTAAAAAGCAGTACATAAATAAATAAATATATATATGGGAATGACTTATTTCTTGGTACAGGGAGAGCAGCTCCCTGTGCAATGGGCAGGCTTTAAATGTCTTAGCTTGTAGACCAAAGTATATTTTATTCTGTTTCTGCATCAGCTAAAATCACAATACGGTGAAGTCATTCATCTTCTCTAATAGTACTGTGCTGAAACCAGCTGCAGGCTTGTAGCACATTTTTCTTGCTGCAACTGGATGCACACTTTTTTTTTAATCTCAGAAATTTGAGAAAGCTTAGGACTTTGAGATATTATGCCCACTTTAGCTTCCTTGCATCCCTGTAGAAACACTTGTAAAGGCACCTGATCAGAATCAAGCCACTTCTTGTTAATGCTGTTTCTGATTCCATTCTATTTGATATAATTTGAAGTGATTTATTAATGTGTTACCATCAGTATTGTTGTATTGTACCCACCTTCTCTGAGGAATGGGATACTTTAATATAGATGCTCCACTCTTCCCACCAATATTACTAGTACATTGTATTTTACTACTGCCAAAAATTATAGCCTGCTACTTGATTTAAAAGCACAGTTCTACCATTTCTATAACACATAAAAGAAAAATGTGGTATTCTATACCTTAATTTACAGTATACATATCAACTTCTCCTTAAACAGATGGGGAAAGCAATAATGTTACATTTTGGGCCCTCACGACCAGGGAAGAACCTGGCAACAGTTCAAAAATAATGACATAACAAAGAGAAGAAAGCAGATCCTGATTTTTCCCTGATGTTGGGCTCTTTATCAATGGCCAAAGAGATTTTGGCTTACGTTAAAAATCATGCCTCTTTGGAAAGGCATACAAAATAAAATTGAGTATTTCAGCTTTGTCTGGTATAAGTAAAGGCTTGGTTTCAAAGGAATTTCTTTGGTGGAGTTTAAAAGCCAAGAAGCTGCTGGAATTTATTATCAAACAGGGTCTGATCCTGAATTGTGCAATCATTCAGCTGAAGTTAGAGACCTGAACTTTATTATCTTTTCAGAAACACATACACTCATGCACACAGATTTACAGAAACCCCTAATATTGCTTAATTCATTGGGCTCTTGCTTGGGGACTTTAGATCATGCATGGTGTTTTAAGTCAAGAACATCAAAGGTGGTGTACACTGCAGAAAAGTAGTTTAATAGCAGTATTTATATCTCACAAATGACAGACTATTAGGCTGTATTACTGGCTGGTTATTAAATGGTACTGGTTGAATCAGAGCCCATCTGATTATTCAAATAGATTATTCTACTTTCTGCTTATGAGCTCCACACTCTCTGGAAGATCACTGACGCTCACCACTCTTCATCCAGTTAAGGAGAGACTATGAAGATCTCTGTAACCAGTGGGTATCTGTCATTGTAAAAACTGTGCTATTGCATTTTCTCTCAGTAACTTTCTATTTTTGTCTCATGGGTAAGGATAGACCTGACAGGGCCTTTCAAAGCATCCTTCAACTTCAACTACAGTTTCTCTGGTCCTAGAACGTGAGGTTTTTACTTTTGGTAGAGATTTCATTGGTTAGTGTGTTTATAGGCAAAGATACAGTTTTTCTTTTAGACTTGACTACAGACCTTCTGATGGGTACCACATACTGTTTGTCACATCACTAATTATTCCAGCATGTTAGTAGAATGACTCATTTGGTAACCAGAAAAGTACCAAGAGAGTGGTCTGCATGGAATCAATCTCTAGTGATCTGCTTTGATCATAGATTATCTGTAATATCTTTGCTTCTTCAATGCTGTCCCATCCTAAATTTTATAAACAAATTTCAGAATATAATTTGTATTAAACCATGTGTATTCCAGTGATTTTACAGAGACCACTGTTACACTGATAGACTGCTTATTGAGTGTCCATCAAAAGATTCTACTAGGCATTGAAGAAAACATAGTGAATAAAACATAGGTTGTTATTGACCCTAGTTTCTTTACAAGCTCATGGTCTTTGTTTTTATTTCTAATTTGAGTGTTAGTAACCAGAAATAGAGGCAATAGGTTAAATGTAACAATCCTTTAGTAATATGACATATGCTGTGTTGATTTGTTTCATTGGTACTTTTTTCAAGTTTTAACTTATCTTGTTCAATTAAGAGGCATAAATTAACACATCATGTTGTTTGCATTAATTATACAGTTCTAGGATTATCTTTCATTTTGAAAGTACAATTCAACCTATTAATAGGAACTGTAAATCAGAAATAGATTTTGAATTTGAATTTTAAAATAACAGGGTGACATTCTTGGGTACTATAACTACATATTATTGTGACTTTTATATTGTTATTTAAAACTGATTTTATTATAGGACTAAATTCGAGCTGTCTTCTGTACTATGACAAATATAAGATCATTTTCACTGTGTACTTCTCTGCTATATTTTGTGTGACCAAAGATTTTGACATTTGGCTTTGAAAATGGATGATGTAATAGCTCCTTCCTTTAAAAATACAGTTTCCACTCCTGTTTTTCTTTGCAGCAGATTTATTTTCATGATGACCTTGCGTACCTATTTTATTCTGTTTTGGGCTCCTTCATGAATCATTTAGCCAGCATATGATGACACACAGATCTTTTTGTTTAGATACAATGAGAAAGATTGTTCCATTCCAGGGAAGTGGCCCTGTTGTCCCTTCACCCTGCCTTCTCTGTCTTCTAGATTTGGCCTTTGTCTAACCTTCTGTCTCTCCCTCCTATTTTAGCTATGTTCTAAATGTCAGGCCCTGGCCTGGATTCTATAGATGCAGCCAGGCAGTCAATCAGATGCCCCATGGAGCATATCAGAAAAGTGTCCCCCAAAATAATCACAGAGTAACTGAATTCTTCTTTGGATATGTTGGAGGAGATGTAGGAGGTGTTTTGAGAGGTGGGTTAGGGGCACTTACCTCTGCTGTAGAGGAAGGTCAAGAATATCTTCCTGGAAGATTGGCTTTTAAGCTGAGCCCTGAATACTAGAGGTTGAAGAGAGTAACAGCCTAATGAGAAGCCTCCCTAGTCGCTGCTTGTGTGCTGCTGGGAGATAGTTTCATGTAATGCAGAGTTGTAAGGAGGTGCAGTTGGAAGCCTGTTTTAATTGTGTTCAGTTAATCTAATACATGATTGAAAAGATTAACGTGCAAAAATTTGATGGAGAAAACATTTTATCAAGTGTTATGAACCATTATACTATTTCTATGTGTTCTTGACTTATTTAGTGTGCTTTGTCACTTTGATTTAAAAATTATGTACAGTGTGTTTCACTTTAAAAAAAAATTCTTTATTCCTTTGAAAGGAAGAAGCAGAGAGAGGGAGAGGGAAGTGGAAGAGAGAAAAGAGAGATAGATAGACAGAGAGAGAGAGAAAGAGACTTGTTCATCTGTTGGTTCATTCCCCAAATGCCCACAACATCCAGAGGTGTGCCAGGTTGAAGCTGGGAGCCAGAAACTCCATATGAGTCTTCCATGTGGGTGGCAGATACTCAACTTGGGCCATCATCTGCTTCCCAGGTGCATTAGCAGGAATCTGGACCAAAGTGCAGATGGGATCCCAAGTGGACCTATGTGGGATATGGGTATCCCAACTGGTAGCTTAACCTTCTGTATCACACCACCCACATTTATAAATCATTTTTATAGAAGAATATTTTTAAAATTAATTTTGCTTTTTGAAAGAGATAAATAGATTGACCGATTGATCTTCTGTCTGCTGGATAACTCCTCGATGCCTCTAACAGCAGAAGGTAGGCCATGGCAGAGCCAGGAGCCTGGAACTGAAACCAGGTTTTCAATATGAGTGGCTGGAGCCTAAGTACTTGAGGTATTATCTGTTGCTTTCCAGGATGTGAATGATCAGGAAGCTGAGATAAAGAGTAGTCCTGGGATTGAAACCCAGGCACTTCGATATGGAATGTGGGTGTCCCAAGCAGAGTGTTAAAGGCTAAGCCAAATGCCTTACCCCCTCCAAATGTTTTAATCATAAGGTTATAAACCTGAAATTGTTTTTGGAGCCAGAAATCAATTATAGGTAAACATTGAAGTTAAAGACTTAAATTTTCTATTTTTGATATTATTTAATAATATTAATGAGCATTGTAGAGATGGTCTCATTATCTACTATGAAGTCAGCGATAGGATTTAGAATCAAAATAATGATAAAGTCAGGGGCAACATCAAAGCTGTCCATTTGTTTTCAAGTGATTTGATCTGAGTGAGCACTGAGGATTAAAACCTCATTTCTCATAAATTTTTAGCAACTATTTTACATCTACATGAATCCATCCAGATAATGAATCTGAAAGTTATTAAAACTGGTTAGTCAGCATTTTGGTTTCATCAAAGTACAAAAATATGTTGCTCATTATGGACATTTTCCTAAAACATGTCTGACTATCCAATTCCTTTGAGTGAAATTAATGGTAGAAGTTTTTTTACCATTCAGCCCAGCTGCTTAGCATAATTACCTATTTGGCAAACATAACTTTATCAATTCCTTGGAAAATTTTGAGCCTTAAAACACAAGGGAATTTTTCATCATATTTATACTGACTTTAAAAGTATCAAAGTAACATTCCAGCTGCGTTTTCTCTGTGAGCTCTTAATCCTTTCAGACTGAAGCTGCTGAGCCCTTCTTGTGAATTCTGCACCTTTGGCGAGTCAGTTTTTCACTCCTCAAATGTTTTCCCATGCCTTTTTCTTTCATAGTTCTTGTTGCTTATAGGAATAATGATTGCAGTAGCTTGTTTTCAGCTATGGGGAATTTAAAATATTTAGTACAAAAAAATTTTTAAAATTTGAAACCTTGTCAGTCATTGGTGGAGCCCTAGTCCTTGCCCCTAACTTCTGAACCCATGTTCATTTCTACAGATTAGCTAGGTGAATACTGCATTAGATGGCTGGTTTGTCCTCCTGTCTTTTAAGGTTTCAGTGGCAAGAAATGGAATTTTTAGCCATGCTGATGCTTATTAGTTCTTAGGCTACTTCAGTTGCTTGCCTCCAAATAAAATGTGGCCGTTTATACAAAAAATGAATTTACTAAAAACACTCTTAGCAACCAGTGAAGTAGAACAACTGGAGATCTAATATTTGGAAAAAGAATGAAAGGTGTTGGAGTATATGTAGGCAATTTGTATTGTAAGCTTGAGAATCTAATTTTAAGCAGACTCTGGCCAGTTTGTGTTTGTTCAGTTCTCCACCTGTGGCTACAGAAATGCAGGATATTAGTAGAGAAACAGGATCTTGCAGAGCAGTAATAGGGTGGTGATGACCAAGGAAGGCAAAAGCAGTAGTTGTAGCCTGCCTTTATTTGACTCATAGGTCAACAACAACAGTGAAATTAGAAACATTTAAAGCAACATCCTAACAAATAGTAAGCTTTGGATGTTGTTATCATCTCCATTTTACAGATGAGAAATTATAGTTCAGAAGGATTTAAATATCCTGCCCAAGGTCAGGTGGATAGGTATTGGTTGAGCTGGCACTCAGATGTTTTCATGGCAGAATATGCACTCTTAAACATTATCCCACATTGCTTCACAATTCCTACAGCCTATTACTCAAAGTTCACCTTTCTCTTTATTGTATTACTTCTGTCTTCTTGGTATCTAGTAGTTACCACTTTAAAGTCTGAATTCTCATTACATTATCAAATCTCAACATTTTTCTTAACATATATGGTACTTGATTTCATCTTTACAGTCTCTAGTTGAGATCAGCAGTCTGATCCTCATTTTACAGAGCATGAAAATATATCTGAAAGAAGTCATATACTGTATGCAAGTGTATAGATTGGTAAGGCAAACAGCTGCATCTTGGACTCAGATCTTTCTGATTCTAGAGGCTTGCTCCTGTGAACCATCTTTACTGGCTCCTGGGTAGCAGGAGAGTGTGACAGTAGTCCTTTTATCTCCCTAACAAGAACAACATATATAATTGTATAAATGCATTAATCCTTGGGGAAAGTTTTTTGGCATCATGATTAAGATTCTCCTTGGGACACCTGCAATCCATGTTGGAGTGAATGGGTTTGAACTAAGCTCCCAAATCTAGCTATCTAACGTGCATCATGAGACGCAGTGATGGCTCAAGTACTTTGGTGCCTGCCACCCACATAGCTTCAGCCTGGCCCAGGCTTAGCTATTAGGGTATTTGGGAGTGAACCAGCAAATGACAGATCATTATCTTTCCCTGTCTCTATCTCTCTCCCTTTCAAATAAATCACAGTTGTTGTGAGCAGTGAACCAGCAGACAGAAGATATCTCTGTCCCTCTGTCTCTGTCTCTGTCTCTGTCTCTCCCTCTCCTTCTCCCTCCCCCTCCCTCCCTCCTACCTCCCTCCTTCTAGATTTCCTTCCTCCTTCCTCTCTCTTTTTATATTTCAAATAAAATAAAAATAAACAACAATCAAAAACCTTTAAAATATTAGTGTAAAATATTGCACAAAGTACATAGTAGCAGAATAGCAGATTGTAAAATAGAATGGCATTATTATATGCTTTGAAAGTTCCAGCTATTTTCTTTTTTTTTTAACTTTTATTTAATGAATATAAATTTCCAGTGTACAGCTTATGGATTACAATGGCTTCCCCCTCCCATAACTTCCCTCCCACCCGCAACCCTCCCCTCTCCCTCTCCCTCTCCCCTTCCATTTGCATCAAGATTCATTTTCAATTCTCTTTATATACAGAAGATCAATTTAGTATAAAGATTTCAACAGTTTGCACCCACATAGAAACACAAAGTGAAACATACTGTTTGAGTACTAGTTATAGCATTAAATCACAATGTACAGCACATTAAGGACAGAGATCCCACATGAGGAGCAAGTGCACAGTGGCTCCTGTTGTTGACCCAACAAATTGACACTCTAGTTTATGGTGCCAGTAACCACCCTAGGCTGTCGTCATGAGTTGCCAAGGCTATGGAAGCCTTCCAAGTTTGCCGACTCTGATCATATTTAGACAAGGTCATAAAAGACAGAGTGAGGATAGTAACCAATGATCCTAAGAGTGGCATTTACCAGGTTTGAACAATTATACAGCATTAAGTGGGGAAGAGGACCATCAGTACACACAGGTTGGGAGTAGAGCCATTGGTGGTAGAGTAGAGGTTATGATTACAAAGGAATGAGGCCCAAGTACGCTAGACAGGGCCTAGAACAAAGGACAGAGTCATTATTAGAGGAGCTAAGAAAGGTGCTGTCTAAGCTACAATTAAGTTTTCTGATTGAGAGGCAAATAGAACCTGACAGAAGGGGCTTGATAATAATCTGTTGGGCTTTAGGCCTTGTAAGTTAAGAGGCCCAGACCTACCTATCTCTTCACATGGGGTATATCCTAAGGGAGGTGTGAACCTCCTAGGGGAAGGCACTCTGTTCCAGCTACTTTTCTAAATTGTTTCAACAACCCCATAAGGTACCTACTAAAACTATCCTCATTTCACAGGTAGGAGCACTTAACACTTTAGTGTTACTATTTCCCCTGAATTATATACTCTGAAGGTGATGAGGCCAAATATGTAGGCACTGGAAGGATGAATTAATCACCTGGTTCATTTATCACTTTGGAGGGCACTCAGTATTTAATGGTTGAGTGTGTAGATGTCTTTAAGCCATAAATCTCAAAGTTCTGCTTTTCCCCCACCTTTATTTTTAGAAACAATAAAAATGTGAATAATTGGCGGGATAAATAGAAAACCAAACTAGGACATCAAAATGATGTAGAACTAAAATACCAAGAGAAGAAAATACACCTATCAGTATCAAATGCCCTTGGGACGGCACTGTGGCAAGTGGGTAAAGCTGCCGCCTCTGGTTGCCAGCATCCCATATGAATGCCAGTTCGAGTCCCGGCCGCTTCACTTCTGAACCAGCTCTCTGTATGGCCTGGGAAAGCAGTAGAAGATGGCCCATGTCCTTGGGCCCCTGCACCCACATGGGAGACATGGAAGAAGCTCCTAGGTCTTGGCATCAGATCAGCCTAGCTCTCGCCATTGTGGCCATTTAGGGAGTTAACCAGCAGATGGAAGGCCTCTCTTTTTCTCTCTTTTTCTCTCTGCCTCCGTCTCTCTGCCTCTATCTCTCTGTAACTCTGCCTTTCAAACAAATAAATAATTTTTAAAAAAAAAAATCAAATGCCCCCAAATCCATAAACTGCTCTGCTGCCTTCTAATAAAAGACTTAAACAAATACTGGAGAATAAACATCCTAGTCTTTGATTTGGGAGAAGGATAAGAGATATACCTAAGAGTTAGTAAAAAGTAAATGTTAAGCCTGCCCCTGATGGAAGAGTGATTTGTGAAATTGAAGATTGTCCAGTTCAACTTCCATGCTCAGTACCAGCTGGGAAGATGTTGAAGCCCATGATCAAGCAGAATTTGTCAACCCGCAAGTACTATAATCAGCACGAGTCTGGGAAGTGAAAGCTCTGCTAGATGTCTCTTTTTCTTTTATGAGAGTTATGCATCTTATGGGGGGGAATTTGCAAAGTGCAATCATCCCTTAGTATCTGAGAGATTGGTTCCAGTAGCCTCCACAAATGTCCAAATCTGTGGATACTCAAATCTCTTATTTGGCATGATATTTGCATAATTTATTTTAAATCATCTCTGGATTTACTTATTATATTCAGTACAATGTAAATGCTGTGTAAAAAGTTGCTTATATTGTTTAAGGAACAATGACAAGAAAAAATAGTTGTATATGTTCAATATAAGCATACTTTTTTTAAAAAAAAGATTTATATATTTATTTGAAAGAGAGAGTTACGGAGAGGCAGAAGGAGAGAGGGAGGTCTTCCATCCTCTGCTTCACTCCCCAAATGGCCACAACGGCTGAGCTGAGATCCTCCCCAGGTCTCCCATGTAGGTGCAGGGGCCCAAGGACTTGGGCCATCTTCCAGTGTTTTCCCAGGCCATAGCAGAGAGCTGGATCGGAAGTGGAGCAGTCAGGGCTCAAACCAGCACCCATATGGAATGCCGGCACTGCAGGTGGCGGTTTAATCCAGTATGCCAGAGCACCAGCCGCTAAGCATACTTTTTTCTAGTATTTTCATTCATTGGTTGGCTGAATCCAGAGATACAGAACCAATGGATATAGTGGCTGACTAGATTAGTATTTCCATGGTATGTTCAGTAGTTGTTAATAGGATTAAAAGTGTTACATGAGTGAAAAGTACATAGTCAAATATGAATAAATGTAAGAAACTTCGAGATATAAAAAGTGAGACAATCTTTTTGTTACTACAGAGCTGCTGAGAGCTTTCAATATTGCTAATTTTCAAGAAGGATTATAGAACTTTTTTTTTTGTGAATCTTGGGGATTACCTGATGCAAATTTCAAGATGCTTGGGTAGACTTAGCCTCCTTCAGACCCTGAAACTGCTTGATGGCAGGGACCATTTTTTCTTCTTTAGTGTTGCTGGGCCTTAGCTTGGTATCAGATATAGATGGGCACTTACAGATTAATTGTTGGCTGGTTGAATAAATAAATATGGAGTGGAATCCTAAATAAAATAAAGTGCTATTAATATATTAATGATAAAATCAAATATGTGTTTGAAAAGGGGATGCTGATCCAAAACTGACTTAAAATTACTCATGTTCTCTCATTGATCTATTTGATTTCAGAGACATCTCTATTTTCCAATTGAATTTGGTAATAAAATTAATTAAAATTTAATGAACCCCTTGATGGTATTGTATGCTGAATGTATTTTAAGAAATTATTATTATCATATAATCCTATTGATGAGTGCAAGATGAAAGTGTTGCATTTTTCTATTTTAGTTTCTTCTTGATGTGGCATATTGCTTGAAGGGATGTCCAGAAGGTACTATATTGCTGAAATACAATGTAGTACTTTTAGTTGAATTCAAAATAAAGCTGGATATCTATAGGTACTTATGCATCAATTCATATATAGATACATAACATGCACAAATGTAGTACAGTTCTATAAACAAGCATGTTTTTATATGTGAAAGCACATATGCATATATGTGGGAAGAATATTGGCAAAAATCTAGTTTGCTGAATCAAAAAGAATGCAGATATCCCCTGGAGTAAGGAATAAGATAGCAATCTTACCTGATGATAATTACATGTGTAAAATTAATTTACTGCAAGTTACTTAGAGTGGGTTGAGCAAAGCCTAAGTTCATTAATACAGCTACCACCATCAGTGAAAAGATAGGACTTGTTAAATGGAATAGGAAATTTTACCAAGCAGAACTTATTCCCATTTTTGTGCTTAGAACAGAAATGGTTTTATGTCATTTCAGTCTGAAGTTGTGGTATCATAAAACCAAGTTATTG
Source organism: Lepus europaeus (assembly GCF_033115175.1). NCBI lineage: Eukaryota > Metazoa > Chordata > Mammalia > Lagomorpha > Leporidae > Lepus > Lepus europaeus. Next base: position 43,116,880 of record NC_084836.1, on the reverse strand, counting down.
GAGCTGAGAGTTTAGAAAGAGAGACTAGAAAGTTTCACTTTTATGAACCAATTCTCCAGCTTCAAAAGGGCTGGATTCATTTTTATAGTAGAATTGTTTCTATCTAAATTATCTAAAGATTTTTTTGTAAAGATTTCATTTATTTAAGAGGTAGAGTTACAGAGAGAGGGAGAGATAGAGAGAAAGGTCTTCCATTCACTGGTTCACTCTCTAAATGGCTGCAATGGCCAGAGCTGGGCCGATCTGAAGGCAAGAGCCAGGAGCTACTTCTGGATTTCCCATGTGGGTGCAGGGGCCCAAGCACTTCTACTGCTTTCCCAGGCCATAGTAGAGAGCTGGATCAGAAGAGGAGCAGCGAGGATGTGATCTGGTGCCCATATGGGATTCTGGTGCTACAGGCGAGGGCCTAGCCTACTCCACCACAATGCCAGCCCCTAATGATATCATTTAATAGTATTACTGAAGTATAATTTTTGCAGCAAAAATTCATCACTGCATGTTTAAAGTTTGATACCTTTGAGGATATGTATACAATTATATGTATCACTATGTATGTGCATGGGAAAACGAAATGTTTGTTGAAAATGGAATTATTATATAATTATATAATGGAATTATTATATACTATGCTTAATAAAAATGTCTTTTCAGATAATTTGTACCTTTTAATTGAGCCTCACATTATTTATATGTTGTAGCTAGAAGAGCTTTACTTGATATGAGTATTGCAGGTGTTTGTTTCACTCTGTGGCTTGTCTTTTTATTTTCTTAATGGTGTTTTGTTTTTTATTTTATTTATTTTTTTTTATTTTTGACAGGCAGAGTGGACAGTGAGAGAGAGAGACAGAGAGAAAGGTCTTCCTTTGCCGTTGGTTCACCCTCCAATGGCCGCTGTGGCCGGTGCGCTGCGGCCGGCACACCGCGCTGATCTGAAGGCAGGAGCCAGGTGCTTCTCCTGGTCTCCCATGGGGTGCAGGGCCCACGAACTTGGGCCATCCTCCATTCACTCCTGGGCCACAGCAGAGAGCTGGCCTGCAAGAGGGGCAACCAGGACAGAATCCAGCACCTCGACCGGGACTAGAACCCGGTGTGCCGGCGCCACAAGGCGGAGAACTAGCCTATTGAGCCGCGGCGTGGGTCCTTAATGGTGTTTTGGAAGAAATAGGTTATTAATTTTGATGAAGTTTAATTTAATATTTTGTTTCTTTAATGAATCATGTTTTTGGATTAATATACAAGAAATCTTTGCTTAACATCTGGTTGCAATTTTTCCTTTTTTCTTCTAAAATTATTTATAAAATTCATTAGAAAGGCAGAGTGACAGGGGAAAGAAAGATACATCTTCTTTGTACTGGTTCACTCTCCAAATGATTGAAACAGGCAGAGGTGAGCCAGGCTGAAGCCAAGGTGCAGGATCTCCATCAGGTCTCCTGTATGTGTGGCAGACAGCTAAGTACTTGGACCGTAATCTGCTCCCTGTGCATATGGTAGCAGAAATTTGGGTCAGAAGCAGAGTAGCAAGAACTTGAACCAGCATTCTTATGCAGGAGGTGCGCATCCCAAGAAGTGGTTTACAGTGCTGTGCCATGACAGTCACCTTCTGGATATTTTATAGTTTTAGCTTGTACATTGAAATATGATTAATTTTGTGGTGTGAGGCTATATTCTGAATTTATTACTTTTCTAATAAATCTCATTTATTGAAAAGGCATTCTTTTCCTCCTGGACTTACCTTAGCACATTTATCAAAATTCAGTTGATAGAATGGGAAAATATATTTCTGTACATTCTATTCTGTTCCATGTAGTTGCATGCACACACATATACACACACATACCCACACACTTTTTGAAAACAGCACACTTTTCATTACTGTAGCTTTATAAAACTTTGACAGTTCTTTGGGCCGGCACTGTGGCATAGTGGGTGAAGCCGCTGCCTGCAGTGCCGGCATCCCATATGGGTGCCAATTCGAGTCCTGGCTGCTCCATTTCTGATCCAGCTCTCTGCTATGGCCTGGGAAAGCAGTAGAAGATGGTCCAAGTGTTTGGGCTCCTGCACCCACTTGGGAGACCCGGAAGAAGCTCCTGGCTCTTGGCTTTGGATCAGCCCAGTTCTGGCCATTGCTGCCATTTGGGGAGTGAACCAGCGGATGGAAGACCTCTGTCTGTCTTTCCCTCTGCCTCTGCTGCTCTGTGACTCTGCCTTTCAAATAGAAAAATAAATAAATCTTTAAAAAAATTCTTCAAAGTTGGCTGGCCCCACGGCACACTAGGCTAATCCTCTGCCTGCAGCGCCAGCACACCAGGTTCTAGTCCCGGTCGGGGCACCGGATTCTGTCCTGGTTGCCCCTCTTCCAGGCCAGCTCTCTGCTGTGGCCAGGGAGTGCAGTGGAGGATGGCCCAAGTGCTTGGGCCCTGCGCCCGCATGGGAGACCAGGAGAAGCACCTGGCTCCTGGCTTTGGATCAGTGTGGTGTGCCGGCCGCAGTGGCCATTTGCATGGTTAACCAACGGAAGGAAGACCTTTCTCTCTGTCTCTCTCTCTCACTGTCCACTCTGCCTGTCAAAAAAAATTCTTAAAGTTGACCTTTAAAAATTATATTTTAACTATTTTAGATTTTTTGTACCACTTCAAAAATTTCTTGTCAAATTGTACAATAATGTATGCTTGTGTTTTGATAGATATTCTGCTGAATTTTATAGATGGATTTTGGGAGAATTGCCATACAAATAATACTGAGTCTTATAATGTACAAAGTTGACATATCTCACTTCATTTTAGTTCTTTTTTTGGTTTTTAAAGTTAGACATAAGGAGTGACAGGGGAGGAAAGGATGGAAGGAAGGAGAGAGAGAGAGAGAGAGAGATTGAGAAAGAGAGGGATTGAGATCGAGATTCAGTCTGCTGGCTCATTCCCTAAATGGCTGCAATGGCCAGGGCTGGGCCAGGCTGAATCCAGGGGCCAAGTGCGTTACCTGGGTCTCCCACATGGGTTCAGGGACCCAAGGATTTGAGCCATCTTCCATTGCTTTCCCAGGTGCATTAACATGGCTTTGGATAGGAAGTGGAGCAACCCAAACTCAAACTTGCACCCATATGAATGGCAGCATTGCAGGCGGCAGCTTAACCAGCTGCTCTACAGTGCCAGCTACCATTTTATTTCTCTGTTAATCTCTCCCAGTATTTTTTTTTAATTTAATAGCCTTATATATCTGTTAACTTGATAGCTAAGCAGTTCATTGTTTTCATACTTTTGAAGATTGAGTCAGATTGATCATAGTATTTTTCAGGTATAACTGGTTTTTATATTGATCTTATAAACTTGCTCTGTTAATCTTTAGGGTCTAGAGGAATATTTTCAGAGCTCTGAGGGCTTTTAAAAACACTCCATTCTGAATGTCTTCCAAAAATGGACTATGCTACTGGGGAGCATATATCTGTGCTTGGCACAACGTGGATGTTTAATAAAAGCTTGTTGTTTGACAGATGGATTTTTATATATGTTCCTCCAAAGTATTATTAATTTTTCTAATGCAAAGAACAAAGGGACTTTATTACGGGTCCAGCATGCTGGGGCCTGAACTCCCGTTTGGTGTAGTGCTGGGAGACCAAGACCCCTTTTCTTTGTTCCCAGGGTTTTTATAGTTCCCAGGCAAACAAGTATTACGATGTCATTCCTTTCCCTTCATATGGCCATATATTGAGCCCTCCCCCATTAGTTGCCCCCCCCCCCCAGCCCTGCTGGACCAAGGACTGCCCGGTGTCAGGTTTCATCTTCTCCTACCAGGTGCATCCTTGTCCTAGCCTGCCCTTGGCCCATAGTTGTCCCCCCTTCCCACTTTGCCCTGCTGTTTTTCTAATCATAACCAGTAGGTATTTTAACTTTATAAAAACCACACTTTTGGGGGGCTGGCGCTGTGGTATAGCAAGTAAAGCCAACACCTGCATGCTAGCATCCCCATTACAGGTGCCGGTTTGAGTCCTGGCTGCTCCACTTCCAATCCAGCTCTCTGCTATGGCCTGGGAAAGCAGTAGAGGATGGCCCAAGTCCTTGGGACCCTGGACCTGCATGGGAGACCTAGAAGAAGCTCCTGGCTCCTAGCTTCAGATCAGCCCAGCTCTGGCCATTGTAGCCATTTGGGGAGTGAACCAGTAGATGGAAGAGCTCTCTCCCTCTCTGCCTCTGTCCCTCTGTAACTCTGCCTTTCAAATAAATAAATAAATCTTTTAAAAAAAACCCACATTTTTTCCCATTTCTTTTTACTTATATGAAGTGAACAAATTCCATGGACTTCATATATACTGATTTAGAAGCATAATGATTTTTTCCACATCACTTTCCCTCCCAACCCACGTTTCCACCATCCCACCTCCTTCCCTTCCTTTCTTATCCTTTCTTTTAATTTTAACAATGACATACTTTCAGTTTAAGTTTGATGGTTTTATATAGTATATATATATGTAGTATATATATATGGCATACATATATTATTTCCCAAAATTTACAATTGTAAATATTTCGTGCTTTAAACTCCATTAACAATGTGAAGGAATAAAACAAAGGAAAAATATATAAATTGGTAATAAAATGGATTTTTTTCAAGACCATTTCAATGATAATATTCACTATTTTCTTTTTCTTCCCTCATAGGATAAGTATTTTAACTGGATAATGTGATCAACACTAAATATATTAATAATGCATTTGTTACCATCAGGATATGATTTCATTAAAGAAAATTGCTTACATGTTACATTTATTGCGTAATTTCTAATTTACAGCAACAATGTATTTTTAATTTTCACTTAAATGCAGTAAATTACACTTTATAATTTTTTTTAAAGATTTACTTATTTCTTTGAAAGTCAGAGTTACACAGAGAAGGAGAGGCAGAGAGAGAGAGAGAAAGAGAGAGAGAGAGAGGGAGGGAGGAAGGGAGGGAGGGAGGTCTTCCTTTCTGCTAGTTCACTCCTGAAAGACCACAATGGCCAGAGTTGAGCTGATCCGAAGCCAGGAGTCAGGAACTTCTTCTGAGTCTCCCACGCAGGTGCAGGGGCCCAAGGACTTGGGCCATCTTATACTGCTTTCCAGGCCACAGCAGAGAGCTGGATTGGAAGTGGAGCAGCCGGGACACAAACTGGTGCCCATGTGGGATGCTGGCACTGCAGGCAGCGGCTTTACCTACTATGCCACAGCACAGGCCCCAGTAAATTATACTCTTTAAGAATGCATTAAGCACAAATCTTTTTAATTCACTTCAATGTTTTTAAGCTAACAATCTGATTCATTTTAGATATCTCACAGTTTAATAAGGGGAATTTTTAGTTTTAAATAGTTTTTGGTAAAGATTTTTAACTGCACAAAGCATAAATACCTGTTTTCCCCACAGTATTAACTGATATGGTCAACATATGTAAGATTCTGACTACTCTGTGGGCTGTGTTAAAACATAGCTTATTTTTTAAGCAAAGCCAGAAATGGCGTGCCATTTCATCAGTTCTGAAACTAAATAATTCAAGTGAAAATTAATGACAGAAAACTAAAGTGTTCTCCAAAATAAATATACAAACAGTAAGATACAACATATATATAGCTTAGTTTTTTGAATGGGAATGGTACCTAATAAGTATGTAACATATACATGTATACATAAGCACATAAATATATTTAAACTATGATTAGTAAACTTACTGAGAAGATCTGGTGCAATTTTTCAGAGCTGTGACCTGTAAGCCATTTTTTAGTATTTACCCTGCAGTGTGATACAAAGGTTGATAGACATAATGATAAACGTAAAATACTTTAAATTATCCAAATTTTGGCATGTTTTGATGATAAACTATATACATGAGATACCTAATATTTTAATAGTTATTGTAAATGTTTTGATCTAAGTTATTATAGCAATAGAAATAGAATTTCCTCATAATATTAGTAGATTGTCCAGTTTAACATAGTTTGCATGTTTTCTAGATTGAATCAAATGATTGTGATATTTATTGAAGAATGAATTTCTGCTTAACCCAGTCCTAGTTTTATTTCCTGGAAAAGTTAACTAAAATGCAGTGCTGGGACCTACCTTGTAACGCAGCTTATCAAGCCACCAATTGGGCCTGCAGCATCCCATGTGTAAGTTCCAATTCTAGTCCTGCTTGCTCTGCTTATGATCCAGCTCCCTGCTAATCCTCCTGGAAAAGCAGACAAAGATGATGCCCTTGTCACCCATGTAGGTAACCCATATGAAATTCCAGGCTCCTGGCTTTAGCCTGACCCAGCCCTAGTCATTGTGTCCATTTGGGATCTGAGCTATCCGGTGGAAGATCTCTTTTTCTATCTCTCCATCTCTTTTAGTCATTCAGCCTTTCAAATAAATAAAATAAATCTTTAAAAAATATATCAGTGCTTCAAAATATTTAAATAATTGTTCCTTTTGACATTTGAATGTACATTTACAATTATATTCAAGCAATAGATAATTTGGCAGTATCATTAGTTAAATGACAAATGTTATAGTGAAAAAAATTAATTTTTAATAGTGCTCTTCTAAAATCATGGATGGTAATGTTCTCACAGTATTAAGATGCAGTATCTTAATACCCTTCCATTTGTTTCAGTGTGTTTGGATTAAAAAAACAAAAACAGTCTAAAACACTCTTAGGGCTTATTAGTCCGTGTAGACTCTTCTCAGACAGCACATTATCTCTGTAGTATAAAAATAAGCACTGAGTGACAGTTCTCTAAAGAAATTTGCACTGCTCCACTCTTCTGTACTAAAGTGTTGTAACACTTTTGAAGTAGTGGGTACCCTGGGCCCTCCTTTGAAGTGAGGACACTTGACCTTTCACATTGGTATCTGTGAAAACCCTGGACTCTTTCCTCTAGAAAAAAGCACGTAGGCAGATGTGCATATTAATCTGTGTCGGTATTATCACTGGACCTACCCCATAGTACAATTCTTACTTCTCTAAGTCACCCAACTCTGTTTTTGCTGTGGAAACTAGAAAAGATTATCAAGAATTTACAATTTCCTGTGCTTAGTTGGCATCATAGAAATCTGATTCCTTTTTGTGTTTTACATATCTAGTAGTCTGTGTACCAGAGCCTTGAGGTCTTCATGTTATTTTTGTGTGAAGATCAATTTTTAAACACACACACACACACACACACCAGGATGGAAAAAGGGATAATCTTTTTTTAAAAAAGATTTTATTTATTTGAGAGGTAGAGTTACAGACAGAGAGAAAGGTCTTCCACCTACTGGTTCACTCCCCAAACGGCCATAATGGCTGGAGCTGAGCTATTCCAAAGCTAGGTCTCCCATGCTAGTGCATGGGCCCAAGAACTTGGGCCATCTTCCACTGCTTTCCCAGACCATAGCAGAGAGCTGGATTGGAAGAGGAGCAGTTGGCTCATGAACCAGCACCCATATGGGATGCTGGGTGCTGCAGGCAGAGGCTTAGCCCACTATGCCACAGTGCTGGTCTCAGGAGTATTCTTTTTTTTTTTTTTTTGACAGGCAGAGTGGACAGTGAGAGAGAGAGACAGAGAGAAAGATCTTCCTTCCGTTGGTTCACCACGCAAATGGCCACTGAGGCAGGCACACCACACGGATCCAAAGCCAGGAGCCAGGTGCTTCTCCTGGTCTCCCATGCGGGCGCAGGGCCCAAGCACTTGGGCCATCCTCCACTGCACTCCCGGGCCACAGCAGAGAGCTGGCCTGGAAGAGGGGCAACCAGGACAGAATCCGGTGCCCCGTCCGGGACTAGAACCTGGTGTGCTGGCGCTGCAGGCAGAGGATTAGCCTAGTGAGCCGAGGTGCCATCAGGAGTAATCTTTTTGGGCTGTGTTTTCCTTACCTGAAGATGATAATATTTTTTATCAGAAATTGTGAAGAATTTTGTTGTACTGAAAAATATTCCAGTGTGTTGGGAATGTAAACTGTGTTGGCCTTATGCATTTTTTTTTTTTTTTGGGAGGGTTCAGACTTTATTTGGGGAAGTGAGAGAAATACACAGGAATGTGAGGGCTTTATTTAAGGGAGAGGGAGGTCAGACAGATGGACCGGGAGTTCCATACCAGGCAGTGGACATACCAAGGGCCACTGATGGGAGTTCACAAGCGGGCAGCAGTGGCAGCAAATACGGGCGGTGAGTGTACAGGGCAAGAAGCAGCCCAATGGCCACAGGCCCAGGAGGCGCATGGGAGAGCAGGGGCGGGGCCAGGAGCGCTCCACGCCTCTTGTTCACTTCCAAAGGGGCGTGGTTATGTAGTGGTGTATACAGGTGAGGGCAGGTAGGGGCAGGGGAGGGGTGTGGTCTCTAGCTCCTGAGCCTGAACAGTCCACTCCTTTCTGCCTGTCTGTATCAGCGATGTTAATAATTATTTGTGAATTAGCCACTAAATTAGAGCTGCCAAATAAAACACGGGATACCTAGTTTTTAGATAAATAAGGAATATATATATATATATATTTTTTTTTTTTCCATGATATCTTGGCTTTCCATGCCTGCTATACTCTCATGGGCTCTTCAGCCAGATCTGAATGCCTTGAGGGCTGATTCTGAGGCCAGAGTGTTGTTTAGGACATCTGCCATCCTATGAGTCTGCTGTGTATCCCACTTCCCATGTTGGATCTTTCTCTCCCTTTTTGATTCTATCAGTTAGTATTAGCAGATACTTGTCTTGTTTGTGTGATCTCTTTGACTCTTAGACCTATCAGAGCTATCAATTGTGAGCTGAAATTGATCACTTGGACTAGTGCGATGGCATTGGTACATGCCATCTTGATGGGATTGTGTTGGAATCCCCTGGCACATTTCTAACTCCACCATTTGCGGCCAGTCCGATTGAGCATGTTCCAAATTGTTCATCTCCTCCCTCTCTTTTTCCACTCTTAGATTTAACAGGGATCACTTTTCAGTTAAAATTTAGGCCTTATACATTTTTAAATGTTTGATGTGATGACAGTGAATAATAAAATGAACTTTCTTAAAAATGCACTGTATGTCATCCTCATGCCTGGCACATTATGACCATCATTTTACTCATCATTATACAAACCCTGGAAGTATATATGATTATTCCTATTTCCTAGTTTAAATAACTGAGGCTCAATCACTAACTCCTCATTTACACAGAATGCCCACTGGGATCCCTGACAATCTGATTTTATAGTCTTCAATCATAACTGCTCCACTTCAAACTAAAATAATATCGGGAATCAAAACAAAGGATAATTTTATAATTTATCAAATTAAAAAGGAAATATATGTGTGATGTCTCAAAATATTTAAATGCCCAATTTTTAGTCATTTACTCAGTGTTAACTCATTTATCCTTATCTGACAAAAAAAGAAGAAACCTGTGTAGTACTTTTAGTTGATTATCCATTAATTATAACTTATGTGCATTTTTTTTTTTGTGCTCTCTTCTCTTTTTACAGAGCTCCATGTTAAACTCTTTCATGTATGTGTCTGGAGTCCCACCCAGTTTTAAATGGTTCCAATAATTGCATGCATGTGGTTTGTAATCTAGCCTTAGACATCTCTATTGAGTACTTCAAATCATCAATTAGCAATTTCTTTTTTAATTACTGGTAGAACATTAGTTCTTGGTTTCAGTAACCTGTGTTTTCAATAATTCTTAATTTTTAAACCAAATGCCTTGTCCATAGCAGATAAGTAACAAACACTCGGAATAAATGATGATTGAATGCACTTACAATGATTATAGTATAAAAATGTCAGATTACTTAAATTATATGAAGGGACAAAGTATTTAATTTGATTACTGTTAAATAATGAGCCAAATATAATGAATATTATCTATTAGCAAAAAAAGAATACACCAGAAGAAAATGACAGTTTCAATTTATGCATTCTGAGAATGAATTCAGAGATTGTAAAGCAATTGGCTTGTGCTAAATCTAAATATTCTTCTAACAGTATTAAATTGAATTAGGAATTAAATCCTCTTACTGAAAGGGATGTATTGTGATTCTTTGGGCTTATTCTAGTCAGATTAAGTATTTTTATTTGATTTAGAATTTTGCTTTGATATTCAGATCAGATAGAAGGATAGAATTTGAAAGAAACTCTTGTACTAAATTCATTTGATTTGTCGTATTTCTACTACATTTTTCATATGCTGTTTATAACATTGGATAACAAAGGCTTTCTTTTGGAAGCAGATTTGTTTTCTGGATGTTTCATAGACAAGCCAAAAAGTTAATGCTAATTTTTAAATAAAGGCATCCCGTAAAGAATGAATTTGCTACCACAATTTTAGGAGCCAAAATAGAGTTTCTGTGTCTTGAGTACTAAGTTAATAAAATCTAAACGTTTAAAGATTAATTTTCAGAATTCAGATGATACTTTATGCTGTTTATTTTTTATAGATTTTTCAGTACCATGTCCACATCTTAAAAATACAATCCCAATTTAGACTGTGAAGCAGTAATGCAAGAAATTTTATTGAAAAGGAGCTACCAGTTTTGTTGTTGATTATCTTCTTAGAATTGTATGTATGAATTAATTGTATCTCTTTATATCAACAAAATACTTACATATACAATTTTTTAAAAGAAAATACATTCAAATTTTTATTGTTTTGAAAGGTCATAAGAGAAAAAGTGAAAAAAAAAGAAGAAAAGCTAGGGGTTTCTTAGTGAAGTATTCCTAGATTTTGGTCTGTCTATTGTTTTTCCCATACTACTTTTTTTTTTGACAGACAGAGTGCACAGTGAGAGAGAGAGAGACAGAGAGAAAGGTCTTCCTTTGCCGTTTGTTCACCCTCCAATGGCTGCCGTGGCTGGCGTGCTGCGGCCGGCGCTCGGCGCTGTTCCGAAGCGAGGAGCCAGGTGCTTCTCCTGGTCTCCCGTGAGGTGCAGGGCCCAAGCACTTGGGCCATCCTCCGCTGCACTCCCTGGCCACAGCAGAGAGCTGGCCTGGAAGAGGGCAACCAGGACAGAATCCCGCGCCCCAACCGGGACTAGAACCCGGGGTGCAGGCGCCGCAAGGCGGAGCATTAGCCTATTGAGCCGCAGTGCCAGCCCCCATACTACTTTTTGGATACATATTTCCACATTCATGATTCTTAGTTTTATAGAAATCAGTAGTTTTTACCATTGTTTGCATATATATATATATATAGAAGTAAATCAATATATTTTTCTTGGTAAATTCTGCATTTTGAAAAGTTCATATGTAATCATTAAACTAGCATTAGAAACTTAAAATATCAACTCTTTCTTTCTTTTTGTTAAACATTTATTTCAAAACTCCATTGGCAAGTAATTTGATTATAATGCTCTCATATATTTGATTTAAAATCTTTTATAATCATTGCAAGAGAGTCGTACTCAGTAATGTTTTATGAATGTCACAGCAGAATTTAGCAAATATAATAGTAATTTCTTTTGGTTCATTGACAAGAGTATCTTTAGTAGACATTATTGATAACAAATAAGATTTTATTTAATAACATACTCAGAATATAACATAGATTTTCAGGTTTTTAAGTATACTTTTTTATAATTTTTTAAAAAATTACTTATTTGAGAGGCAGAGAGAGATCTCATCTGCTGGTTTACCCCCAAAGTGTCTTAAATGGCCAGGGCTGGTTCATGCCAAAGCCAAGAGCCAGGAACTCAGTCCAAATATGTAAATATGGATGACAGTGACCAAAACAGTTAGCCATCACTGCTCCTTACCAGAGTCTGCCTTGTTGGAGAGCTGGAATTGGAAGCTGGATATAGGAACTGGATACAAGAACTCTAGTAAGGGATTTGGGCATCTTAACTGCTAGACCAAAAACCTACCAATCTATGTTTATGCATGAAAAGCTTATTGAATCAATAAAGGAATTCATCTTGCTAAATATAAAAGATGGAATAACTTACCGAGCACTCATCTAAGTAATCTGATATGTAAATGATATCAAAGTAATTTGAAAGTAAATATTCCTGAATTATTGTGTGGTATATTTGATTTAAATCTCTCCTATGATTTACCCACTTTAATAAAGAAACAAGTGAGAAAATAGTTGAATATCCTCTCATGTTAAGGATTTCCTCCAGAAAATGACATTTCTTAAACTCTGAAATATAGATAAGGATCATAAATAGGTTATGTTGCATATCTATTTTTAATGTTATTGTGTAATGTGTTCTTTAAAAGCAGTAATTAATGTTAAAAGTCAACTTTATTTGTATCAAAAGAACATGAATTTTGTTAGGCTTCAGAATCTTAATATATGTTTTAATGAAAATATTTATAGCTCCCTATATTCTCATTACCTAATCTTAGCTGCCAAATTAATATTCCAACTCCTGAGATGAATCATTATTTCCAAAGGGATTTTAAAGTACTGCTCAGAATATCATAAAATGTGCCACTTAGCTGTCCAAGAGTCATAAAGTCCCTGTTTCTAAATAAATGAAAAATTGGCAAACAGCCTTATTAGGTTTTCTTCATGCAGCACTGGCTTTGAGCCATCCTTACCCATGTGACTTGAGTTGTATTTACTAACAAGGAACTTTGGATACTCAAATGGGCTGCATACACAAAGCTAAATGGCACATATATGTTTTACTCCTGAATTGAGTATTGTGAATCCTACCCAGTGTTTTTGGAAGATACAGCTAAGGGTCAACTATCAGTTGCAGGTATTTTCAAATTCTACTCATATTTTGAACTAGGGCTTTTTAAAAAATATCTAATATTTACTCAGTCAATATTTATTGAGCTACCACTATATGTCCTCAACAGTATGCTTCACAGTGAGGGTACATTGGTGACCAACTCAAATTTGGCCTTTTCACAGAGAGGGAGACAGATGACTGCCAGGCAACTGGATGTTGATTTCAATGGTGATAAGTGCTATGAGAGGAAAAATAAATGCCATGAATGTATCTAATAGCAAGATATGAATTCGTGGATTGGCGGATTGGCAGACAAAGAAAGCATTCCCGAGGAAGCAGTTTTTTAGACTGGGACTGAAAGGATAAATCATAAGGCAAGTGAATTGCAGGAAAGGAGGGACCATGCCTGAAAATTCCTTGAGATATGCAGGAGTGTTTTCTATACATAATAGATATTAAATAACTCCTATATTAAATATATTTTCATATATATTAAATGACTCATATTACAAATCAGATGGGAAGAAAAAAATATAGTACTTTATATCAGTTTTTATGAATACCCAGTTCTATCAGATTTCAGCCAGAGAAACAGAACCAGTAGTTCTATCTTAAGAGGTTTGCTGTGAGGAATTGTCTTGAACATAGTGGTGATTGGCTAGGCAGGTCCACAATCCCCAGGGCAGGCCTTTAAGTACAATAGGCTGGAACCCCAGGACCAGAGCTGAAGCCCTCCCTCTGCTCTGCTTTTAAGATTTTTTTTTTTTTAACTAAAAGGTTTACCTAGGATACCTAGGTAATAAGCCAAGGAATAAGCCTAGGAGCCTAGGAGGCTTATTCTTCCTACTTAAAGACTGTTGATTAGATTTCTTAATGATATCCATAAAACGCCATCACAGCAACACCTAGATTAGTGCCTAGGTAAGTTGACATGACCAACACACCAATATAATTTGGCCAGTTTGAACCCTTAAATAGCCCCTTTAGATAAACCTCACCCTCTCATTTAGAAAAATACACTCACCAGCACACCTCATTCTCAACCTACTTCCTTCTCTGTGATGGTGTCCAGGTACCTGGGAGAATGTTTTGGGCAGGTTGTACCTCCTAAGATCAAGTTCCCGCCTGTGCTGGGCCTTATCGGAACACAAGCAGGTGTTGGTGGACTCCTGGCTCCTGCTCACTTTCATTTGTCTCCTGTGCTTGGCTCCTGATCCTTGCATTCCACCTCTCGGTGTCAATAATGTGGACTTGTGCACCTTTACACTTCCCTGCCCTTGGCCCTCCTGCTTGGGAGTTTGCACAGTCCCTCCCTCACCAAGAGGGCTCCAGGGGAAGCCTCCACTGGCTTTCAAAGCTGCATCCACTTTCACGTGGGAACTGCCTTTTGAAGGTGAACTCCAGGGCTATGACTGCTTGAATGGAAGAAGCACCTCCTTGATACTGCTGCTCCCTAGTTGCACAGAGGGTGGCTGGGGCCAGCTGGCAACCCAAAAAGGCCTCATCTAGCAGTGATATGCTGTCCTCAGTACTGCCCCAGTGCAAGGCAGCCAGCTGTCATATGTTGACTTTCATTTCCAGTTTTACTACCCTCAGCTCCCTGTGGTTAGAACTTAGAGCAGAAGTTGGCCTGTGAGGCCTGCAAACCTTGAGTGTCTTTTGACAGGCACAGTTACCGTAGCGATCATGTTGCCCCTCACCAGGCATGAGTGAGGAGAAAACCCATCCCTTCCTCTGCCTGCCCCGCCCCGCCCCGCCTGCCTGCTTATTAACAGGGTATTATGGGAAGTTTGTACTGAGGTCTGAGGTGAGGGTGGGCTGTGTAAAAAGTGAGGGGAAGTGAGGAGTGCATTCTTTAAGCAGCTTACTGCCCAAGCATTTAAATATGCCTCTGGATGGAAATGATAATTAGATTTCAACATAGTTTCTCACCGTTGTGAAAATCCATAGGCCCACGCTAATAGAACATGAAAGCGCTTCTACCAGTATGTGGGTAGATTCCTGAGGATCCATTTGTCATTGCTAACTTGTTCCTGTGTTTAACCAGAGGCGTTCGTTTTCAGTGCATTATTGAAGAGAAGGGTTCATTTGGAGACCAAGAAAATGTAAATTTATTTAACAAATATTTATGGAGTGTAGCCTGTAACAAGAAAGCTGAGGCTCAGTGTAAAATTGGCTCATTAGCCATTAAGAAGACTTGTTCTTTGAAGAATACACTTAGATAATTGAAAAAAAAAAAAAAAACAACAGAATTCCGTTTTATGATGGATGGAGGTGATGGTTCCAGCTCCATAGTTGTTTCTAGGAAGGACCATCCACTTAGTTTAATGCTCTGCTGTTGCCTTCTCAAAATTCTTAATATCTTTAAAACAAGAGTTCTTGCATTTACATTTTGTACTGAGCCCAGTGAATTATGCAGCTTGTTCTGACCTAAGGACTTTGAAATTTAGTCCTGGCTTCACTTACTAGCTGGATGGACAAGGTGTGTTATTATTCTAAACCTCATTGTCTCATCTGTAAAATGGGTATATACCCATGCCTACAGAGATTGCTGAGTATATAAAATGAGATGTGTGAATGGAGTAATCACTTAACAATCACATTACTTAGCAATTAGCAAGCATGCAGTGTTGGCGGCAGCTGCTACTGCTATTACTACTACATAAAAGAATGTGTTTTGGGAACTGAGCTGTTTTTCAGGCATGAACAATCTAATAAGTAGCAAATAAGTTTCACAGTTCTAAAACAAAACAATATAAAATTATTTTTAAAATTCAAGGCATTGTCATAGGGCTGAATACCAGGCTCTTTAAAATTTTTCTTTATTTTTTATTGTTTATTTTCATTTTAGCTGAAAAGCAGAGATGGTTGAAAGAGAGAGGATGGAAGGTAGGGAGGTAGAGATAGAGACAGAGAGACATGGAGAGACACAGAGAACTTCTATCTGTTGTTTGACTCCCCAGATCAAATACCCACAACATCTGGGCCTGGGATGAGCTAAAATCAGGAAGCTGGAATTCGATCTGGGTCTTCCACATGGATGGCAGGGACCCAAGCACTTGAGCTATTTTTCTCTGCCTCCCAGGATCTGCATCAGTAGGAAGCTGGATAGGAAGTGCAACCAAGACTCCAACCCCAAAACTTTAGGATAGGGTGTGAGCATCCCAAGTAACATCCTAACAACTGCACTAAACCTCTACCCTGCCAGCCTTCATATTTTACTAGTTACTTGTTAGTTTTCCTACAGTAAAAGGCAGACTTGATTTTCCCCAAGTTTGAATTAAATTTGGAATAATTTATTACTACAACCTTAAGACTGCTAAATAGCATAATTTTCTATTTTAAGGAATTAATATTCAGTATGAATTTATTTAAAAAAGTACACAGGTTCTCCAGCAAATAAAATAAGCTGAGCTGTTAGAAAAACGAGAATGGTAGATTAGAAGGAAGCAATATATATCATCTAGCAGTCTTCTATTTAGAAAGGGTATAATCTGAGAATGATTTGAAGGCAGGATGCTTAATCCACTCCGCATCACCATGGAAGTAGATAAATAAACTTTTCTTGTAACTGAGGCGTAAGCATTTAAACTTGGAAGTTTGCTGGAGACTACTTCAATGGAAATTATTGTTTCTAATGAAATCTTAAGTATTGTAGACATTCAATTCAGCAAGTTGTACTAAGCATCTTTAGCTTTGATTAATGACACAAGGTCTTCACTCTACCTTTCATGTCTTGACACTGCTTTTTTTTTTTTTTATAAGGAGGTATAGAAACTCCTGATTTCTCTTAAAGGAGTTTTCTGCAGCCTCTGCAACATGCTAGTTTGTTCAATTTGTTGAGAAACCTCAGTTCTTTAATAACTCTTTAATTTGTAGGTGGGCTGTTTCTGCTGCTTGCTCCTTCTCAGGATTTTTATTGACTCTTGTAGGTTTCTAAATGCAGGTATAATGAAAAGATTCGTAAAAGCTCAGGTGCACCGTCTCATACCATATGGTACTCCAAGAAGTAGAGAAATCTAGTCCCAGAGAGATGAGAAGGAAATAAAAGGGGAGAGGAGAGAGAGTATGAGAGTGTGCCCAGATTCTTGCAGGGTTTTTTTTTTTTTTGGCTTCTGTTTCCAGAGCCTTTGAGATACATTAATAGATCATTATCTTTTAAGTAATTCAAAAATTTTATTTAAAAAATTAAATTTGCATTGATTTACCTATAATGAGGTGTCTTCTGGACATCTGAGTAGTTATTATTCAATGTTAACTCACTTTGAATTTTGCAGTTCCCTAACTCTGCATATTTTTCTCAGGATACATATCTCTGTGGGATTGCAATAGTCCTGAGGTCATACATTTGAATATCATGATAGTCTCAGAGTTGATTAAGGCTCTACTGTGGCACTGACAAATTATAGGGACTATCTGAAGAACATGGTGCTATCAGGAGGAGGCTTGACAGGATGCAATGAGATAGATGAGAGGGTGATTCCTAGGACAACTTAGAAATGAGAGGGTGGAGTTCATTGTCATTTAGTGAAATAGAGCACATATGTAAAGTAGTGAAAAGAAAGAGGACTTCCTTTCTGGTCCTGTTGATTTTGCTTCACTTTTTTTTTTAACTTTTATTTAGTAAATATAAATTTCCGATGTACAGCTTATGGATTACAATGGCTTCCCCCCCCCATAACTTCCCTCCCACCCTCAACCCTCCCATCTCCTGCTCCCTCTCCCATTCCATTCACATCAAGATTCATTTTCAATTATCTTTATATACAGAAGATCAATTTAGTATATATTAAGTAAAGATTTCATCAGTTTGCACCCACACATAACATAAGGTGTAAAATACTGTTTCAGTACCAGTTATAGTGTTAATTAACATTGAACAACACATTAAGGACAGAGATCCTACATGAGGAGTAAGTGCACAGTGACTCCTGTTGTTGACTTAACAAATTGACACTCTTGTTTATGGCATCAGTAATCTCCCTAGGCTCTAGTCATGATAGTCATGAGTTGCCAAGGCTATGGAAGCCTTTTGGTTTGCTGACTCCGATCTTATTTAGACAAGGTCATAGTCAAAGAGGAAGTTCTCTCCTCCCTTTAGAGAAAGGTACCTCCTTCTTTGATGGCCCATTGTTTCTACTGGGATCTCACTCACAGAGATCTTTCATTTAGGTGGTTTTTTTTCCCCAGGGTCTTGGCTTTCCATGCCTGAGATACTCCCATAGGCTCTTCAGCCGGATCCAAATGCCTTAAGGGCTGATTCTGAGGCCAGAGTGCTGTTTAGGACATCCATCATTCTATGAGTCTGCTGTGTATCCCGCTTCCCATGTTGGATCATTCTCTCCCTTTTTTTATTCTATCAGTTAGTATTAGCAGACAGTAGTGTTTATGTGATCCCTTGACTCATAGACCTATCAGTATGATCAATTGTGAACTGAAATTGATCACTTGGACTAGTGAGATGGCATTGGTACATGCAACCTTGATGGGATTGTATTGGAGTCCCCTGGCACGTTTCTAACTCCACCATTTGGGGCAAGTCAGCTTGAGCATGTACCATATTTGAGTCTGGAGCTCAGGAGAGAACGTCAGAAAACCATTAAAATCTGAATTACTCTTTTTTTTTGACAAGCAGAGTTAGACACTGAGAGAGAGACAGAGAGAAAGGTCTTCCTCAAATGGCCGCTACGGCCGGCATGCTGCAGCCGGTTTGCTGCACTGATCTGAAGTCAGGAGCCAGGTGCTTCCTGTTGGTCTCCCATGCGGGTGCAGAGCCCAAGGACCTGGGCCATCCTCCACTGCCTTCCCAGGCCACAGCAGAGAGCTGGACTGGAAGAGGAGCAACCGGGACAGAATCCGGCGCCCCAACTGGGACTAGAACCCAGGGTGCTGGCGCCACAGGTGGAGGATTAGCCTAGTGAGCTACGGCGCCAGCCTGAGTTATTCATTTTTACGTGATAGTTTTCACCAGCAGAGTAAAAGGGACTACCCAGAAGAGGTCTGAAGGGAGCTGAAGAGAGGAGGCTAGAGATGGGCTAACAAGGAATGCCAACCAGGATGAACTCCTGTGAAAATTGGGAAGCAGCAGCAAAGGAGGGATGAAGGGCAGTGGGAAAAGACAGCATCAGAGAAAAACAACGAAGAGATGTTTGAGAAGAAAAGGGTGGTCAAAAGTTGTCAGTTGCCATAGAATAATCAAGTGGGAAAAGGAGTGAAGGAGTGACATATGCCTATAATCCTTGATTACTCAGAGGCAATTGCTGTACTATGTGAGTATATAGCACTGCCAGTGGACCAGTGGGTGGAAAATGGTAGTTAACTATGAATCCAGAAGTGATGTGCAGTGCGAAAATCAACCTGATGTCTTCCTTTAGAAGCTGAATGGAAGCAAGAATAGAAGCAAGGGATTTATGGGTATAAAAATAAGCAGGTGAAGACAAAGTTGTTATCAATAGAGGTTACATGAGGTTGTATCAAATGAGGAACAAAGAAGGAATGAAGAAATGGAAGTTGACTGATGGGTAGACAGAGGCTATAATAGGATTGAGAGTCCCAGTGCCTGGATAAGCATCTGATAAATTTTTAGGACAGGTAATCTCATATCAGTGGTGATGGATATGGGCAGTGAGTGGAGTTTAGGGTCTTGGGGATAAAGGTATATGAGGATATTTCAAAAAGTTTATGGAAAAATGAAATTACAAGAAAAGTTTACTTTTGTACAAAACATTTCCAAAATCAATGTATAGTTTGTTTATAATATTCACGTTCCATGAACTTTTAGAAGACCCAACATACACATGTGTTTCAAAAAGTTTTATAGCAATATTAACCCTTTAAATTCCATTCTCCATTAATGGTTTAAAGAGCCCCAGTACTTCTTTTTATTTTAGGGTGACATCATCTGCTGCTTTCTACCGTCTCACCCATTCCTTCTCCATGGGCAGAGGGAAGCATAATTACTTAATTTCACAATTTTGAAAAACTGGCTTTTCATGGATCACTCTTTCCTTCCTGTTGGGGATTACCTCTATTTCTCCATTATGATTGTTACTGCGTTGGTTAGAATGCATAGTTTTTGTTTTCAACATTATAAGCCTTATTTGACTGTTACCCTTAAGGCATAGTCTCCAATTTCAGCTTTAACAATGAGAAAGATGATATTTTGGGCTTCATCAACTGATTGTTTTTGTTTTATTCTCCATTGGGTCAGAATCCAAGCAGGGACTTCTTGATGCCCTTTATTGATTTTCAGCAAACCTTGATTCTCAGATATGTAGAAAGTGGGTAACAATAGAAAAAATGTTTCAGGGCATGCGCTATGGCATAGCAGGTAAAGACACCGCCTGCAGTGCCGGCATCCCATTTGGGTGCTAGTTTGAGTCCAGGCTGCTCCACCTTTGATCCAGTTCTCTGCCATGGTAGAGGATGGCCCTTGGGCCCCTGCATCTGTGTGGGAGACCTGGAGGAAGCTCCTGGCTCCTGGCTTCTGATCGGTGCAGCTCTGGCCGTTGCAGCCCACTGGGGAGTGAACCAGCAGATGGAAGACCGACCTCTCTGTCTCTCTCTGCCTTTCCTTCTCTCTCTCTCTGTAACTCTGACTTTCAAATAAATAAATAAATAAATAAATAAAAAGTTTCTTTGTTCATGTTTGAATGCAAAGTTAAGAGAATCTTGGCTTCATGTAGGAGACAAGGGCGAATCCTGAAAGGAAGTGGTCAGTAGGGAGTGGTGCCTGAATAGGGGGTCATATTGGATGCCTAGAAGGAGCATAGGCTGGAATATTTAGACCAGTGACATGGGAGCTTATGAAAATAGTTTACCATTTTATTTCTCATTTGGGTTGACTGTGACTGTGAGATCAGAAGCTTTTGGGAGTTTAGAGGACTGCATTATTTGTTAGATTTCTGGTCCTGGGATCTTAGCTTTATTTAACTTTTTCTGACACTGTTGCTTCATATCTATATACACTAGTATTTTTATTTTACTGTTAGTAGCTACATTATGGCTTTGCCACCTCTCTGATAAGCCTTTCATGTATGGGATTTCTGCTCCTTTCCTTTACCAGCACAATAATGTCATGGTTATTTTAGCTTTATAGTAAGTCTTCGAGTCAGGTAATATTAACTCTCTAATTTTGTTCTTCCTTTTCAAGTTTCTAAAGCTGAAATTATTTTTTACATTTTTACTTACTTACTTGAAAACCAGAGGGGTGTGGCAGGGAGAGGCAGTCATCTTCCATCTGCTGCTTCATCCCCAAATGCCCAGAACAGCTGGAATTGGGCCAGGCCATATCCTGGAACCCAGAACTCAATGTGGGTCTCTCACATGGGTGGCATAACCATCAAATGCTGCCTTCCAGGCACATTAGCAAGAAATTGGATTGGCAGCAGAGAAAGGAGTCCATCCCAAGCACTCTGATGAAGAACTCAGGCATCCCAAGGGGCAGCTTAACGCACTGTGCCACAACACCTGCACCTGAAGCTAGAGTTGTGGTGGTTTTTTTTTTTTTTTTTTTTGACAGGCAGAGTGGACAGTGAGAGAGAGAGAGACAGAGAGAAAGGTCTTCCTTTTTGCCGTTGGTTCACCCTCCAATGGCCGCTGCGACCGGCGCATTGCGCTGATCCGAAGCCAGGAGCCAGGTGCTTCTCCTGGTTTCCCATGCAGGTGCAGGGCCCAAGGACTTGGGCCATCCTCCACTGCCTTCCCGGGCCATAGCAGAGAGCTGGCCTGGAAGAGGGGCAACTGGGATAGAATCCAGCGCCCAGACCGGGACTAGAACCCGGTGTGCCGGCACCGCAAGGCGGAGGATTAGCCTGTTAAGCCACGGCACCAGCCGAAGCTAGAGTTTTTAGTGAGTTACTTTGTGCTTATGTAGAACCCATTCTTCTAAGTCCTCTGAAAAATGACTGTTTTATGAGTGGGTTATTGCAGTATTCAAATATGCAAAAAATATTTTAACTGTGCTTTGTATACACAATATGCGGCATATCGTGAAATTTGTAAGGTGTCAGAGCAATTCATTTGTGCCGTGAGACAGGTTTCCTGACATGTGTGCCATCTGCTGATTGACATCTCCAATGGCATCATATCACGGTGGAGAAAACTGACTTCCTTTTCTTTCTTTGTTCATCCAGGTTCTTCAGTGACAGACATATGCATGGCATCATTTCTGTAACTCACTTCTATCTTTACCCCCATCCACTTTCAATCTTCATAGCCAGCTACCAAGTTGACCATGTTTCCCTTCCCAAGAGACTTTTAGAAAGACCCTCAAGATTCAGATCTCCATTTAGTAAGACTCTGAGAACTGCAAGAAGGACTTTCTGTCAGGTCATTGCCAATCCTTTTAAAACCTCATTAAAGGTAATTAGTTTCAGTATTTATAAACTACTCCATGTTGTATCTAATGGGGTCCATTCACAGCTTCTGAAGTTTTTACAAAATAATTTATAAACAAAAGAATTTAAACACACTGATTACATTTTGCCTCCTCTATTCTTGCCATTTAGAGTGCTTAATAAACTTGTGCAAAATTTGAAATAGGCACAGAGCTATTTCTACCCAGTATAGTATTGTGCTTTTAGAGCTGCTATTTAACCTAAGTGTCTACTTTTTGGAAACTAGTATTTAATTGGGAAGGGACTGTTTGAGCATCTAGATATGGAATTCCTTCTCTTCCATCAGGCTTCTTGAATAGTCATATTTATTTATTTTTAAATTTATTTACTTGAGATGAAGAGAGACAGAGAAAGAGAGAGACACAGAGAGAGAGAATGAGAATGAGAGAGAAAGAGAGAGATACAGACACACCACATCTCTTGATTCACCCTCTGAATGGAAATAACAACCAAGGATACTAAATCCCAGGGTTGGAAAGTCAATCCAGGTCATCCATATGGGTGGTAGGTACTCAGTTACTTGAGCTATAATCACTGCCATCCAGGATCTTCATTAACAGGAAGTTGGAGTCAAGAACTGAGAAGAAAATTGAACTCAGGCACTGTGATATGTGGCATCTTAAAAGGCATCTTTACCACGAAGCTAAATGCCCACCCCATAATGCTTTATTTTACCAGTCCTGAGGTTTTATTATACAGAACCAAGCTACTGTGACTATTAAGGAATATGTGTAGTATTTGAATTGCCACATTTAGATTTGTTAAGGATATTTTAAGCCTCAAAATCATTTATGCATTCAATGACCTGTACCATCTGTACTGAGTACTTTGCATGTATTGCTTTGTTTTAGTATTACTCCCCCACACTTAGAGACAAGGACACTGGGCTAAGATGGCTGAAGTAACATATCCAGATTACAAGCACGTGGTAAGCAAGATTTTTATGCAGGTCTATTTTTATAATTCAAGTTCATAATACATTTTACTGTGTATATCTCTATTTCAGACATTTATTCTCTAAAACAGATTTCTACATAAAAACCGTGACAGTTATCAAATCATAGTTTCTTTTAATGATTAAAATTTTTATTGTAATGTACAGAGTTGTAGGAGAAATTAAAAAAAGAAAGGAAGGAAGGAAACCTTAATTAATACACATGTCCATGACTCAATGCTGCCTCTCGGTGGGGTCTTTTGTCCTTAACAGTCTTTATATCTTCACTATCCTATTAGCCTCTGTACATCTTGTACTCATTAAATCTTTTTTTTTTTTAAATTTCCTACAAGTATTAGGTACATGCAGATTTCAGTTGGGTTAAAAATTTGATTGTTATTACTAGCAATTTCTAGTGTCTTATCTTCGGTCAGTCCAGGTTTCTGCTTCCTCTGTACCTCCAGGCAAGGGGAACGTGAACAACTGACTTGCAGTGTTCTCTTTTTTGCTATGACAGGTAATCAATCACAAATAAGAAAGGAATAGGTAGCCTGGCATGTCTTAATGTCTTAAGTGTGATACTTGATTTTTATTAGGGTTGTTGTTTAATGATTTGTACCACTATGTTTCCATGGGTGAGGACGTATGTGCTGTGTATATGTATATGTGTGTGTGTGTGTGTGTGTGATGTGTGTAGACATAGGGAGGAAGGTTATATCAGACTTAATATTCATGTGAGACCTTAAGTGTACACTTTACCCTTTTTCCTCTGTGCCTCTGACAAAGTCATTTCTGGGATCCCAAGATCTGAAAATACCTGAAATGCCTGCATCTGTGGACAATTCAGAATTTAGAAATGGACCCAAGAAATGCCTAAATATAGTGAAAGATACTTAATCAAATGTTTATTTGAGGGAACGGCACTGTGGCGCACTAGGTTAATCCTCTGCCTGTGGCGCCAGCATTCCATATGGGTGCCGGGTTCTAGTCCCGGTTGCTCCTTTTCCAGTCCAGCTCTCTGCTGTGGCCTGGGAAGGCAGTGGAGGATGGCCCAAGTGCTTGTGCCCCTGCACCCGCATGGAAGACTGGGAGGAGGCACCTGGCTCCCGGCTTCCAATCGGTGTAGCTCTGGCCATTGCAGCCATTTGGAGAGGGAACCAACAGAAGGAAGACTTTTCTGTCTGTCTCTCTCTCTCACTGTCTGTAACTCTACCTGTCTTTTAAATAAATAAACATCTTAAAAAATGTTTATTTGCCAGAATTTTATATAGATTAGTTAGTTGCTCAATAACACACCAAATCTGAGCAAAAATGAAAAGCAGGAGCAGCACATGAAAGCATTCCAAAAAGTAAGAAGGAAAGAAAATACACGAGGAAAATTAGATTATTAGACTCAACCCTTGAGTGGTAATAGGAATTTAGATAGTTTGAGTAAGCTCCCTCACTCAAGAAATGGTAGTACTTTTCTTAATCATAAAGTACTTTGAGGATCAGGGAGAGAGTTTTATACTCATCTTACAGCTGATAACAACTTTTAAATAAATTGTAGGATTTCAAGCACTTTTGATAGCATATTTTCTCAAAATTTTATAAACAAAATACAATCATGTTAATTTTCATGATATCCTCATAAGGATATAATTTTCAGCATGTTGTCAATGTTAGTTTTCCCACAAACTCTTATACCATACTTTCAATTATATCCAGTAGAATATGAATGTTATAACTTACTGAATTCCACTGACATCAGTTTAATTCATGTACGTTCAAGCTAAAGTATGTACTTTTTCCATGTTGAAATTTTCCTTCTAGTCCATTACTCCCACACAATTATTCTCAGCTCTCTCTCTCTCTCTCTCTCTCTCTCTCTCTATATATATATATATATATGTGTGTGTGTGTGTGTGTGTATTTAAAATTTCTATGATTGGTAAAAATAATTTGAAATATATTTCCTAATGAGATGCAGAAGTGGGGCAAATTGGTATTTGGTTAAGGACACATACACTTCATGAAGATCATCCTTTACTATTTGATGAGGTTAAACTGGGTTACTATAGGCATTCATTAAGCCCTATGATATTTATTTCTTAACATTTTTATTTTCTTTTGTCTTCTTTTCTCACCTGAAGCATACCATGAGGATAATGACCATATTGTCTGGCTCACTGTTTCATCTCTAAGTGCTAGTACAGGAACATGATAAGAATAGATACACAATGCCTATTTGTTTTATTGATTTCCATTGAATTATTAAGCAAAGAAGATGGAGTAAGCATG
Source organism: Lepus europaeus (assembly GCF_033115175.1). NCBI lineage: Eukaryota > Metazoa > Chordata > Mammalia > Lagomorpha > Leporidae > Lepus > Lepus europaeus. Next base: position 43,091,626 of record NC_084836.1, on the reverse strand, counting down.
GACAGAAATAGAATGAGGAGAGCTGAATATTACAAAATCCACTGCACAAAAAGCACAATTACAGAAATGATTTATTGCAATTGCATTTGGTGGTGGGCATGTCATTTTTGACTTTGGGGAATGAGATTTCAGTGGAATAGAGTTAATGGAAGTTAGATTGTAGAGTATATTAGAGACTGATGGGTAATGAAGAATGAGAGTCTGTAAAAGAAAAGAAAAATTGAATGGAATAGGACTATGTGGGCATGGGAGAAGGGAGGTTATGGAACAGCTTGGAGCACTGTGCCACTTGATCAATAAGGAATCAGTGAAAGAATTGCCAAGAAACCAACTAAAATTGAAAATTGGAAAATCTGAATTATCAGGCTGACAACTTTACATAGCTTCATCACTGTTACCGAAATGGCGCATTTGAAACCAGGGTAATAGGAACTGGATAATGGGGACAATCCAGAATTTGAGACTATACACACAAAAAGTTAAGGAGATGACAAAGTTGATAGGATTATTAAAGACTTTATCAATAGGACTGAACGTGGACTGTCTCAACAGTCAGCAGATACTTATAAGCATTAATAAGCCTAAAAAAGTTTCCTGCTGAAACTTCTCCATCTTTTCCATAGCAAAATATGTTGTTCTCATGGCTTGAACATCTGCAAGGAGAAAAAACACTCTGAGAAATTTCAACATTATATACCAGTGTTTAAGTTAAACTAACACTGAAATCACAAAATGATTCAGGATGAGCTCACTCAAGATCCCATTTTAGTGCATGTCTTGTCTTCTACAAATGGTTGAAGAGCAAAGAAAATTGTAAACTAAAAATACCAGCCTGTTTTGATGTCATACATTCTGCACTCTGAGATGTAAAACCAATACCAGGGAGCCCAACTTTTTCCAGGCAGTGCCTTTTATGTTGGATGTTTCAGGAAGGTGTATTAAGATGTCTGTGAACTCAGAACTTTTCAGAGGAGCAGATGGTGGTTACCCTGGCAACTGTGGCCGTGCACTATACTTAGATGTTTTTCTCTGAGAGCTGATTGTAGAAACACCATTCTGCTTTCAGATGTAGTAAAAAGAAAAAAATAAAAAGGACATTAAACTGAAGTAAGGACTTATTATAAAGGTGACATCACCACATTGCCATTACCGAATTGCATTTCATTTTTAGGTATTTGTATGTAAGGCAGAGTTAAAATAGAGTGCCAACATTTTAAGTAATGCATTTATTTTGTACTCTTGCAATTTTATGAAATACAGTATTTTAATTCTTCAGAAATCACACTAGGAGTAATTATCTACCATACTCAAATATTATATTTGGAGTGTTAAATATTAGTTATAGCCACCATGTTTGAGAATGATGATTACATCAGAAATAAATGTGATCAGGTATCAGTTTTATCCGTTTGTCATCCTGCAATGAAAGTGAATAATCACCAATATAGAGTTATTTTTTCCCTTTCATAGGTCAGTGGTTTACAAACTTTTGATATAATAACACTCAGCTTTACCAGATTCCTCAGGGGCCATGTATATCAGAATAATTTGTGGCGCTTTATAAAATGCAGGAAAATGCAGGTTTTCAGTCCTTTTGTCAAACATTCAGATACAGTAGGGCCCAGTGCTTTCCAGTGTCACAGGTTGCTCTGATGCAGACGGTTCCCAGACTGCACTTGAAAAACAGCCTGTCTCGGCCTGATGCTCTGGGGAAGTCGAGAGTCACAATGACAGATGAGAGGCTCCAAAGGAGGCAGATACATTCACTGTTGATGGTGTGAGCTTGGAACATAGAAAAAGACTGCTGAAATTTTCTGGAAACATTCACTGTTTGGAAAGAATAGTGTTTATCATTATTAACAACTAATTAAAATGCAGTAAATCATTATAATGCAATGCACTTTGGAGACATCATTTCTGCCTAAAATATTTTAAATTCCTAGAACATACATTTTTATGTTTACTGTCAAAAGTAGTCTAATTGCATATCTGCTGCATATGGGGCAATAGTGTTGAAGGGAATGAGAGGTGTTGCAAAAAGTCTCATCTCAATTCTGTAGTATAATGGGATAATGCTACTTCAATTTCAAGCCACACTTGTCATCCTGATCAAGTGGATTTTGTCTTAACTGTAAGCATGGATGATAGTGATTAATCAAATACATGTGCCATCTAGAAAAAATACTCAAATTGTCTCTTTTTCTAAGAATTTGTATGAACAATTTTTCTGAATTTATTCAATAATTAAGGTGGTGAGAATTAAAACCAAAATCTTAAATTATACCTCAAGAGTAACAACAAATTGCAGTCTATTTTTTTCTTTTGTGTTATATATATGCATATATATATATGTATATACATGTGTGCACACACACTTACACACATATTCATATGAGGAAGGAGTTAAGTTTCCAGGGCTTTTTTATTTAAAAGAATAAAGACAGAGATGTTCCATCTGCTGGTTCACTTTCCAAATGCCCACAACAGCCAAGGCTGGGACAGGTATCTGGAACTCAGTTTGGGTCTGCCACATTGGTGCCAAGGACCCAAGTAGCTTGAGCAATTATCTGCTGCCTCCCAAGGTCTGCTTTGGCAGGAAGCTGGATCACAGCCAAAGGAGCTGGCACTCAAACCAGGCAATCTGGTGTAGGATGTGGCTGTCTCCAGTGGTAGTTGAACCACTTCACCAAATGCTTACTACAGTTCTTTAGTTCTAAGGCAAGCTAACATTATATTAATAATGAAGATAGAATTATTAAAATAAATATTCCTGTTGAAATAATAAAATAAGAATATTGGATTTCAGTTGTCTTAATGACAGACAAAAGACAAAATTTCAGGAGGTGTTGTAGATTAACTTTTACTGCTTTTTTTTCTAGCACCTGCAGCGTTGCTTGATATATGATTACATTGACAGTCAGATCTTGGTCAGTGAAAACTTAAATCACATTAAATGTGTATTAGCTTAATAAAATAAAGTTGGCTACTATCATGTATGAACACAATGGAAGTGAGATTATCCTGATAATGATTGCATGATTCAGCATTGATCCTCTCATGTCTTTTTATAAATTCCAGAATATTTAAAACTGAACTTTCAAATACAAAATTGAAATTTTGAAATAAAAGATCAGACACTTTGGTCAGCAGATTACACCAACAATTTTAATACCCATGTTCTGTATCAGCGTGCCTGGGATCTAGTCCAACCTCTGCTTCATCTCCAGATTCCTGCTAAGGTTCATACTGGTAGACAGCAAATAATGGCCCAACTACTTGGGACCCCGCCATGTCAGAGACTTGATTGAAGTTTCTGGCTCCTGGTTTTTGCCTGGCCCAGCTCAAACTATTGTTGCTACTTGAGAAGTAAATCGGCACATGGGTTGTGTGTGTGTGTGTGTGTGTGTTTCTTTTTACTAAACCCTAGGCTCATTTGAATGTAGGGCTGATACTTCTTCACCATGCTGTCACTGTTAGCAATGATGCCAAATGCTTTTCCATGAATGTAATACCTTATATTTGTATTAAGCTTCCTCCAATGATTCTAACACTCAACCAAGCTGTAGATTACTATGCTTGATTGTGTCTCGATATATGTTGAGAAACAAAAATAAGAATATTGAGAGTACTAAATATGAAATATATTTGTTCAGTGAGCATATTTTATATAAGTATAAAAGCTATATTTTAATGTTATCTGAAAAATTCATGATAAAATTTTATATTTATGATTTTACTGCATAAATATTTGCTTTCTAAAAATGATTTTATTTATCTTTAACTTTTTTTAAAGATTTTATTTATTTATTTGAGAGGTAGAGTCACAGACAGTGAGAGGGAGAGACAGAAAGAAAGGTCTTCCATCCGTTGGTTCATTCCCGAAATGACCGCAACGGCCGGAGCTGTGCCCATCCGAAGCCAGGAGCCAGGATCCATGAGCTTCCTCCTGGTCTCCCTGTGTGGGTGCAGGGGCCCAAGGACTTGGGCCATCTGTTACTGCTTTCCCAGGCTACGGCAGAGAGCTGGATTGGAAGAGGAGCAACCAGGACTAGAACCGGTGTCCAAATGGGATGCTGGTGCTTCAGACCACGGTGTTAACCTGCTGTACTACAGCACCAGCCCCTATTTATCTTTAACTTATCTGAAAACCGGAGAGACAGAGTTCTCCATGGTTTACTCTTTATTTACCCTCAATAGTCAGGGCTGGCCCATCTTAAACCAGGAACCAGGAACTCAATCTGGGTCTCCCTTATGGGTGGTAGGGACTCATATTTGAGTCATCACCTGCTGCTTCCGAGGGTGCACATTAACAGATCGCTGGAATCTGAAGTGGAGCTGAGACTCACAGCTGGACACTCAGGTATGTGAAGCAGGTGTCTCAAATACATCTTAACCACTATGCCAAATGCCTACCCGAATACTATTATCCTGAAGGGTAAATATACCAAGATTCAATCAAATTGGCTCAGAGACATTACTCTACTATTTAATAGCTTTATGGCATAAGTAAAGCAATTCCTTTCTAACTTTCAGTGGGCCTGCATGTATTATGGAAGTTATATTGTCGATCCTAGTAGGATTGTGGTAACATTCACATGAATTTCTCAAGGCAATTTATTGAGCATGGCATACTGTAGACTTTGAATTAGGCACTGTGTAGTACTCAGAGTGAGTCTTAAAGCTCTTTGCCATTTGGTGGTTTTGAGCTACTGCAGTACTTACAATAACAGTGGATATTTAACTGTTTACATAAAGATGTACTAATTGTGTTTTATTAGTTAATTTAGCCATTCATTTTTTTTTTGTTCCTGAGTACCACTATTCAAAAGAAATAATGTTCAAAAAATAAGCAATCTTCTTGAAAGACAAGTACATATTTCTACCCTGTTACAGCTAATCATCCTTTGAGAGACAAAAGAAGTTCATCAATTGCAGAAATTATAACTTGCATAAGGTTGTGAAGTAGAATCCTAATTTTTGGAACAAAGCAGTAGGTTGAAGCCTTATTATGGGAAATCAGTGGAGGCTTCTCTGAGAAGGTTACATCTGAGTTAAAATCTGAAGAATTGGAGTAAACCATGTAAACATGGCAGAGAAGAAGGGCATGATCTGGTCAGAGCAGCAGTGTGCATTAAGGTCCGCTGAAAGACAGGAGAAAGCCCCTGTGTCCAGAATACAGAGAAGGAAGGTGAGAGGAAGGTGAGTGAGAGACCAATCCATAAAGAATTTTGAGTTTTGATATCTTGATCCCTATAGCGTATGAACAAGCATCACCACACCAGTGTCTCAATCTACTAGCCCAACTACCAGGGCATAATAAAACCTTGTAATCTTTTCTATCTACAGACCTCTCTCTACTTTGTAATACCCTGTGGTCTGTAATCTAGAAATCATTTACACCAACATCATTATCCACAATACTTTATGAAGCTGTCATGATGCTGATCACAGAATCACTCCTTGAGGGAAATACCCTTACTGATAACCTGTAATTCATTATGACTTCTAGTTTTTAGTAGGAACTCTCGGAACTCCCATTACGCTTAAACTTTAACTTGTTTGGCAGAAGCTTGAGACAAAACAAATTATTTCTCTAGTTATGATGTGAGGTAATACCCATTACCATTTGTCACTCCAGATTGGCTCTGGGGGTACCAAGTTCACAGCCTTCTTATCTTGGTTCATATGTTCACAAAAATAATGCACTTATTTGTATGGTCTAGAACTTCCCCTTGTCCCAGAAGAGCATTATTCTCTATGACTTTCTGAACCACAGAGTCTGTTCATTTTATTTTTCTATATGTCATCTTGATGTATATAGAAAGGTGGAAATAGAAGGCCAGCTGCATCTGTTTATAGTGTTTAATCCCAATTGACTCAGTGCTCTAATAGGATATATGAGAAATCTGTGTTTCTTATCAGCAGAGTAACTGGGCACTTTGTAATTTCCTGTGGTTTGGTATAGCAATGAATCCCCCCACTTTTCTTAACATAAAGCCTTATGTTACTTATGATTTCTATTTCTCTATATCCTTATTTTCCCTATGGTTTTAGAATCTGCAATAGAGTTTTGTTGCTTGGATGTTATGACCAATATTTTCTGTCCCAGATAAAGTTATGAAGTTGGTTTCCTTATTCCTTTGAAGCTATAACACGTTATACATACAAACGTCATAATTATTTCCCATGTCCAGACCATGTATTGACAAATGCATGTCTATCAGGATACTTTTAACATGACTTATCCATCCTTGAACTATCTCTAGTTTCTGTAGCCCTTCTAGATGCTTAATATTGTCATTGGAAAAATATTCTGACACTTGTTAACCCAAGGAGCATAATTGGGTGATTGGTGGTGGAAAATTACTAAGAAGCAACATTATAGATAGGAGGATTCCTGACTTGCTCACCTAACAGGATTTTTGTTTAAGGCAAGCCAGGATGAGCAGATGTCAAGTGTTAGGAGATTTTCACTAAACTGAGATAGCAGGATTCTTGCTGCTATTGGACTAAGCAGTCCAAAGACAAGACTCAAAAATAAGACTGAGAAAGAGTTCAGAGAAGACTGTCTGAAGTTTGGTCTGGTAAATATTTGCCAGTGTCCAATACTTGGGGCTTTTTTCTAGTTCTAGTCCTATTTTTCACAAACTAATGACTCTGTGAACTGATGAAGTTATAGACTTTGAAATCAGAAAGACCAGAGTCTAAAACATGTAGCTGTCACTTATTATGCCACCGAGGACAGGTTATGGTAAACTAGACATAAAGTAGTATCTAATATGCAAGTGTATTAAATGATAAATTGTATACAATGGAACACATGTCAGAAGACAAAATGAATCTGAATCATTCATCTCGTTAACTAGTGTACAATAATCATATAATAAATGTAAATTTCAATAAAATCTCCATATCATCACAGAAGCTCTGTACCTATTTGAATATAAGGTCTTTAAAGACAGGGCTTTGTCAGTTCTGATGCTAATGTATGTCTTAGATTTAAAGGAGTATGCTTGAAACAATATGTATTTATTATATAAATGAATACACACATACAAATTCACATTTCATGAATACAGCGATTCAAGAGAAGAAAAATCATGGCACTGTGTCCTGAAAAGTCAGATAACACTCCAGATAATGTAGGCCTTTAGTCTCATTAGGAATCCTTTCCCCTCATATTCCATTACTTGTATTGTTTTGAATTAAGGAGACAATGACCTAATGGAATTAGAGGGTAAAGTCAAGTTCAGATGTCAAGTACAATGACCTCACTAGAGGGCTGAAGCACTTCAAGGTGTTAACACCAGGGATATAAGTGTCGGTCCCTTTCAAGTGGAACCGGAAAGGATAGTTGCAATGGATGGCAGGCAGGTATCTACCATTCTTGATCTTGTGCATAATCATGCCAAGATATGTTGGAGATATTTTAAGTGTTAAGCTGTGAGACAGTAGACTGCACATGGAGAGAAACTAACAGAGGAACAATGAGACACAGCAGTGTGCATCCCATTAAGGGGAAGGTCATACTATTGGGTGATAGATAATACTTTCACTGGCAGCAATAGCTGATATAATGGAGTACTTAATACATGTCAGAAGCTGTACAAGGGACTTTATAAACCTTTCTGCAGGCCAGGACTTATGTAAATTCGGTCAAATGACTATTCTTTGTTCTCATGTATAGAAGAAAATGTTATTAATAACTTTTGAGTATTGTTCCTAAATTAGCATACACACGGTTCTAAATGTCCACCCACCTCACCCCTTCCACATACATGCATTGCAAGATGAGAAAAGGAGGTGTAAAGCTCTATAAAATTTTAATGAGTCTTCACTCTGGCCAGAAATTATACATATATTCCCTTTAATTGTGTCAGGAGCACTTTTTAAAATCCTGCCCATCAGTGCCTTTGCAAAGGAAAGTTCAGAATTTTGTGATTGGATTTCAACATGGCTTATATTTTGTGCTCCATCGAAGATCATTTTTAAAAAAAAAAGTTTGCTCCTCTCTTTGAGGCTGTAATTTGTCATAACTTTGGCTCTAGATTATGGATTAAATCCTTTTATGTCCACTTTTACCTTTGTAGGTAGGGGTGACACTAAATCAATGCAAGAAGAGAGACTAAATAATACAGCATAAAGTCTACTTCTTCAATCCTGCCTACTTCTCTTACGCTGTGATGCATCAAACCATACATGGCAGGCAACAAAAGGTGTCCCTGTGGTTGGGCCTCTTGGTACCCATGTTCTTGTGTGATTCCCCGCCCCATTTGCCTAGGCTGAACTAGTGACTTGTTTCTTACAAGGATGGTGTGACAGAGGAGACAGAATGCAATTTCTCTGATTATGTTTCAGAAGACGGTGGCTTTGATTTTGCTAAGAGAGCCTCCCCTTTAACACTTTGATGAGAGAAGTTACTATGTGGGGGAGGCTCATGTGGTGTGGAACTATGAGAAGTTCCTGCCTGGAACTGGATCTTGCTAAAGACCCTGTGAGTTTAGAAGCAGGTTTGTCTCCAGTTGAGGCTTCAGATGAGAACTCAGCCCTGGCCAACACCTTCAGTGCAGCCTTTCGAGAGATGCTGAAGTAGAGGACCCCGTTCACTTGGGCCTGGCCTCCTGCCCTGAAAGAATGAAGAGACATATGATGCTTTATGCCACGAAGTTTGTCGTGCATTGTTAAGCAGGAGTAACTAATATATACCAGACAAGTTCCTGGGAAATCAGGAGGTTAAGTAAGTAGAATAGAGTTGTCCATAGGAATATGCCTTTCACATCTCCTTTTACTGCCTTTGCTTCAGCCACATTCTCCGTGGCAGCTGCAATCGTGGGGACATGCTGGGCCAGTGTCTGCATCCTTGACATGAATTCTGTTCCAGCTGCCTCCTCAGCTGTAGGGGTAGAGTGGAGGGTAAGCAGTTCTCATCGAACTGCTGTGAATTTCACAGAATGATAATACTAAGATTTCTCTCTAAGAGCTCAATGTCTCTTGTAGTAAATGAAGGCTTGAAGGCCTTCCATCCTCTGAGTTTCCAGCCAGACCTGTGGCTAACACAGAAAGCCCCTGAACTAGTCACTTCATGATTTCAGAAATTTTTCTTGCTTCTCAAAAAGAGGTACCTGTTCATACTTTGTAGGGAAGTTTGGCAAGTCACAGCCTGTCCTGAAGTTCCTTTATTTAATTCCTAAACATATTTCAATCAGATTTTCTTAGTTGCTGCTGTGAAGGAACATCCTGGCTCCCCAGGATGGATATGACCTGATGCTCTGACTTGTTCTACTTGCTGGCATATGGCAAGGCCCTGTTGCTTGAGATGCTCTGGTTCTCTGATAACCTCTCTCATGCCTGAGGCAGGAAAGCTGCAAATGCTTGGATAGAATGAGCTGAGTAAATAATAACATGGAGTAGAATAATCGTGGACTTCTTACACTGGCCTGTTCATCTTTTTATAATCTGCTCCTTGAATAAAAACATGCTGGAAATGACTGCACTTTATCAGTTCCAGGATATTCCCTAATTTCTTCCATCCAGCGCCAGTTCACAACCTGACGCTCGCTCACACAGTGGCACCCATTTAGCTCATTAGCTTCTTTGGTGATACAGTTGTAAACCTCCTCTGTTTGGATTCTCCTCCAGGCAACTGATGTCTTCACCTGATGAGAGAGCTCTGTTTCTCTGCCTCTGACCCAGTTTCCTTCTCCCAGAGGAGTGGAAGCACCTTGGTGTCTCAAGTAACCCTCCCAGAGACTAGGGAATACTGGGGTGCCCAGATAAATCTCTCCAGTTCCTTCTTCCCTAAGGCTTCCTTGAGCCCAGGACTCTCAGCCATCCACATTCCTCCAGATGCAGTGTCACTGTGTCATCATCCATAGCTGCCCCTCAACTCTTCTCCATAAAACAGTCCTCAGTCTTACAGCATTTACTAATAGTGACAAGTGGATCACAGTAGACAATTTAATTAGTTGTCCGTTGTGAATGAAAATAAGGCTATTGGAGTACAATAATCCTAGATATAGTTTCTTATGAATTATAAACATGAGAAATTTGCTTAATCTCTCTCATTTTTTTCCTCTGTAAAACAAGTATGATTGCACTTCCTGTTTGTGGGGTTTGTGCCTCGAGTGCCCATTTTTCAAGTGGCAGTATAACCTGCTGCACACATTCCCAGAATGGCATGACTATTGACGGTCAAGTCCTAGAACTCAAATACAAATTATTCGCCAATCCGTCAGCCGTATCTAATGAGTCCAAGATGGCAGAATTTTTGTTTCTTATTTTTTAATGTTCTAGCATAATTCAGTCCAATTTTTTTTTCTAAGTGCTCCATGTCAAATGTTTTCTTCCTAAGTAGTTGAATCACTGAACTGAAATCATAAACTTAACTATGTGGCACACACTCACTAGATATATAAGGCCTTACTAGTTCATATAAGTTCTATGTTTTGTTTAGTGCTTCATTCACTTTAGTCTGACAGACATTGCTGGCATAAAACTCAGAGAATTATTTATTCTCAGAATAGGAGCCATGCCACACATGAAGCAAAGGAAGGCATGGTGGAGGAGCTGACCGAGGGTTGACTGACATCTAATTTGTACGCCATCCTGAGTCTTTTGGCCTGAATGAGGGGCAGGTGTTTATGCAGTCTTCTCAACACTCAGGCTCTCACAACTGCCTGTGGATATGCAGTCTTCGAATATGGTGCCACAAAGAAATCCTGTAGGCATCCTGAGTTCTAATATCAAGTGCTCTTAACAAACCGCCCAACAATGTAACAGGATAAAACAATAATAATTTCGTTATATTCTTGGATTCTGTAATGAGAATCGTGGACAAGGCACAGCTGGGATATCTTGCCTACACAGCGTCTGGGCCTTAGCTGACAAGACTCAGAATGCCTGGGGCTCAGTTGAATGGCTGGCATCCAGAATCATCTGGAGCTCCTTTGTTCCTGGTGACACTTGTTTGTGATGACTTTAAAAACCCAGGACTCAGTCCGACCGCCTACATGTTTCTTCTTCATGTGACTTGAGCTATGTTACAGCTTGTTGGCTTCAAAACGGTTGGTGTCCCAGTGAATAAGACCATGGCTGTATGAGTTTAATAAGGATGACTCCAAAAACCACATGGCACGCCTTCTACAGTATTCTCTCTTTCAGAGGAATCTGCCCATATTCAGGGGGAAAAGTTACAGAAACTGTTAATAGAATGAATTAAAAAAAAAAAAAACCTATGGCTGTGTTTTTTTAAAAAACAGTTTTTTAAAGATTTATTTGAAAAAGGAACAGAGAGTGTGAGGCAGAGAAAAATAGGTATTTTTCATCCTCTGCTTCACTTCCCAGTGCCTGCAACAACTGAGTTTAGGCCAGACGAAAGCCAGGATCCTGGAAGTCAGTCTGGGTCTCCCACATGAGTGACAGGAACTCCAGTACTTGGACCATTATTTGCTGCCTCCCAGATGTATGAGCAGGAAGCTGGTTTGGAAGTGTGGAACAGCTGGGACTCAAATCAGATATTGTGATACGTGAAGTGGGCATCCGAAGCAGAGGCTTAGCCAGCTGTGCTGTCATGCCCACCCTCACAGCCATGGTTTTAAATTGCCCCAGATGGTCTGAGAACTCAGGAAGTACTGGTATGGCCAGTTCTGTCTGTGCGTAGGACTGGAGTGCAGTTTGTGGATGTAAATTGCCGCATCAGCTGGTTATCTTGTCTTTTGCTTTTTGAATACTTAGGACTTAATTTCTGTGTTTGGATGTAAACCTAGTGAGATCAAGATTTTGTCTTGTGCTACTACTATTTTGTATTGAAACTGTTGGTTAACACTTTTAGTAAACATTGAAGAAAGAGTAAGAGGTAAACAAAAGTAGGACTTATAGGTAGTGTAGGAATAGCCAATCCTGGAAATGAATTTGGAGGGGTCAGGCAGCATTAGTTTTATTAACAAAACTGAGGATGTTAATGCTAAGTAGAAAAGGGAGAATGAATGAGAGTTTGTGAACAGCAATTAAATAAGGACAAAATAAAATTAATTCTAAAGTTACCTGTGTTTGTTACCTTAAGATACTAAGCAAAAAATGTCATGTGATTTGTGAATAAAGACAATTTAAATTCTTCCTTGCTTGTCTTTGTGATTTTTAAATTTATTTCATTGCTTTGCTGGGGAAGACATTCATGAGAGTGTTGAATAAAAAGAATGAGAATAAGCATTCTGGGAATATTTATGATATTATGGGACAGCATTGAATTTATACCATTACATATAGCTTTAATAGTAAGCTTTTAATGAACACTATCAGATTGAGGACTTTCCTGTCTATTCCCATTTCATTGACAGTTTTTGTGATTATTAGTGAGTGTTAAATTTAGCTACATCATTTTGTAAACATGGAGATGAAATTTGGTTTTCTTTTCATCCTGTTAATTTAATTAATTGCATTATTTGGTCTTCAAATGCAACCTTGTATTCCTGGAATACACAATTCTGGGGCTAATTTTCTAAAGCTTTAATAAACAATTTTGTTGATATGAGGTTTTTTATTTGAAAAAATGTATTTTTGACTTGTGAAGTATGGTGTCAGTGTTGTGTTGGCCTCTTGAAATATGCTGGGGATATTCCCTCCTTTCTTATTTTTCGAAGTTTGTGTAAGATTGACATTATTTCTTTTTAAAGTTGTAATGGAATTTATTAATGAAAATATCTGGAAACTGGGTTTTCTTTGTGGGCTGCTTGAGTACAAATTCAATTTCTTTGGCGACATAAAGCCTGTTAGGTTTTCTGTTCACTTTGTGTCACTTTTGGTAATTGCATTTTTAAGGAATTTGAATAAGTTGTCAGAACTATTGGCAAAATGTTAATCATGCTCTTCCCCTTAGGATACTACAAATAGCTATGATAATATTGCTTTTTTAAATTCCTGATACTTTTAATTTGTATTTTCTCTGTTTTTCTCTCTTTGACTACTTTTGCGACAGGTTTAATCACTTGTTTTAGTGTTTTCAAGGAACCAACTTTTGACTTTGTTAATTCTGCTTTTGTTGTTACATGCTCTTTCCCAATATATTGCTCATTTTTCTAGGAAATTAAATTAGAAGCTAAGCATTTAAATGTATAAATCTCTGTCAAGTACTAGTTGAGCTCACCCCCCAGAAATTTTGCTATGTTGGATTATCAATATCCTTGAATTCAAAACATTTTCTAGGATTTGTTGTGGTTTCTTCTTTGATTTCTAGGTTTCTTAGTAGTGTGTTATTTTCATATTTGGGCAGCATAGTTATGTATCTTGTCATCAATTCCCAAACTTCAACAATTTTAGTTTTTTTTTAATATTTATTATTTATTTGAAAATCAGAGTTACAGAGAGATAGGGAGAGCCAGAGATCTTCCATCTACTGGTTCACTCCCCAGTTGGCTGTAGTTGCCAGAGCTGGGCCAAGCTGATGTCAGGAGCTTCTTCAGGGTCTCCCATGTGGGTGCAGGGGTCCAAGCACTTGGGCCATCTCTTACTGCTTTCCCTAGTGCATTAGCAGCTAGATGGATTGGAAGTGGAGCAGCCAGCTCTCAGACCGGCACATATATGGGATACCAGTGTCGCAGGAATAGGCTTAATCCACTGTGCCATGATTCCAGCCCGTATCAACTATTTTAGTTTAGAGAACATATTTTGTAAGATTTTTTTTTCAAATATAGTAGGGCATATTTTATGGCCCAGCATATGTTTCTAAGGGTGAATGTTCCGTGTATAGCAGGATCCAAACATGTGTGGTCGTATAAACATTTTAAAGCATTCTTTTCTATAAACCAGTAAATCAGGTTGGTTGGTAATAGTTTTTCATTCTTTTATATCTACTGATTTTTTAATTTGTTTTGCCAATTACCAAGAGAGGAGTATTAATATCTGCATTTGTGATTTTGAATTTATTCATTTTTCTCTTTGTCAACTACTGTTTTATGCATTTTGAAATTCTGTCACTAGGTGCATATATTTTTGAGATTGTTCTGTTTTCCTGATGACTTGACTCATTCATTAGTACAAAAGGTCCTTCATTAACTCTGGTAATACATTCTTCCTGAGGTTTTCTTAGTATGATGTCATGACAGTGAGAATGAGAACTGCTTTCTTTAGCATGATATAACTATTTTCTATCTTTTTTTCTTTTATTCTTTATGTTTCCATTTAATGTATGCATCAGTTATAGAAGATGTAGCTAGGTGTCACTTCTTTAACTTGCCTAGCAATTTATACCTTTTGTTTGGAGTGTGTAGTATATTTACATTTACTTTATTTATTCTTACAGGAGGAAGAAGTTAACATCTTTTTTTTTTTAAGATTTATTCATTTATCTGAAAGTCAGAGTTAACACAGAGAGAGGAGAGGCAGAGAGAGGTCTTCTGTCCAATGGTTCACTCCCCAGTTGGCCACAATGGCCAGAGCTGCGCCGATCCAAAGCCAGGAGCCAGGAGCTTCTTCCAGGTCTCCCACATGGGTGCAGGGGTCCAAGGACTTGGGCCATCCTCTACTGCTTTCCCAGACCATAGCAGAGAGTTGAATTGGAAGAACAGCAGCCGGGACTAGAACCAGCACCCATATGGGATGCCTGTGCTTCAGGCCAGGACATTAACCCGCTGAGCCATTGCATCAGCCACAGAAGTTACCATTTTGTCATTGGTTTTCCATTTGTCTCATTGCTTTGTCCTCTCATCTCTTCATGCTTTTTTGAAGTAGAAAGATTTGAAGTTTTTTTTAAATGTATCTTTACAGTTTCTTTGAATTTTTTTTTCTGAATTTTTAGTGATTGCTGTAGGGATTGTAATATTTGTCCTCAATTATAATTCACTAATGATTAATTATTGGTTAAAGTGTAAGAACCACATTAAAATACATTTATGTTTATCCCTGCTCTTTGTTATCATTGTCATATGATAAAAATTCTACCATGCAATATTATTATTTCTGCTTTAACTAGACAAGTGGCGTAAAATAAATGAGTAGAAGAAAAAATAGATGGTATTTTATATTTAGCTGTTTGTCACAATTTCCACTTTTCCTTATTCCTACCTATAAATCTGATAATCTGTCAGACATCATTTCCTTGAAGAACTTTAACATTTCTTGAAATGGTTGACTTACAGGTGACTGTCTACCTCCATTTTTATTTGAAAATTTCTTTATTTTTCCCTCATTTTTTTGCAATTTTATTGAGAAATAAGATAAATACATAAAAAGCCATTATTTTAATTATGTGGTTCAGTAAGTTTTGATAAATCACTATGATCCTGAATCTACCACAGCGATCTGGCCATAAAGTAGTAACTTCCTTTATCTAGAACTTTATTGATACATCTTTGAAGTCAGTACTTTTTTTCCTTCCTAGTCTGGTCGGTTTCTGTCTCCAAAGTTCCTCTCTCTCTCTCTTTGTTTTAAGATTTATTTATTTTTTTGAAAAGCAGTGTTACAGAGAGGCAGAGGCAAAGACGGAAAGAGAGAGAGAGAGAGAGAGAGAGAGAGAGAGGTTATCATCGCTGATTCACTCCCCAGATGGCTACAATGGTACTTGGGTGCAGGGGCTGTAGGACTTGGGTCATCTTCTACTGCTTTCCCAGGCCATAACAGAGAGCAGGATCAGAAGTGGAGCAGCTGGGACTCGAACTGGCACCCATATGGGATGTGGGCATGGTAGATGGTGGCTTTATCCACTATGCCACAGCGCTGCCCCCCCCCAAAGTCTCTTATTCTACAATTTTACATGAATAGAATCATAAAAGACTGTGTTTCTGTCTCCTTTCACCTAGTATAATAGTTTTGTGTTCCATCCATGTTATTGTTTGCATCTGTGATTCACTGATTTTATTGATGAGTAGTATGCTGCTGTTTGGATCTTCTGCATTTCTTATTTCTTTTCCGTTTGTTTCTGGTTTTTGGCTACTCTGGATAAAGCTACTATGAACATTTACATATAGTTTTTTGTAGACATGTTTACATTCATCATGGTAAATATCTAGGTTAAGCCTAGGGAGGTGATATGTTGTTCAACATAATAAGCTGCCAGAATTTTCCAGTGCATCAGTAATAGTTTGCATTTCCACAACCATAATATGAAGGTCAAAATTCCTGATAGAATTGGCTGCTTTTAACCATATATGTACTTCTGAGTCAAAAGAAACTAAATTTTTTTTTTACTGTTGTTGAAAGTTAATTCAATGAGAATACAATAACCCTCCAAATTAAAATCAGACCGTATCAGTGGTATATATCAATAGAAGAATGACTATTGAGCAGATTGAAACAGTGATTTCTTTTGCTACATAAGTCACTTTGAATGTTGTAGAAGTGGAAAGAATGTAAGACCTTAGGACTTTTTTTTTTTTTTTTGATAGGCAGAGTGGACAGTGAGAGAGAGAGACAGAGATAAAGGTCTTCCTTTTACTGTTGGTTCAGTCCCCCAATGGCCACTGCGGCCAGCACACTGTGGCCAGCACACCGCGCTGATCCGAAGCCAGGAGCCAGGTGCTTCTCCTGGTCTCCCATGCGGGTGCAGGACCCAAGGACTTGGGCCATCCTCCACTGCACTCCCGGGCCACAGCAGAGAGCTGGCCTGGAAGAGGGGCAACCGGGATAGAATCTGGCGCCCCGAACGGAGGATTAGTCTATCGAGCCACGGCGCCAGCCAGGACCTGGTATTAATACTATGCCTGGGCCTGCAAATACTTTCATGGCCTTCTATACCACATTTGACTCTTTTTTAGTAGCACTCTCACCTGTGGTGCTAGGGCAATGGGATGAATGACCTGGTGAGGTCACTGCTGATTTGAGCTTATCTGACTAATCAAAGTCATAGAAAGCCAATTATAAAATGTGTTGAATGAAATTCATTCAGAGGTTATGCAGCTGAAGGCCTTTCTATTTTCAAGACTTGTTCACTGTCATTTTAAATTGGGTAAAGAACTTTATTCTCTGTCAGTTTAATAACATTTAAAGTTATTCAGATCTTAAGGTTAGAAGTCTGTGTATGTGTGTGTGTATCACTTAAAAATAATTGGCATGTGATGGATTTATAGCAGTAGTGCCGACCTGTAGTTTGTAAGATATTGTTCACGGAGATTACATTTTGAAGCACAAATGAGAGCTGCCATATCCCAAATACTATTCAGTGAAGTAGCCCTTATGAATATTTACTCGATTTTCAAAATAGTATTGTCTTTGCATGCTTAGGAAATCCCTGATAATCCTGCAGTTGTTGCACTTAAACCCTTTCACGATTTTATACCATGCCATAAAAACTGTCTTATAGTAAACAAGAAAGTTAGTATTTTTTTCTGGTTAACATGTTCTTCTTGATGAGTCTTCAGATTTTCCATAATCATTAAATGCTAAGGGGAATACTAGAGACAATCCTTAAAAAATATTAGAGAGGATTGAACTAGACTCCACTTTGCTAATAAACTGAACATTAGTAATCTAGACTGGTTGAAAAGTATAATACAAGAAATAAAATCAATAAACTAAATAAGATGTACAAGAAATTTATAATGCCCCACATTTCAAAAATTCATTTTTCTATCCATTCTCTGTCTCCTGTCCTATCAGATCAAAGAGTCTTTACACATCTAGCAATTTCTCAATTCAATGTGAGTTTCTGGAATAGTGTTACTTTTCCCTAGGGTATTTAAATTTCAAATATAGTTTATCTGATTTACTAGTTGAAAGATTTTGTGATACTATTTTAGACACTTTGAGGAAGCAGTACATCATTTTTTAAGGTGCCAGAGACAGGGAGAAGAAGGGTTGAAGGGCTTCCTTTGTTCCCTGTAGATTACACGAAGCCTAAAATGTGTCTTTGTCACATTTGTATTTGAACCTGGAGTCTGTCACCTTTGGTAGGGAGAAAAGTAAAATGATCTAGTTCAAACTAGCTAGAAAGTAAAAGGGAATTTATTGGTTAACAAAACTGAGAAATCTTAAATTATGAAATGTCTTTAGACAGTCTTCTAAATTAAACTATTATGATACTGCCTCTTCATTTCCTGGCATTGCTTGCCTCTGTGTGGCTCCATTCCCAGACACATTGATCAAAAAGAAGGAGGTGCATATGACTATCATCAGCTCCAGCCAGATGGGGTACATTACTTGCTTTCACGTGGATCCTTTGCCACCCTTGTGCCTAAGGATGGATTTAGTCCCTCCAAAAGTACAGGTACTATTCTAACTGTTGATAATTTGCAGTCCAAGTTTATGCCACCATGTAATTTATTTCCTAGCCACATATTGAGGTTGCAGCACTCACTGTTATTAATGGAAAATTTCTATAGCTGGATTACCACTGATATTTGTCTTTGTCTTATGAGTTTTTAGATATTCTACATAACTACCTTATTTCTAACTGTAAGTTGCATGTCTTTTGTTTGTAATTTGGAATAAATCTTTGATGTGTTTATCCAATCTGGTTGTATTTTCCCTTCCAAACCTATTATAGTAGATAGTGATCTTATAGTCCATGAGATCTGTAATTGAGGAAATCCAATTCTTCTATAAAGAGAGGAAAGTTATTATTAAGCAACATCTAGCTTTATGATTCATACTTCAGACTGAAGATTACCCTGTTGGGTGGCCAGGAGATATGAATTAATAAAAAGTTAATGAAATTTCAGGTAGACTTATCATTGTGCAAACTACTCCAGAGAGCCTACTTAATCATTTTGGGGAACTAAATTAACATTAATAGATCTGTGTTATGAATGCTGGAAAAAATGACACTCTAACTTTAATGAGTACATTAAACTTCCAGGAGTTCATACTGCATTTCCCAATAGTTACTCACAGACAGTTCTCTCTTTTCCACATTAAAAGACTAATTGAAATGAAGTATTGGATTGGGACCAATTCCATACATTGATCTATACCCTTCCTCTCCTATTCAGACCTACTTTGAAACTCCATTTTTAATGTCCATACAGTAATACCATCAAGTGATACATTATCATCATTATCTTGACTGGTCTTGGTCAATCACCCTATACTGGAAACCAAAATGTAAACCAGGTCCAGAATCACAATAACAGGGAAAGCATGTGCACCCTTTCTGCACACTGATGTTAAGTAGCTCCGTGTGTATTTCCCCAGCTTGGAATATATTCCCTTGTCTTGTCTACCTGCTTACTTCCACTTCATTTCCCAGACCCAGCATGAAATACTTTCTTTTTTCTTTTAATGCCAAAAGGTTTTAATTTTCTTTTCCTCTGTGTTACAAAGAATCTTTGCATAACAATGACTAGATGCCTATGCTTATTCTGCAGGACATTGAGTTCAGAAATATTGGAAGCCATGAAGAAACATGCCGTAGAGTGGAATAGCATGGTGTATATGAATTCAATAAAACATTTTAGACACTGTAAAGATATTTTCCAGGTATTAAGGGATCATGTCAAATATACTGTAGTGTTTTGGAGAATAAAACATCCTTTAAATATAAAATCTCTTCTTTCTTAAAAGATGAGTCAAATACATCCTCATATGACATTTTAAAAACTGAGGTGTTGAGGAATTAGGCAACGTGCCCAACATACCCATCAGCTTTGCCCATAGTCTGGCAAAGGTCTTTGAATCGAAGCATACTTATTACTGCATTTGTCTGACTCCTTTACTATGTCGTGACCTTCTCAATACTGATTTTGTACTTCTAGAAATTAACTCTGTACCTGGCATCAACTAGACACTCAATACATACATAATTAAAATGTGTTATTTCAGTATTGAGGATTAAACCAAACTCTACATACCCAGTATTAAAATATGAAGCCAGATGAATTATTATGCAGTCAAAACATCTTATATGGTTCTAAGAGCAGCATCACCTGAGACAAATGTCAGCTTGTATTACTTTTTCTAATGTTATGGTAGTCTATGTCTTATAAAACAGTAGTTTAAAAGTCAGTAGTTATTGATCATTTTTACTGGAGTGTGAATTTTTTTCTCTCAAGTATACTAATGTATGCCAACCATATCTTAAATCATTAAAAGATTCAACCATCCCCAGAACACCTAAAGTCGTTTGAGAAATGAAAGGCTGTTACATAGAGCCTCTCAATTACGAACCAAAGTTAGAAATTTGAATGTAGACTCTGCTTTTGAATCCAAAACTTGAGTTTTCCTGGACTTGATTCTGGGCAACTGTTACCTGTTTGGAGCTCTTGTCAGACAATTAACATTTTGGATACCCTGCAACTTACCAACTCAGTGGATTAAAAACAGAAGTGGAAAATTGACTTCAAGTTTGAATCTGCCAGTGTTCCATGTGATACTGAAACTTATTTGTCTCTATAACAATTTCTTTATCTGGAAAATGAATGTTAACATAATTTATGTCCTCCCCATAAATACTAATAGAAATTTCTTAAAATTGCTTAGAAATATAATCTGTAATACTGTTCTTATTTAATGAGCAAATAAATAGAAATGTTATTATGTAATAGTTGGGAAAAAGTCCCAGAGTGGTATCTCACACTTTGACAAGACTAAGACTCAAGTTTTTCATTTTGGCTCTATTGAATTTTTATAGAATAGTGATACATAAGAAAGATGACACTTCACAATATTGCATCTGCATGAGTATTTCTATAAACAATCTGATTGTTTTTCTTGTTCTCGCTCTTGGCAGTAGGTTAAATGAACTCATGTAACATTTTTGGCAAAATTACTTTGAGTCTTTTTCCCATTTTTGGCAGCTATTTTTAAACAGAGTTCAAAAAATTATTTCTATGATTTTTAAGTTATTCAGTATTCGTTCAGAACCTTTGCACCATATTTCTTGATTTTACTCCAAACCAATGACCTTATAAAACAAAATTAATTAAAACAGCTTTCAAATTCTATCCTACTTTGCATTTCTCACAGAAATGAATTTGTAGGTCAATGATGTGCTTTGGGAATAATTGCTGATTGAATTGATTCAACACACAACATTGCTTGACTGCTTTGTGTTTTGTGAAACATCAAACCCTCTTAGGCTGTCCCAGTAATCCTCCGTCTTCTCAGTTCATTGCATTAGAACTGTCTGTATGAGCTTCAGCAACTTCTGTGGTCTTCATTCTTGTCCAAGTGGTCTAACTCCCTGCCTCTGGGTTAAAGTGGGGGGTTGGAGGGTCTGGCATTGTGATGTAGCACCTTAAGATGGGCATCCCATATGGAAGCGCCCATTTGAGTCCCAGCTGTTCTGCTGGGAACAATTGGGCATCCGGGTAATGCATCAGGGGATAGCCCAAGTACTTGGACCTCCGTGTGGAAGACAAAGAAGGAGTTCCAAGCTCCTGGCTTTGACCTGGCCCAGACTTGTCTTTTAGAGCTATTTTAGTAGTGAACTAGTAGATGAAAGCATATTTTCTCTTTCTTTCTTTCTCTCCCTCCCTCCCTCCCTCCCTCTCTTGTTTGACCTGTCTCTTTCACACTGCCTTTCAAATAAACAAATCTTAAAAATACAATAAAGTAGAGGCCTTTTTGTCTTATGGCCTTTGCCCTGCCTTTTGCTGGGAGTGCATCCCTAGTCCATGAGAATTTCCCATTTTTGTTATTTTTTTTTTTTAGATCCAAGAGGCAGAGAGACTAATAGAGTGAGTTCCCATCTGCTGGTTCTCATCCCAGATGCTTGTAATGGCCAGCAGTGGAGTAGGAGCCAGGAGCTGGGCACTATTCATGTCTCCCACTCGATGGCAGGGATACAGCTAAGTGGGCCATCATCATTGACTGCCAGAGTCTGCATTGGTGGGAAGCTGGAATCAGGAGGCTGAGCTGGGAATTGATCCTGGATCATATGATACGTGACACAGGCAACTTAATCTGATTAGTAACCAGTATGTTAAAAGCCAACCCCTGTTATTTTTCTTGATTCTCTTTCCCTGATTTCAGGGCAATTGGCCAAAGCTTAGAAGAGTACTGTGTTACTATATTTTCTCTTCCTTATGCTTTTAAAATCTGGACTGAGGCACTAGAACTTTGAACTGATCTTAAAATTAACCCTTAAAAACTGGAGAATATTACAAATAGGATCGTATCCTTTTCTGATGGGGACATGATGTGTAGGGTCAAAAGCAGCTGAAGGGCAGGTGGCACTGGTCACCTGCCTTTTATTTCATTGTCCACCTGCAGGGAGTTGGCCAGGATGTCAGTGGAACAGAGGCTAAGGAAGGGAGGCATCTGCTTACCGGAAGCTTTTGTCACGACTTCTCTTTGCTCTGAATCTATTTATAATGTTTTATCGCCATTACTTAGAAGCCAAAGTGGGGGGGGGGGAGCAGCTATCCTGAAAGGCCCTGATGTCTATCTTTTGTTTCTGTTTCTGTCTTTCCCTGCCTGGCTCTGATACTGTCCTGGAAGTACCTCCATTATTCTTCTCGCAGAGAGAAGACATTGCAGAGTGGAAACTGTATTTGCTTGCAGTAAATCATACATACTTGCTTGATTATACTTAATTTGACATAGGGATGAAATGCTTCAGAATCTAGTCAGGATTCTTGCTGTTCTACCCTTTCTGTTGGTTCTAGCCCCCCCCTTCTTGCACACTCCTCTTTCCACATTTTCAATACTGGTCCTAGGACAAGAGCTTTTCCAGCCGTAAGCAGTAGAAGAGAGGTCTTCACTTGTAGCTCTTGGCATCACCTGTAGCTTCAGATGAAAGATGCTATCTCGCCAGCTACTAAGCAATGACTAAATCTGCTTTTAGGAAAGTTTCTAATTTGCCTTGTGCTACCCAACCTCTGTGATGACACCCAGAGTAGATTGTCTTTCCACTTTGGCTTGATCTTCCTGTTTCCTATTCCTCACCTCCTGTCGTTGGTTTTATCATTTCTCTGTGGGCTGTTTTTATAGCGCACTACTTCCAGTGAACTCATTTTGCCTTCTCTCTCTCTCTCTTTTTTTTCAAAACCCACAACTCCATTAAAAAGCTTTTAGTTCTTCTGAATTAAGTCTGTCTGCATCTATCCTTCAACCCCCAGGTCATTTAAACCACCTGTAACTTGAGCATGTTAAAAGCAAATACTGGTTTCAGCTGCCCTGTATTATTCTCCATTATTGCATTTTTATCATATCTAACTTGGGTCCACCCCTAAGCCACAATCTCCTTTTCAAAGAGAAAAGACACACATTTATATGAGCATAAGCAACAGGGAGTAAGCGGAAGCCAAGAGAAAGAGAGAAAAAAATCATGGCGCCAGTGAAAGATAGTAGTTTATGTAAAGAGAGGATATTAGGATATCATTTTATGTTTATCATATAATATTTTCCTTCTTGGATTTGTTTTCCATGTGAAAATATTGTTTTCAGAAAGCACACAGGCTCCTTCCACAGTGAAATATATTGAAAACCCTATCTTTCAATCGAAGTTTGTGTAAAGGGAGGAGACCAGTCTTTGAATTAGGGACCAATATATTTTGGGGTACAATACTAACTCTTAACTAAAGGCTACTTCTCATTACAATTGAGAGTCCACTCAGGTAAATGTTAACCCGGTGTTTGAGGTAGAACATGCATTTAGTAACCCCAAAGTACTTGTAGTCTTTGTTTTGCCTGTTGACTCTTATTAGCTGATGCTGGTAGTAAGTTCTGGCTATTGATGTTTTAGAAATGGAGCTTACTTTAACTCATATCAAATGCCAAGTAATTTGCATCTCTCCAAGACAGAAACCATCACCTCAGGGTTCAATAAACCAGAGTTTGTATTGAAACAAAACAAAGTAATACAAGGAAATCACTCCTACAGATAAATAGACAAGCACATTGATGGATATCACTTAGAATTACATGTGATTGAAATTCACAAATCATGTTCTAAGGCTATTATCTGGTTTCCCCAAGGTGAACACTCCTTCCTTTGTGAGTGTCTGTAATAGTTGTAGCACCCAGCATCCTCTGTGGCCATGTTGACCCCTCACAGACCAGGGTCATCATGGAAGCCAGCCCAGTCCTCTGTGACTAGCATAGCTCAGCTTCCTTCAAATAAGATGGAGCCAGGATGGAGAATCAACTTTCTTCAGTTGGTTACACTTGCCTGAAGAGCACATCTATGTGTGTTTGCTCCGTATGTTTACAGATGCATCTGGTGTAAAACTAACAACCGGCCGGCGCCGTGGCTTAACAGGCTAATCCTCCACCTTGCGGCACCGACACACCGGGTTCTAGTCCCAGTTGGGGCGCCGGATTCTATCCCGGTTGCCCCTCTTCCAGGCCAGCTCCCTGCTATGGCCCGGGAAGGCAGTGGAGGATGGCCCAAGTGCTTGGGCCCTGCACCCCATGCGAGACCAGGAGAAGCACCTGGCTCCTGGCTTCGGATCAGCGCGATGCGCCGACCGTGGCAGCCATTGGAGGGTGAACCAACGGCAAAAAGGAAGACCTTTCTCTCTCTCTCACTGTCCACTCTGCCTGTCAAAAACAAAAAACAAAAAAAACTAACAACCAATCCTATTAAAGGGAGAGGTTGATGTGTGTTATGTGTGTACACTGGTTTCTGTTTTTAAGTACATATCTATTTTCTCCATGTAATGTTTGGATATTTTTACTGACTAAAATATGGTGTATGCAGAAATTATCCAACTGTGCTTACATCTATACTGATCTATTATTAATGCTTAAAATTTGGGTCTATAATGTTTATTTGATTGTATACATTGTTTATGACTGATATATTGCACATTTCCATCCTGAAACGTTATTCTGAAACACATAATTTTAATAATATTTCCATTCTTGAACACACATTTATGTGAAAGTGATTAAAGCCAGAATACTAATGGTGTTTAGGAAAAAATATATATATATATGATATATGGAGCTTGGTGAAGTGTTGCTTAGTCTGTTTTACTCTGTATCATGTTTTAGTTTCCTTTTATAATATTCCTTAGACTTTTTTCTCTTTGGAATATATTTTTTTTCAATTTCACCCAAGACATACAAATCTCATGCATCTCATATATACAGATCCAAGAACATAGTGATTCTTCCCACCATACCTTCCCTCCTGCCCATGCTTCCATCCCCTTTCTGCCTCTCTCTCCCAGTCCCACTTTCCACAAAGATCCATGACCTGCTGCCTTTATTTCCCCATTTGCACCCTTAGTATTTATCTTTCTGTACTCTTAGATCAACTACACAAATGTGTCGAAAAGAGCAATAATATAAATACATATTTTATATTGACTATGGGCATGGGTTTTATAGTCAGACAGTGTGGATCTGAATACTAGCTCTAACACTTAGCAATTAATTGACTATTGTGAACTAGCTAGGTTATTTTATTTTATAGTTTTTATTTTCATTTTATTTGAAAGTCAGGAAGACAGAAAAAGTCCATCTGCTACATCCCTCCTAAAATTCCCACAATATCCAGGGATTGAAGCCAGGATCCTGGAATTTCATCTGGTCTTCCCACTTGGGTGGCCGGGACTCAAATACTTGAGTTGTCACCTGCTGCCTACTGGAGTACACATTAGCAGGAATCTGATTCAGAAGTGGAGCCAAGACTCGAACAAGACACTTCAGTATGGTATGTGGGCATCCCAAATGGCATTTTAGCCACTGCATGAAATGCCCATCCCTAGGCTAAGTAGTTCATTATGTAGATCCATTTTTATGATTCTAAAAGAGGGAGAACAATATTCCCTAACAAAATTAAACTCCTGGAAAGCATTACTTTCTAGTGTTACTATTATGTTTTTAAATAATAATATAAAATGCTTTGAGAATTCTTTATCTTTCTATGCACATTATAAAATGCACTATTTTATGGAAATGGAGCTATATATTCTCAGCTTCTTATAGAAATATATCCATAGTTTATTATTTGTATAACACATAGCTTGTGGCTAGCATTTTGGAGAAAATTTAAAGAAACTGATATTACAGACTCTTGTCTAAATATTGTTCAGAGGTTGGAGATATAAATTATAGAGACATCAAATCTCTAGAACTCTGAAATTTGAGAACCGGTTCCCATATGGGATGCCAGTGCTGCAGGCTGGGGCTTTAACCCACTGCGCCACAGCGCCAGCCCCAGTTATCATCTTATATATTGATATATTTGTCTACACAGTCAGGAAATTGTGATACTAAATTCATTGGACAAATAAATAGTGTTTAATAGGGAGTATGATTTGACAATGAAATTAGAATAAAATGTACCCTACCTTTATTTTAACATTGAGTGACACCTTCAGTTAATGTTACATATTTTAATTATTAAAGTTGACTTTAAAACTTTGCTTTCTATGTCTATGTATTTTTATTTATATATATTGTTCTGTTGCTTTAATTTTTATTTTTTGAGAAACAGACACACAGAGAGATAGAAAGGGAGGGAGAGCCCTCATCCAGTGGTTCATTCTCCAAATGCCTGAAATGACACTTAATGAGTCTGAAGCTGAGACCCACCCACTCATCCTGGATCTCTCGTATGTGTGGCAGAAACCTGATTACTTGAGCCATTACCAGTGACTCTGAGAAGGTGCATTAGCTGGACTCTAAAGTCAGGAGATGGAGATGATTGTTGAACCTATGCACTCTGACATGGGACACAAATGTCTTAACTGCTAGGACAGTGCCTGTGCTGTCAGTTTTATATTCCCTCTCCATTCTATTTGTATTGCATTTTAAATAATGTCCAGTATTTTAAAGCATATGTAAACAACAAATATTTATGTATGTATATATAAAGATTTATGAGGCCAGTGCTGTGGTGTAGCGGGTAAAAGTGCTGGCATTCCATATGGGCGCCGGTTCAAGACCCGGCTGCTCCACTTCTGATCCAGCTCTCTGCTATGGTCTGGGAGATCAGTGGAAGATGGCCCAAGTCCTTGGGTCCCTGCACACACATGGGAGACATGGAGGAGGCTCCTGTCTCCTGGCTTTGGATTGGCACAGCTCTGGCCGTTGCAGCCAACTGGGGAGTAAACTAGCAGATGAAAGGCCTCTCTCTCACACTCTCTCTCTCTCCTTTTCTCTCTGTGTAACTGTGGCTTTCAAATAAATAAATAAATCTTTATTATATATATATATATATATATGCATGTAAGTATTTGCCATGTAATGTTCAGAATTTATACTTGATAACTGTAACTTTGCAAAGAATGGAGTTCTTGAATTACTCTGATAGAAATGTTATTAGTGAAAGAAAATCTATTACCAAGGATACCGTGTGTGTGGTGTGTGTGTGTGTTGTGTGTGTGTGTTGTGTGTGTGTATAAAACCATTTCTGATTTTCGAAGTAAAGTCCTTTTTCGAA
The DNA here is from genome assembly GCF_033115175.1 of Lepus europaeus. Taxonomy (NCBI): domain Eukaryota; kingdom Metazoa; phylum Chordata; class Mammalia; order Lagomorpha; family Leporidae; genus Lepus; species Lepus europaeus. The sequence continues at coordinate 43,064,364 of NC_084836.1, read as the reverse complement.
ACTCTTTAGTCATATATACCACAGGATGCCCCATCAATAAGTAGACAGGGGCCGGTGCTGTGGCATAGAGGGTAAAGCTGCTGCCTGCAGTGCCAGCATCCCACATGGGCACAGTTTCAAGTCCTGGCTGCTCCACTTCCAATCCAGCTCTCCTCTATGACCAGGGAAAGCAGTAGAAGTTGGCCCAAGTTCTTGGGCTCCTGCACCCTCATGGGAGACCCAGAAGAAGCTCCTGGCTCGTGGCTTTAGATTGGCTTACCTCTGGCCATTGTGGCCATTTGGGGAGTGAACAAACAGATGGAAGAGATCTCTTTCTCTCTCTGCCTCTGCCTCCTCCTTATTTATTGTTAATAAATAAACAAACAGGCACACATTTGCTGAGTATCAAACCTTTGCTGATTCAGCCATTTTTGTACTTCTTTTTTTTCCTTTTTCCTGCAGTATGCCATTTTGCTGAGAGCGAAGAAAAAGTTATTGCAGCCTTCAATCATGTTGCAGAATTCCATTTAGCTGTATCATGAGAGCACAAGGTCTTTAGAAAAAGTAAACCTTGGATATGTTAAACCTTAGGTACTGCTTCACAGAGTCAGGTTTTCAAACCAGTATGGAACTGAGGCCATGATCAAGATTTAAAGGCAAACAGAACATTATTATAAGTTAGCTTGACATCACACCTATAAGCTATATTTGCAGTGTTTACAACTTATAAATGTAACTTTCAACCTCTTTAGAATTTGTCAGACTCTTTAGATGAAATTCAGTTTTATTTTTCAAGTTTCTTTCCCAACTATGTAAATCTTGAGCTCATAAATATGTTTCCAAAATAAGACTTTAAATTAAATTTCATAATAGCTTAGTGTTTTTATAAACTTTGGTGTTCTAAAGGTGTAATTGATTTCCAGGAAAGGAACCACAAAGTTTTATTTTTTTCAGTTTTTTGACAATTATATTTGTCTATTCTAGAATGTACTTTTTAATTTAGAGGAATGGCACAAATCAAAATATCCTTTAGATTTCCTGTGTGTCAGCCGGCGCCGTGGCTCAACAGGCTAATCCTCCGCCTTGTGGCGCCGGCACACCGGGTTCTAGTCCCAGTCAGGGCACCGGATTCTGTCCCGGTTGCCCCTCTTCCAGGCCAGCTCTCTGCTGTGGCCCGGGAGTGCAGTGGAGGATGGCCCAAGTGCTTGGGCCCTGCACCCCATGGGAGACCAGGACAAGCACCTGGCTCCTGCCATCGGATCAGCGCGGTGCGCCGGCCGCAGTGCACCGGCCGCGGCGGCCATTGGAGGGTGAACCAACGGCAAAGGAAGACCTTTCTCTCTGTCTTTCTCTCTCTCTCACTGTCCACTCTGCCTGTCAAAAAAATAAATAAATAAATAAAAAGATTTCCTGTGTGACACCAACTGAAATCATTTTTAATATGTAGGTTACTAGTGACAAAGAATGAAAGATTCATATGTACTGATTTTCATTGAAATACAATACATTGAAATACAATACATCTCTGTCATAATACAGTGGCATTTTGATTAGTAAATGTGCTCTGTAGAAATGTGTACATTGTATAAAATGTTCAAGAATATATTGAAACAAAGTTTATAATGCTGTACCTGTGCAAGAGGTAAAAAGAAAGTGTAAGGAAAATTCTTTGTTTTCATGAAACTCAGTGTGGTGAGGGAGAAATGAATAGTTGATATGAGTTGTATGAGGTTGCTCAGCCTGTATTTTGTAGCAGTAATAACCACTGATTCTTTGTATTGCTAAAATTTTTCTAAATGATAAATTGATTTCTACAAAATATTTTATTTCTTTATATCTGTGCCTTCCTACAACTTTAATTTTATATATTAATCATATTTTATAACTGCAAGTGTATAAGCAAGATGAAATTAGTTTCTTACTCAGAGTCTCAGGGTAATAAGTTGGTCTTTGGTTCCTCTCTTGGATTAAAACCTTGGATAGAATCCTAGACTTTGAGGTTTGGAATACTTAATTTCATTCTAAACTATACCAATTATTCTCTCCTAACAGTTTGATGTCTCATTTTTATAACCTATGAAAAGTGGGATAAAATTGCCACCATACCAGGTTGTCATGAATGTTAAACTAGACATGCATGAAACAGACTCCATCTGGGAAGCAAATTGGATCCCTTGTGTTGACAGCTGAAATCCTATAGGTCCAGGATTTTGGGAAACTGCCTGCTATGTTTATTATAAAAGAACACTATGATGAGACGAATAAAGCAACTCTGCTTTGGGGCTTTTGAAAAAAACAAGTATATGTCTGTGTACGGGTCTGTAGATGTGTGGGTGTGGGTGTGTATAGGAAAATATTGAATGCCTTTAACTCCACATTGTTTATTATGGTAGATAATGCATAATATAGAATCTATCCTATTTTAAGTGTAGAATAGAATATCATTAACTACAGATATTTTTATACTGTAGATTCCAGAATGCTTTCATTTCATGTAGAGGAACTCTGTACCCATTGAACAGCAAATCTCCATGTCCCCTCCCCAGCTCCCAGAAACCCCCCGTACCTGCACGTTAAGAGTTTGATTGCTTTAGGTAGCTCACATAAGTGGAATCATGCAGCATTGGTCTGCTGTCACTAGCCAATTTGACTTAATGTAATGTCCTCAAATTTCATCTATGCTGAAGCCTATGACAGGACCTCCCTCTTTTTAACAGCTGGATAATATTCTTTTATATAAAAATATGCTACATTTCCTTTATTCACTCATTGATAATTAGGCATTTAGATTATTCTTTATCTTTGTTATCATGAATAATGCTGAAATGAATGCAATGCACATACCTCTTCAAAATTCTGTTTTTGGTTATTCTTCATAGATGCCCAAAAATGGGATTGCTACACTCTCTCTCTTTCTCTATCTATCTATATTATATACAGATAGATAGGTATAATATTATATATAATATATATTATATATATACACATATATTCTACTTTTCAATTTCCTGAGTGGCTGGACCATTTTACATTCATATCAACAGTGTACAAAACTCCTTGTTTCCCATATTCTTAGCAACATGTGATCTTCTGATTTTTTTTATAATTTTTTTATAATTATCATTGTAACATGTATATAGGCACATCTCATGTGGTCTTGATTTGAATTTCTCTGATGATTAGTGATTTTGAATGTTTTTTCAAATATATACTGGCCATTTTGGTATTGAAGCTCTTTGTTTATTTTTAAATTGGTTTACATTTTTTGCCATTAATTTGTCAGAGTTCATTATATATTTTGGGTCTCGGCCCCTTATAAGATATGTAGTTGGCGATCATTTTCTTCCTTTACATTTTATTTTGTTTATTTTTTTTCTTTGTTATACGGAAGCTGTAAGTGGATATGGTCACATTTTTTTTTTTTTCCTTTTGTAGCCTCTGTTTTTGGCATCATATCCAAGAAATCACTACCAAGACTGTTGTGAAAATTTTTCCTTATGTTTTCTTCTAGAGGTTTTGTAGTTTCAGGTCTTATGTTTAAGACTTTAAATTATTTCAAGATTTATTTTAACTTGAAAAGTAGAGTTAAAGAAATTTTCCATTAACAGAAAGACATTTTCTGTTAATTCACTCCCCAAATGGCTATAAGGGTCAGGACAGGGCCAGGCCAAAGCCAGGAGTCTTGAACTCCATTCAATTCTCCCATAAGGATGGCAGGGCCCCAGGCACTTGGAATATCTTTCAGTGCTTTCTCATGTGCACTAATAGGAAGTTAGAAGTGGGGCAATTAGGACTCTGAACTTGTATTGGATGCTGGCATTGCAGGCAGAACCATAACCTACTATATCACAATGCTGAAACTTGATTTTTTTTGGGTATGTTGTAAGATAAGGGTCGAATTTCATTCTTCTGCATGTGGATTTTCCAATTACTATTTGTTAAGTAGACCATCCATTTTCCAATATGTAATCTTGACATTCTTTTCAATGATTATTTGACTGTTTTTGCATGGCTTTATTACCGATTTGTTTATTCTATTCCATTGGTCTGCATACCTATATCTATATCAGGGCCATACCATTTGATTATTGCAGCTTTTTAGTTGTGTTGTAAAGCCAGTGTGAAGCCCCCAAATTTGTTTTTCTTGCTAAAGGATTTTTTTGGTATTTGACATCTTTTGTAGTTTCATAAAAATTTATTTTTCTTTTGTTATAAGAAATGTCATATGGTTCTTAATAGAGACAGCATGAATCTGTCAATCATTGTTGGTATAGATATTTTAATAATGTGATCTTTCATTCCATGAGGATGGGGTGTTTTTCATTCTTTTCAGCAATGTTTTGTAGTTTCAGTGTACAACTCTTGCTTATCTGGTGAAGTTTATTCCTACATATTTTATTATTGATACTATGGCAAATGGCATTACTTTCCTAATTTCCTTACTGGATTCTTTGTTATTAATATAGAAACACAGTAGATTTTCCCATGTTGATTTTGTATCCTGCAAAAACTGAATGTGTTACTTAAATTTAATGTTTTTCATGCAATCTTTAGACCTTATTATGCATATGGTCTTGTAATGTGCAAACAGATAAATGCACTCATTCCTTGGATGTCTTTTTTCTCTTTTTCTTACCTAACTGCTCTTACAGGACTTTCCAACTTCTATGTTGAATAGGAGCGTGCATCCTCGCCTTGTTCCTGATCTTAAAGAAAAGACTTTCGATTTTTTTATCAGTTGGCTATTATGATAGCTGTGGGCTTTTCATTTTTGGTCTTTATTAATTTGAAGAAATTTTCTTATAGTCCTTTCCTTCTAGCCCTAGTTTCTTAATTGTTAGTCATGAAATGGTTTTGGAGTTTGTCAAATGGATTTTTGAGCATCTTCTGATACAGTAATATGATTGTTATCTTCTGTTATACTAAAGTGGCAAATTACATTGAACTAACCTTGTGTCCCAGAGATGAATCCTGTTTGGCCAGGTTGTATGATCCGTCCACTGTGCTATTAAATATGATTTGCTAGAATGTTTTCAGGATTTCTACATTTATATTCTACAGGCACATTGACTTACAGCTTTCATTTCTTTTTTTTTTTTTTTTTTTTGACAGGCAGAGTGGATAGTGAGAGAGAGAGACAGAGAGAAAGGTCTTCCTTTTTGCCGTTGGTTCACCCTCCAATGGCCTCTGCGGCCGGCGCATCGCGCAGATCCGATGGCAGGAGCCAGGTGCTTCTCCTGGTCTCCCATGCAGGTGCAGGGCCCAAGCACTTGGGCCATCCTCCACTGCACTCCCGGGCCATAGCAGAGAGCTGGCCTGGAAGAGGGGCAACCAGGATAGAATCTGGTGCCCCAACCTGGACTAGAACCCGGTGTACCGGTGCCGCAAGGCGGAGGAATAGCCTGTTAAGCCATGGCGCCGGCCAGCTTTCATTTCTTATAAACCTTTGTGTTGCCTTGGTATGAGGGTAATGCTGGCCTCATAAAATGTGTTTGAAAAATTTTTTCCCTTCAGTTTTTTAAGAAAGAGTTTGGGAAGGATTGGCAGTATTCTTTAAATGTTTGGTCATCTTCTTCAGTGAGGCCATCTTGTTGGTCAATTCTTTGTTGGGAGGGCTTGTTTATGATTCAGTATCTGATTTCACCTACTTATAGGTGTGTTCATGTTTTCTACTTTGTGGTTTATTCTTTTTTTAATATTTATGTATTTCTTTGAAACTCAGAGTTGCAGACAGAGAGAGAGAGAGAGAGAGAGAGAGAGAGAGATCTTACAATCACTATTTCACTCCCCAAATGGCCAAGGCAAGGCCAGGCTGAAGCCAGGAGCTTCTTCCAGGGCTCCAACATGGGTAGCAGGGGCCCAAGCACTTGGGTCATCCCCCTCTGCTTTTCTGGGGTTCATTAGCAGGGAGCTATATTGGAAGTGCAGCAGCCAGGATATGAACCAGAGCCCATATTAGATGCTAGTATTGCAGGTTCTATCTTTACCCACTATAACACAATGCTGGCCCCAGTGGTTTAGTTTTAATAGATTTTGTGGTTCTAGAAATGTATTCATTTCTTTTTTGTTAAAAAATTTTTAGTGTACAGTTGTTGATTGTAGTCTCCCTTAATCCTTTATAGATAGTTCCCAAATACAATGGTTCAACTTACAATTTTTTATGATAGTATGAAAGTGATAAACATTCAAGAAACTACTTTGAATTATGTATTTTTATCTTTATTCACCTGGTGAGATGACATATGGTATGCTTTAATATGTTAGTGGCAGTAAGCTGCAGCTCCCAATTAGATACATGATCCTAAGGGTCAACATCCAAATACTGTACAGTGTACTGTGTTGCTAAGCTATGATGTTCAGTAGGCTAGGTGTGTTAAATGCATTTTAGATTTATGATGTTTTCCACTAATGATGTGTTTATTAGGATGTTACCCCACAATATATTGAGTATCATCTGTTTATTCCTGGCATCGGTTACACTGTTTTGTTTATGATTTTATCCTTTTGAGTCTTCTGTTTTTCTTAGTTAGTCTGGCAAAAGATTGACAAATACACTAACAAAAGATGTTAATAATAAAGGGAAGTGAGGTGATGGGTGTATGAGAACTCTTTGTATTACTGCCCCACAATTTTTGTCTCATAAATTTAAAACTGTTCAGAAATAAAGTGTTTTAGAAAATCTCATAAGTTCTGTTGATTTTTTAAAAATATATATATTGATGATTGATTTGAAAGGCAGCATTACAGAGGGAGACAGAGAGAGACCTTCCATATACTAGTTTACTCCCAAATTATAGCAATGGCCAGGGCTGGACCAGTTCTAATATAGGAGCCAGAATCTCCATCTAGGTCTCCCACGTGGGTGGCAGGGATCTAAGTACTTGGGACATCTTTCACTGCTTCCCTAGGTACATTAGGAGGGAGCTGGATAGGAAGTGGAACACCTGGGACTGGAACTGGCACTCATATGAGATGCCTGTGTCATCCATGACCTAACCTACTATGCCACAGAAGCGGCCCCTCCACTGACTCTCCCTAACTTCCCCCATTCCTGGGGATATTTCCCTGTTTTATATGCCTTGTAACTTTGTGATGGGATGTACATATTTGAAAAAGAGCTATTTCTCCAGCCTTTATGGGCTGGCTAGATACAGACAAAGATCTTCTCCAGTCTGGCTAAAGTTTCTAGAGGTATCCCACAACTTTCCTGTGTGTGCATCTTCTCTAATATTCAAGTAGATTCCTAGTAAGAGGGATTGCTGCTTGCTTTTTGCAGTAGATTGTAACCTTTGGCTTCCTCTGGTGTCTGTCTAAAGTACTGCAGATTCCCTGGAGAGCCACAAGCTGTCCTGCACTCTTGTTCTCAGCAGTCCCCACGCTTCTAGAGTACAGCAGCCGCATTGTCACTTGCAGATTGGTGAGACAGTAACCAGTCCCTCAAGCAGTTTCCCAAAAACCCGGAATACTGGATGCAAGCTCCAACTCTTTTCCTGCCTAGGGAGAAGCCAGATTTCTCTCATGGGTTCTGTGTTGAGCCAGGGTTTAGACTGTAGCCAGTGATTACAGCAAATTTTCCTGACTGCTTGATGGAGTTGGTTTCATGCTCAGTGTGATGCAGGGGCCTCCTGATTGCTTTCTGTGTTTCTCGCAAAGGGAATTGGTCCCTTGTGCTGTTGCTGAATTGGTGTCTCAGCAGGGGAAATGAAGGTTCTGGGTTTCCTTTTATACCATACTTCTGGTATTATGGCTCTGTTCTGTGTTTTTTTCCCCAAAACAGTCTGTCTGACTGATTGACTTATTTAGAAAGGTAGAACAGCAGAGAGAGAGAGAGAGAGAGAGAGAGAGAGAAGAGAGAACTTCCATCTGCTGCTTCACTTCCCAGATGGCCACAACAGCCAACTCTGGGTCAGGCCAAAGCCAGCAGTCTGGAATTCTATCCAGATCTTGCATATAGGTTGCAGGGGCCCATGCACTTGGGCCATCATCCTCTGCCTTCCCGGCCACATTAGCAGGAAGGTCGATCAGAAGTTGGGTAGTAGCTAGGGCTTGAACCCACACTCTGATATGGGAATGCCTGTGGTATTGCAAGCAGTAGCTTAACAAGTTGTACCACAGCACCAGCCCCTTTTCTGCTTTTTTAAAAAGATTAATTTATTTGAAAGTCTGAGTTACAGAGAGAAAGAGAGGCAGATCTTCCATCTGCCAGTTCACTCCCCAAATGGCCTCAATGTACGGGGTTAGGCCAGGCTGAAGCAAAGAGCCAGGAGCTTCATCCAAGTCTCCATGTGGGTGGATGGGCCGTCCTCTGCTGCTCTCCCAGACTCATTAGTTGGATGCTGAACGGAAGTGGAGCAGCCAGGACTCAAACCCTTGCCTATCTGGGATGCTGTTGCTGCAGGCTTTAGCTTTAACCCACTGCACCACGGCACTGGCCCTTTATTTAAAGATTAATTTTATTTCATTTTCTTTGAAAGACAGAGTATGGAGAGAGAGGGGGAGACAGAGAGAGCAAGAGATCTTTTATTCCCTGGTTTATGCCCTAAACGACTACAACAGTCAGTGATGGGCCAGACCAAAGCCAGGAGCCTGGAACTCTATCCACATTTCCCACATGGGTGGAGGGGCCTAAGTTCTGGGGCCATCGTCTGCTGCTTTCCCAGGTGCATTTGCAGGCAGCTGGATTGGACATGGAACAGCCATGACTTGAACTGGTGCTCATATCACATGCTGGTGTTACAGGTGGCAACTTAACTTGCTGTGCCACGGTGCCAGTCCCCTCTCTGTGTTTTCCAGTGTATTGATGAACAGTATTTTGTGCATCATGTTTTATTCTTTAGTACCATTGAGAATACAATTAGCAGTATGCAATAAGTCTGATTTAAGATAGCATTTGTTTCTTGTTTTTGGTAGGTAGTATGCACTATTAAGTGAGAGGACCATAGTCTATATCCAGACTCCATCGATCCACTGTAGGTAACCTATCTAAAACTTCATTCCTTCATTAGTCAAATGTGGATAACTGTCAAATAATTATTAAGACTTTTGTAAGAGCATTGTAAGGCTATAAAACACTAATGTATTTTATTGGGTTTAATACATGAAAAGGCATACAGCTTTTTTTCAACTTAATTCATAAATGTGGCTCAATTTTACTCTGCTAATTTTTCCTAAGGTAATAAGCATAGCAAAGAAATTTGATTTTGCTGTAAATTCTGGATAATTAAAATTTTGTTAAATTTCCTCTTTATGTATATATAATTCCCTCGCATATGTGAATGTATCTTTTCTATTTCAGATTTGCTAGAATACACTTAGAATTCACTTAGGTAGATATTTTACACTTACTTTAGTGCTAAATATAAGAAAAATAGCTAAAAAAGAAGAAGGCATAGAATCAAAGGTAAAGATAGAAGTTACTATCACTTCTATACCAATAATTCGTATTATTCATCTTTTCTGCTGAAATAAGTAAGACACTACATCAAGTCCTGAAATGCTGAAAGTTGTATTGGTTTGTGAGCAGTCATTTTTGAGAAGTGTCCTATGGAGATGTTTCAATTTATATAGTATATTTCCTTAAGGAATTCAACACAGTTCATGACCATCATCTGATTTGTAGGAGATTAAAAAACCTGGCATTTATTTGAGATCCCAAAGTCTATGGATGGAAGGAAAAGTTTCCTATTAGGCTTCTCTGATTCAGGAGAGCCAATCCTAACCTATCCTGGAAAACATCATACTACCTATGTAGGTTTTTTGTGAGCAGGAAACTCAAGAATTGCACACTTGCAAGAACTGTGATTTTACACAGAGCCAGTCGTCATAAACCAAGGGCACTGTGTGTTTAAAGGAACTGAAAACCCCAACTCAGCTTCCTGCTGGACAAATGTTTTCATTGAGAAAAAACAACAATGAAGCCTGTAAACAAGCCTTTCAACAGGATGTACATTTTTGTTTATCCCCTTGTTTGTAAGAGTGGAATTTCTATACCCAAGGAAGGATATCAGAATGAGTTCAGTCGTGTTTCAGGGTATTCTTTCCCACTGTGTACTGGGCTGTGACCAACATGCTTCATTTGACAGGAATTTTGAATGTCCTTTGTTCAGGAAAAACTGGATTTAAGACTTCCTGTAATTAATACACTTGTCTGAATTAATATACTTGTTTGATTTCAAGATAAGTACATGCTGTGTATTTATATGTTAAAGTGTCAGTTAATGTAAAGATGGTCAATGTGATATTTCCCTTTTTGATATTTATATTTTTCCTTTTACAAAGCATTATGCTGGTCATGCTGTTTAGCAGTAACTTTTGATGATTGTAGGGCTAGCTATCAAACTTTTTAAAAAATATGGGCAGTACTCAGATTACACATAAGTTGCAGTAATGGAAAAAATGAAAAATATGCTGCTATAGTCTGGGAGAAATTTTGTTAAATAATGTTATTATATGGGTCATTGAGTTCTTTGGAGTCTTTTGAAGAACGTCCAGTCTATTTCCATGCCTTGTTTGTATAGGGAAACGGTTTAAATAAAGGAATGATTTGAACTATTCTTAAATTAAACCAAATATTTATCTTATAGCATTATTGATAGAAATTGTGTCTTGTTCTTTGGAAATCATGCAGTATTTATGGGAACAGCAGTTTTCCAGCCAAAGTCTTACTCACAATTTCAGCTCTTTGACTTCAGAAGTGACTGCTCCTTTTCTCCTTCTTTGCCATGCACACGTGGCATCAGCCTTGGTGAGGTTAAGTACAGTTGAATGTGCACAGAGTCTCCTCCTCAGTACGGCTGCATATTGGCCCATGATTTTAGGTTTGTAGATTGTCTGTGATAGGCTAGAGTAATTTTAAATATTTTCCGTTGAAATATTTATCAACTTTACACTTTTACTACTTTTATCTCTTTATCTATTTTTCTACATACTACTTTTAAGACATATTCATGAGAGAGTGGGAAAGCGAGAGATCCTCATTTTTCAACAAATATCTGATTACCTACCTACCATGTACCAAGCAGAGAAGTGACAATGGCAAATTCTCTGCCCCCTTGGGAGACAGTGTGCATGAGGGTACTTCAACAAATTAATTTGGAAAGTGAAATTAAAAGATGTTTATTTGCTTGTGAAAATGCTTTTAAGTCTATTCATGTACAAGTTCTTCAAAATTTCATGGGGAATGTGTATTTGAAAAATTATACATAGATTTCAAATTTCTTTTTTTTTTAACTTTTATCTAGTAAATATAAATTTCCAAAGTACAGTTTATGGATTACAATGGCTCCCCCCCCCATATCTTCCCTCCCACTTGCACCCCTCCCATCTCCCGCTCTCTCTCCCATTCTATTCACATCAAGATTCATTTTCAAATATCTTTATATGCAGAAGATCAATTTAGTATATATTAAGTAAAGATTTCATCAGTTTACACTCACACAGAACATAAAGTGTAAAATACTGTTTCAGTACTAGTTATAGCATTAATTCACATTGGACAACACATTAAGGACAGAGATCCCACATGAGGAGAGAGTACACAGTGACTCCTGTTATTGACTTAACAATTTGACACTCTTGTTTATGGCATCAGTAATCTCCCGAGGCTCTAGTCATGAGTTGATGGCCCGTTCTTTCCACTGGGATCTCACTCACAGAGATCTTTCACGTAGGATTTTTTTTTTTTTTTTGCCAGAGTGTCTTGGCTTTACATGCCTGAAATACTCTCATGGGCTTTTCAGCCATATCTGAATGCCTTTAGGGCTGATTCTGAGGCCAGAGTGCTGTTTAGGACATCCACCATCCTATGAGTCTGCTGTGTATCCCGCTTCCCATGTTGGATCGTTCTCTCCCTTTTTTTTATTCTATCAGTTAGTGTTTTCAGACACTAGTCTTGTTTATGTAATCCCTTGACTCTTAGACCTATCAGTATGATCACTGTGAACAAAAATTGATCACTTGGACTAGTGAGATGGCATTGGTACATGCCACCTTGATGGGATTGAATTGGAATCCCCTGGTATGTTTCTAATTCTACCATTTGGGGCAAGTCCGATTGAGCATGTCCCAAATTGTACATCTCTTCCCTCTCTTATTCCCACTCTTATATTTAACAGGGATCACTTTTCAGTTAAGTTTCAACACTTAAGAATAACTGTGTATTAATTACAGAATTCAACCAATAGTATTAAGTAGAACAAACAAAACATTTCTAATGCCAGCAAAAACTTACATTTTAATAATTTTTCCATGAACATTTTGAAGTACCATCATACACCATCAGCTCCTCTTCTAAGTTTATTGATGTGACTGTCAACATGGTATATGAAGGAGTAGATTACTGTATGCCTTAAAAAACCTAAATTTTGCAGAATGATGTCACTAGTTGGTACCCTACATGCTATTGAGAAAGATAAAAAGTCTGTGATTTATGGAGGGACTATGATGGGGAGATGTTCGCAGGCTAACATTGGGTAGGGAGGTTGGCAGGCTGCCTAAGCCCTAGAGAGCCAGTGACCAGAAATTTAGCAAGTCACAGTATTTTCTCAGTACCTGTGAGCTATTAAGAAGTCAATGACACAGGCAGGGCCTGCGCTATGCTTCTCATAAGCAGGAAGTAGCTATAGAAGATATGATTGTATGTCCTTCAATATCCCTTAGGATTAAGGGCTGGAATCTCTTTGAGGGGGAATGATGTAGGCAGGCAGGTAGGATAAGATCCACTGGACTTGTGAGCTGGAAGACCATGCCTTCACCACACCCCTGTGTGATCTCATGCCCCTACCTGTACGCCCACTTGTACGCCCACCTGCCTATCAGGCTTTGTAACCACTCCCCTTTGGAAGTGGACAAAAGGCCTGGAACATGGTAGGCCCTTCCCTTGTTGCCTCACACCTTCAGGGCACGTGGCCTTTGGGCAGCCTGCTCTCTGATTTCCAGCCAGCAAGCCCTCACTCTCCTGCACATTTCTCTCATTGAATAAAAAGCTTTTTTTTTTTTTAAAAAAAAAAAAGAGAAGTCAATGATAAATAAAATAGACATGATCTCTATTCACTAATACAAATAAATTTCAAATTATGACAAGTGCTATAAAGGGCTTGAATCTTTTTACTCACACTGATTTGCCCTATAGGAACGCCAGGTGCTAAGCCAAATTACAATTCCTTGGTTGCTTAATGATCATAGAAATAAAGGAATATTAACTGGAAAATCAGTAGTCAACTGATGTTCTTTTTGAGCCTCTACACAGATGTAGGGGTATTCCTTCTTGGCGATCTTGAAATTTTATACATATATCTATTATAATTGCTCTTATGATACTCTAATTATTTGATTTCTACCACCTGCACCTTGCACAGTAATTGACTTCATATAGTGAAAAGCCCTTTAAATGTTGGCTACTCAGTGTCTGATCTTTGAAGTGATGAATATATGCATCCATTCATTTTTTTCTTTCAATATGAAAGTACTGAGTCTTTGTTTCATAGGTTTTTAAAATTCATTCTTTTACAATATGCCACAGATATTACTTTTCAATATCAATTAAATAGAGTAATACCTATATACCTAGTAAGTTTATTATCTAATCAGATGGGATAATGGATTGACACATTTTAACATTATTTCAGGTATACATGTAAAGTCTAAAGAAAAGTTAATACTAAGTAAACACATCATAAATATAAAGCGGAAAGGTGTTGCTTATTTCTCTGGAAATTGCTTCATTCATATGGCTAAAGTCCAGTTTGTTTGTCTACACTCATATCAGTTGAGCCTACCTTTTCCATTTTTCTTCTGAGTGCAAAGACTGGTGGTTGCAAGAAAGTTATCCCTAGGTGTTCGGTTATGGACATAAAATTAAAAATTGTACTTTGGAAATTTATGTTCATTAAATAAAAGTTAAAAAAATTAAAAATTGTCTTGTGTGTTATGATGATATGAGGACTCTTCCAAAATTTTTAAAAAATATACATTGTAAGAATGTTGTGCATATATTTCTAAAGTTTTTTTGCATCATTGTAAATTTATTTGTAATTCAATTTTACATGAAATTTTTGGAGTACCATCATATTGTGAAGACATTACTGGAGAGACAGAAATACTTAAAAATGTGTTTAGGCTGCTTTAAGGAGAATTAGGATATTAAATAAACCCTCAAATGCCAAATAATATTTGTAGCAAATTTTTCTTGCCAGTGCTGTAGAATTCAGCAATACACCATCTTTGCCACCAGAAGGTGCTAGAGAGAAATATATCTGCTTAATGTGCGTGCTTTGCACTCACTTTTTCCGACTCACTCTTGATAGAGTTCCTGTTCGCTCTTTGGTTTCCTACCCTCTGTGGTAGGTTTGCATTTGGCATGCATAGCCCATCTAGGAAGTCTCAGCGATTTGATCATGTGCAAAAACAATAACATAGTTTTAATCTATTTATTCACTGGAAAATAACTAGAAAAACCTTTGGAAATAAAATTGTGTGAATTATTCGAGAACGTGATATTTGTGTCACTGAGAATATACAGCTTCTGCTTTAGAATGCCTATTCAAGTCAGTCTTACAAAGAAAACTTATATTCTACACTAATTTAAATTTCAGATATTTCATAAAGTCCCTTGTAGTATAATTGAGAAGTACATTGTTGAATGTGCAATTCTAGAGTCCATTTTACAATGACCTTGCAAGTTTCTTTAAAGAGTTTGCTTTTCTACAGCTTTCCTAAATATTATCAAGTGTCTGTGTGTGTTTTTTACTCATAGTTTATTTCAAGATATTACAAGCATCTTGGAGATGCTGACATTAGACATTTTTCCATTGAGGATTTTCCTTTTCTTCCCCATTCAGAAATCAAAGTGTGCTTCCCAGATTCCAAAATCCTGTATTTTATTATTGCTATAAAAGGACAAGAAGAGGACAAAAATAGTGAAAGTATAATAATATTATCTTGGAACTATTCTTTTACTGCTAAAATGCACCAAAATTCAAAGACATTCTCTGAAGTTCTTTTTTAATATTAATATAATTGGTGAAAATTATTTCATTCATCCTTTTAGTAGGAAAAGTAAGAAATTTCTCCAGACGTTTACCATCTACATTTTAATTTAACTGTCTTCATGCACAGGATAATTTCTCTAGTTTTTTTTTTTTTTAATTTCATAGGATTAGTGGAAATATGACAGTCCAAAGCACAATGCATATTATACTCCTTAAAGTATAATAGAAAACAGAAAAAGTAGTAGTCCTGGCGTTTGCCTAGAAATTTAAACAAAATTTGAAAAGAAAAAAATCATAAACTCTGCTGTAATTATATATGCTATTATAGTAGTTGACTAGTTTTAAAGATAATTTAAAATTTTTAAATTTGATTTCTTTGAAAGGTAGAAAGACCCAGAGACAACTCTTCCACTTGCGGGCTCATTCCCCCAAATACCCACAACAGCCAGGACTTGGTCAGGCCAAACCTAGAAACTGGGAACCTAATTCAGGTTCCTGACTTGCATGGCAGAGACCCAAATAGTTGAGCCATCACCTGATACCTCCCAGGGTGTACATTAACAGGAAGCTGAAACAGTCTGCAGCTGGGATTCAAATCCAGACACTCTGATGTCAGATGGGTGTCTTAATTGCTGTGCCATAGGCCTGCCCTAATTGCTTATTGTTGCTGGCATAAATTACTGGTAACTTCATGACTGAAAACAACAGTCAAAAGTCGAAACGAAGTCCAACCGAAGTGAAATTAAGGTGTGTGCATGGATGTATTCCTTCTTCGGCTCTGGAGGAGAGTCCAGCCCACTGCCTCTTGTTTCCTTTTCATCTTCAGGGCCAGCAATGGTTGATCGGTCCTGTCCTACCTCATCTCACAGGTTAAGGGTGTGTGATAACATGAAGTCTATCCAGAGAATCAGAATAATCTCCTTACTTTGAGGTCAACTGGTTAGCCCACTCAGTTGCCCTTTCCATCTAATGTGACATGTTCACAGATTCCAGGGAGTCGAATATGGACCTCTTTGGGCAGAGGATTATTTTTTGGCCTGCACCATTTATCTTCCTTGCATTTTGATAGTTGAAATCCTATTTAGTTCGTGGTTAGCATTTTACAGGTATACTTGTGATTTTCATTTTCTCACTCCAGTACTTTTAAGTGAATGTCTTAACAGTTGCAAAATTCTATTCTGAGAGAACTGATCATAGTTTATTTACCTATCCACATAATGTTGGCCATTTAATTTAGTCAAAAATCTGGGCAGCAGTTTGTGGCAGGGACTCTGCAAAGAAATGGGGTTTCAGTCATCCAGGGCAAAGCCTCTCCCTTTGGGGAAACATTAGGGAAAACGGAAGGGAAATGATTTAGTCCCAGGACATATCAATTAAAATTCTGAAGTAGGCATGAGGATGAAGAATAGGCAGCTATAAAAAGGGGAAGAATATTTCTGGTGTGGAGATCCTGGCGTGTTTCCCTGATCAAGTAACATTTAAGCCAGGACTTGAGGATGTGTAGATTTATTCGCTTTCGGAGACCAGGAAAGAATATATGAAGCAATAAAAAAAAAAAAAAAAAAAAAGGAAGTGAGGGAGCTGCACGAATAAAGGCCACAGCTCAGGCTACTTGACCCAATGAGAAATCCAAAGTAGGGCGAACTCACAAGTGTTTCGTGAGGAGAATGGCTCAAGGTGACAGTGGAAATGTGGGTGGGATTCTGGTCATGGAAGGTTTCATATGCCAAGCTGAAAATACCGAACTTCATGCCAGAGTAAGGTTATTTGTGTTTTTTTTTTTTTTGCTTTTTAGCTAAAATATCCAAGAGCAGCTTTTTGGGAGAGAAAAGATTTATTTCAGCTTATGGTTTACAGGTTGTAGTTCAGGATCAGGCAGCCTCAGAGTCCAGGGCCTGGTGGGAGTTCATCGTGGTGATGCAGGGGAACAATCACATGATCAGCCAGGAGAGAGAGCAGCTAGGCTGAATTGAATTCAAGCAATCAATTAATTCCATAACAAGAAACACTCTCCCTGGGCATTCCCCCAATGGCCTAAAGACTTCCTGCTAGATCTAGTCTTAATCTATCAATCCTAACATAAAAGGCATCAGAGTTGAAACATCTGCATGGGTTTTGGGAAGACAAATCCTACTCAACCCATAACACTGATTTATGATTGTGGGAGTCTTTATAGAAGCATCAGTAGACATATGAGTGATGTTAGGAGGCAGAAGGAAAAGGATGACTTCCTGTTTTGGTTCTTAATAGGAATGGTTATATTTGCTTTTGTGTAGATCCTTGACAACTTTTTGTATCATGTAGAAATAACATTCCCAAATTGAGGATATAAATATATTGACATTGAAATGAAGCTTAAATGAAATATAAGCAGAAAAAATTAGGGAAAAGCATCCCAGGGAGAGAGAGCAGTATGATCAAAGCCAAGAAGCATGGAGATTTGCATTGTGAAGCCTAGTGTTCAAGTGCAAATATGAGCACGAGTATGAGAAATAATGCTCAGATATTAAGTAAGGTCCGGGTTATGTTGGGCTTTGTTGGTCAGGCTAAAAAGAATTTAAGGTGATGATAAATGATTAGTATTTATTTAGTACTTATGTTGGAGGTGGCTCTGTTTCAAAAATGTCACACTGATTAAATAAGCAAGTGTCTGAGGTCTTTGAGTTAGCTGTTATTACCCTCATTTTATAGTCGCATTTCTGGCAACTAAGGCACCAGGAAGGTAAGAACCCTGTCACATGCACACAGGAAGTTGTGATAGAATCCATGTCTGGGAATTCTGTCTTCACTGGTGGACAAGTGCCTGCCATTGACAGGCACTCTCTTAATTACTTTCTTCTAGAGGAGTGGAGGTGGACATAACCACTCTCCTTTTCATTCTGAAGAAGTCTTTCAATCTTACAGGAAAAGGCAGTGAACCCAAGTTGGCCTCATCAGTGTATTTAGTTTTTTTTTTTTTTTTTTTTTTTTTGACAGGCAGAGTGGACAGTGAGAGAGAGAGACAGAGAAAAAGGTCTTCCTTTGCCGTTGGTTCACCCTCCAATGGCCACCGCGGCCGGCGCACCGCGCTGATCCGATGGCAGGAGCCAGGTGCTTCTCCTGGTCTCCCATGGGGTGCAGGGCCCAAGCACTTGGGCCATCCTCCACTGCACTCCCTGGCCACAGCAGAGAGCTGGCCTGGAAGAGGGGCAACCGGGACAGATTCCGGTGCCCCGACTGGGACTAGAACCCGGTGTGCCGGCACCACAAGGCGGAGGATTAGCCTATTGAGCCGCGGCGCTGGCCATTATTTAGTATTTTTTAAAGATAGCCTTTTAAGGGGCTGGCACTGTGGCGCAGTGCGTTAACACCCTGGCCTGAAGCGCTGGCATCCCATACAGGCGCTGGTTCTAGTCCCAGCTGCTCCTCTTCCAATTCAGCTCTCTGCTATGGCCAGGGATAGCAGTGGAAGATGCCCCAAGTCCTTAGGCCCCTGCACTCTCGTGGGAGATCTGGAAGAAGCTCCTAGCTCCTGGCTTCAGATCATCGCAGCTCCGGTCGTTGTGGCCATCTGGGGAGTGAACCAGCGATGGAAGACCTCTCTCTCTACCTCTCTCTGTAACTCTGTCTTTCAAATAAATACAATTTTTTTTTTTTAAAGATAGCCTTTTAAAATTTCACTGAGGTCCTAGAGGTGGACCCTAATCCAATTCAACTGATGCCTTGGTCAGAGAAAGACACGTGGAAATACCTATGTGAGAACCTAGTGAGAAGTTAGCCAACTTTAAACTGAAAAGAAAGACCTCAGAAGAAGCTGAACCTGTGTGCATCTTGTTGCTAGATTTTCATTTTGCAGAACTCTGAGAAAATGAATTTCTGATATTTGTGTTGCCCATCCTACAGTATTGTGTTATGGTAACTCTAGAAAACAAGCAGTCTGCTTTGTTGCATTGATTTTCTTTGATTGACACATAATAATTGTGTTTTAATTCATTACTAATTGTCATATTACGATATGAGTAATTTGTCACAATGTGCTTGGAATTATACTATATTGCATCATATAAAATATAGGGACTTTCTAGTTGAATAGTCCCATTTATGTACTCTATAAATTATACTATTTGTATACTTACATTTACACATTGAATCAACTCATGATTAACTTACATGATGTGCAAACTTTTGCTTCAAATAATCAATCCTTAGAAGAAATTAAAAGAAACAATGTTAAAGTCCTTCATGGTTATCCACAAATAAGGTAGGCTTTTTAATTTAATGTTTTTATATTTTTATTTATTTCAAAGGAAGAGAGATAGAGGCATACACCACACGCACACACAAACACACACACACACAGGTGTGAAATGACTGCACCCTGAAACTTGATGTTAAGCCAATCTCTGAGTGATATGAGGTTTGAAAACAAAAGGAAAAATAAAATTACTTTAGAAGACAGATAATCTCAAAATGTTTCCACCCATATCACCTGTGCTCATTCAAACTAAGGAATAAAAGAATATGCGGTTTACCAATTGGGAGAACCAACACAGAAGAGAGGCAATTGTAATTCCAAAAAAAAAAAAAAAAAAGGTGTTTGAAGACAAAAATGATGTCTGTACACCAGACCAATAAAGTAGCCACTCATGACTGTTGAAGTAAGATGGTGAAGTCTGAAGGAAGGTATTCAAAGGGAAACAGGACATTGAGGTGATGGTTTATCATATGTGCTCTATCATAGAGAGTTACAGAATTTGTGACAGGAGCACAGAAAGCTATGTGAATTTTTCCAAAATCAATTTTACAAAAAGAAAGTTTGTATAGAAATTGAATGACATAATTAAATGTAAGCCCCAGCAATAAACAAATTTACTTACTTGCTATAATGTTAAAACTTAATGCCTATTTCTATCCCAATTATGATTGCAGAAATCTTGTCAGGAAGTAAAATTAGCACAAGACAGAATAACCTGCATGTTTCATATAGTAATTCAACAGATGATTGATCATTGAAATAATAGGAAGTAGCATAGATATCATTTGTCCATTTGAGGAAAATTCTATAATAATGAAAAAGATTTAGAATAGTTGTCTTTTAAGGGATTAAACTTGGTGGTTTAACAATAGTGCTATTGTAATCATTGTAGTATTACTTAACTTTAAAGAAATTATAATATTTTCATATCAAATTTAATTTCAATTAAAAATTAGTAGGCGAATTCTGAGGAGCAAGACCATTTTCATAAGAGAAAGGTTTGAACTGGTCTACAGGCTACAAAAATGTGTTTGCAGAGAAGATGGGTTTGAAAATAAGTCAAAAGAAGAACTCACAAATTAAGTTTCCAAAATGGCAAACTATGGATGGAAATCACTGAAAAAGATTGGGGTCACTGCTAATTTATGTTCTCCTTCATTAGTGAATCCTATTGCCTTTGTCTCTGCGAAGTCTATAGCTTATTCTGGAGCCCATGGGTAGGAATGATTTAGTGGGTCCATATCATCTTGTGAGAATTTCCCATTGAAGCTCATGATGGTGGGCTACTGGAATAGAATGAAGAATAGGTGAGGAGAGATTTGGAAAGGGAGTTGGGAGTTAACTACATTAGAATTTGACTCACAGAGAGGAGGTTCTTATAGAGAATGATTTGAAGAAAAGCTCTTCTCAATGATTGTGATAGTGCTTCTAAAGGTGAATGAATAGTTTCCTGAAATTCTCTTGAAAATTGACAGAACTAGGTAGTTCCTTTGGATGTATGTTACCTATAGGTTTGGTAGTAATTGCTAACATTAACTGAGAGGCTATTGCTGACCCTAATTTTCTTTTCTTTTCTTTTTAAATGTTATTTAAGGTATACAAGTTACATGTACTTCATGTATATAGATTTAGAAACATAGTAACACTTCCCATCCTACCCACTCTCCTGCCCATGCTGCCACCTTTCCTCCTCCTTCCTCTCTTATTCCCTGTCTTAATTTTTACAATGATCTACTTTCAGTTTCCTTTATACTCCTAAGATAAACCCAACCAAGTAAAGAGTTCAACAAATAGTAAGAAAAAAAAAATACGCTGTTCCTAAACAGTAAAGACAAAGGGCTGTAAACAATCATTGAAACTCAAAATGTCAATTACATTCCTATACATTACATTTGTGATACTCTATTAGTTACCACAGATTAGGAAAAACATATGCTATTTGTCTTTTGGGGACTGGCTTATTTCACTAAGTATCATGTTTTCCATTGCATCTATTTTGTTGCAAAAGACAGGATTTCATTCTTTCTTACAGCTGAGTAGTATTCCATACTATATATGTATACTGCAATTTCTTTATCCAGTCATCAGTTAATGGACATCAGGGTTAATTCCATATCTTAGCTAATGTGAATTCAGCTGCAATAAACATGTAGATACAGATAACGCTTTTTTATGCTGATTTCATTTCCCTTGAGTAAATTCCCAGAAGTGGGATTGCTGGGTCATAAGATATATCTTATTTCAGATTTTTGAAATATCCATACTGTCTTCCATAATGGCTGTATTAGTTTACATTCCCACCAACACTGGATTAGAGTACCTTTTTCCCCTTGTCCTTGCCAGCGTTTGTTGTTTGCTGATTTCTGTATGAAAGCCATTCCAACTGGGGTGAGATGAGACCTCATTGTGGTTTCGATATGTATTTCCTTGATGGTTAGTGATCCTGAGCGTTGTTTCATGTGTCTGTTGGTCATTTGAATTTCCTCTATTGAAAAATGCTTTGTCAAGTCGTTTGCCCATTTCTTAACTGGATTGTTTGTTTTGTTGTTGTTGAGTTTCTTGAGCTCTTGAAAGATTCTGAATATTAATCTGTTATCCGTTCTGTGGTTTGCAAATATTTTCTCCCATTCTGTTGGTCAGCTCTTCACTTTGCTGAGTGTTTGTTTTGTAAATTTAATTGCTTAATGTGAGCTGTCTCCTTTAAGCCTCACCACAACCCCATTTTACAAATAATGAAAATGGGGGCCAGCACTGTGGCATAGAAGGTTAAGTCTCTGCCTGCAGTGGCAGCATTCCATGTGAATGCCAGTTTGAGTCTCTGGTGCTCTACTTCCAATCCAGCTTCTTACTAAAGCACCTGAAAAATCAGTGGAAGGCGATCCAAGTACTTGGGTCCCCACAGCCACGTGGGAGACCAGAAGAAGCTCCTGGCTTCAGCCTATCCCAGCCCTGGTCATTGAGGCCATTTTGGGATTGAATGAGCAGATGGACAATACCCCCCACCACCACACATCTCTTTCTCCTTCTCTCTCTCCCTTTCTCTCTCTATCTATGACTTCCAAAAAATGAATAAATATTTTTAAAAGATAAAGAAAACGGGTGCATGTATCATCAAAGATCAACAGGCTAGTGAGCAGAGGAGCCTGATTCCTGAGCCTGTGTGAATTTTGTCTCATGTACACTCAAAGTACATCACAGAAGGAGGGCTAGAAGATGCAGAGGCACCAAGGTTGAAAGAGTAGAGTCTATTTGGGAACTGAAAGTCATTAAGTAGAGTTGTGGTGTAGGATACATGATGCATATAAAAAGGTATATGTGGGGAATGAAGGGAGTTCATAAGACTGGTTCATAAAAACCTTAGTGCTTTATTTAACCTGATGGCCAGAAGGAACCATTGAAGGGTTTTCAGTGGGAAAATAATGTGACTGGATTTATTTCAGAAAGGACACTCTGGTAAAATTATAGAAAACTGATTACAGTTGTTGAAGGAGGTAATAAAGCACTGAGAACATTTGTGACACTGACGTAACTGAGGTCCCAGGCACAGAAAGGAGGGGACAAATTCAGAGGCATTATAGGGGTACGTTTAATCCGACTTAGTGAAAGGTTGGAAGAAGGGAAGAGAAGTATGGTTCCTTCACTTGTGGCTTGGATGACTAGATAGAGTGAACGCCATTCACCCATATGAGAAAACCAGAAAGAATATTTAGGAAATAAGGAGAATATATATGGAGTTTGTGTGACCTTGGGAATGTCTAGATGGAAATATGTAATAAGCAGTTGGTTTAAAGTTAGTTAGAGGGGTCAGCACTGCAGTGCAGTGGGTCAGGCTGCCACTTGCAATGCTACCGTCCTACATTGGAGTGACCGTTAAGAGTCCCAGATGCTCTGCCTCTGATGCAGCTCCCTGCTAGTACATCTGATCAGGCAGCAGGGGATAGCCCAATGGATGGGGTTCCTGGCTCCTGGCTTTGCTCTTGTCCAGACCTCACTGTTGCGGCTATTTGGGGAGTTAACCAGAAGTAGGGATCTGTGTGGGGTTTTTTTTGGGTGGGGGCAGGCGGCTCTGCCTTAGAAATAAATAAATCTTTTTTTTTTTTTTAAGGGAGGAGGCAGTAAAAGAGAATATGGATGTGGCAGTTGTACATGTAGATCTAGGTTTTCCTTCTAGAAATCACCTGTATCAATTGGGCATGGTTACAGCCATTTGAGGGAGATATAGCAAAGTTCCAGCACATCATCTGTAACCACTCACTTGACAAATGTAAGCTAAATGTTGAAAAGGAATATGGTTATAATTTGAGGGAAAAAGTTACATTTAAATGGTGGCTAAAAACAAAGACCACAGAGGAGACTGAAGAGGGGCCAGCGTTCTGAGGGAAACCCGCAAAGAATGGTTTCATGAAAGCAGAGGATAATGTGAGTACTTTCAAGGAGAGAGTGGTCAGATTTCACTAATAGGCCACTAACTGTTTGGTAATTAGCAAGCTGTTATTGACTTGGTTTAGGTTAGTTTTTTTTAAGAGATTGGGCTAGGAGCTTGTTTGCAGTTTATAAATAATTCAGAGGTGAGGGAGGCAACTCAATTCGCACAGACGATGTTTCAAGAAGTTAGAAGGCAAAGCCAGGAAAGAAAGGGTAAGAGACTTGATGGCTTTTAAGATGGAAGAGACTTAAGAAAAAGAATCAGAAGAGAGAAAAGAGAAGACTCTAAATGTAAAAGGAATAGTGACTGAACATTTCAATGGAAAAGGATAGCATCCAGAATTCAGGCAGCACTATTTGACATGGTAACAGTAGGAATATCTTTTTTCACTAATGTTGCAAGGAAGGGCGAAAATAGAGTGTGGTGCAGAAGATCTAGAATTCTCTCAACTTCATAGACCCTACTTTTTCACATCCTGTCTTCCATAAAGACATTTCTCTTTCCTCTGAATTCTTGTTGTATTCTTGGTCTTCATTTGCATACTTTTTAATCTTGAGGATTTTCAGGATGACAGCACTGCCTGCCTGTCTTTGTGATTGCCAGATTCTCTGTGTCGATGTTAGCCGCATGATAACCTTGAAAGGTTTTTTTTTTGTTTGTTTGTTTGTTTGTTTGTTTTTCCTGAGAGCTTGATCTGTACGTGATTAATACCTGGTCTAGAATGGAACTCAGTTTTGAAGCATTGTCTGTTGACCCTTACAGAAGTCAGTCACGACCGAGTCTGAGGTTTTATATTTGCGTACTTGGATATAATTTTAAAGTCTGAGCAGATGATCTACAACCTGGCCTCAAAGATCTGCGTGCAGTAATTGCAAGATGTGCCTTATTTATTTATTTATTTTTTTAAACCTCCAAATGTGGAAGGGATGAGTCAGCCTATCTGGGATTTTGCACTGCCAGTTTCAGGGACACTGCACAGCCCAAAGCCATTGCTTCCAGCAAATTACTATTAAAAATATTTTCTGCTAGACAGGACAGCCTAATGTGTTAACCTTGACCAGTTCCTTTTAAGTGAAAGTAAATATAAGGAAGCAGAAATAACAGAATTACTGCTGAAGGGCAGTAGCAAGGTTATTTCCTTCATTTGCTTTTTAAAATCTGTTATGCTTTGTGTTTTGCTGATAGCCTTGATGTTTTACAAGAGGAGTCAGATATAATTCATTTTACCAAAGACAAGATGAAGTTGAATCAATTTTCTCTCTGAAAGAGCTCAGAATATGCAAATTGACACACAAATGTCAGTGGATGTGCTATGTGTGTGCACATGAATAGGACCATAAGCTCTTCTTTGCACAGTTATCAAGAACATGACATTACTCATATAATTATAAGCGTTTAGACACAGCATTAACAAGGGTACCTTCATGAAAAAAATGAGAAACCTTACAAAATTTGACAGGTCTTTTCAAGTATTTATGAGATATAGTTAGTTAGTGCATTAGTGGTAATGATAATGATCATTTCTTTATAATGTCATTTTAGTAATAAGAGTGATGGAAAATGGTATTTATCTCTGAGTATAAACACTTGGTTTAATTATTCTTAATATAATTTGAATTATAATAGAAGTTTGTATTCATAAAAATATCATTAATAAATGTGTTAAGAGTATAGGTCACTTCTCACAGTAGGAGTTCAAAAGTGGTTAGCTGAATCTAAATAATGTGTTAAAGAAAATATGTTAAACCTTGCTAAAAACAAGATTCCCCTGGAAGGAATCTGTTCTTTCTTTAGGTTGATTAAAATACGTTCTTAGTCTTTTGATTGATTTTTCCCTTCTTTAGAACTTTCAATATTTCTTCAATTTACTTCGATATTAGGTATTAATGTATCATTATTCTCAGGAAAATGTTCATTTTGTAAAGAAAGATGATGAAAAAAACTCACTTTATTTTATGGGGTTTTGCTTTAAAATTTGAGTTTTTGTGGTACATAGAAATACCATCACTTGAATATGCTGTTTTAGCTCAATATACTGCTTTTCATAAAGTAAATAAAATGGCATATGCTATATTATATCCATGGGCTTAAAAATAAAATATTGGGGCTGGCATTCTGGTGTAGCTGCTGCCTGAGATGCTGGCACCCCATATGGGCACTGCTGTGAGAACTAGTGTTCCACTTCTGATCCATTTCCCTGATTATGCACCTGGGAAGGCAGCAGAAGGTGGCTCAAGTGCATGGGCCTCTGCACCCATGTGGGAGATCCAGAAGAAGCTCTTCACTTCTGGCCCAACCCAGGTCATTGTGGCCATTTGTTTGGGGAGGGAGCCAGTGGATGGAAGACCTGTCTCTGCCACTGTCTCTCCCTCGTTGTTTCTCTGTCAGTGTTCTCCTTTCAAATAAAAAAATCTTTAAAAAATCACCTTATTGCATCTTATTGAATACTCCAGTTAAGTTCTAGTAAACCAATTTTGTCCTAGTAAACTTTTTTTTTTTTGAGAGTTAAAAGCAAGATGTATTAGAGTCAAAGACCTCCAGCCAGAGTGGCATGGAGGGGGTCTCTAAAAGAGGCAAAACCCAAAGGGGTTGGTGACAGTGAGATTTTTAAGCACAATTTTGGAGGAAAAAACTTGACAATCAGATTGACATTCAGTTACAAGGAGGGGACAAAACCTATCAAAAGATTGCTATGCAATATTTTGTCCTATCTGGCTTGCTCATGACTAAACAAAAAAAGAGCCATCAGAAGGGTGGGATACCTAATTTGTTTTATGGTAACCTGAGAGCTTAGAAGGAATGGCCATTCCCTTGCTATTCTCATGATAAGATTGGAAGCTTTCAAGGAGTTGGCAGGCAGGCACTTTTGACCTTGCTAAAAATTTTGCACCCTCAATTTCTAGTGGGACATCCCTGACTGCCTATTAACCCATCTGACTCCTCACACTCCCCCAGAAGAATTGACCCTAACTTCTGTTAGGGGAACTGGGTGATATCCGCTTTGGCTGTACATGCTGAAAGGAGGCATTGCTGGGAATGGCAGTTAAGACAGGGTTCTGGCCGGCGCCGCGGCTCACTAGGCTAATCCTCCGCCTTGCGGCGCCGGCACACTGGGTTCTAGTACCGGTCGGGGCACCGATCCTGTCCCGGTTGCCCCTCTTCCAGGCCAGCTCTCTGCTGTGGCCAGGGAGTGCAGTGGAGGATGGCCCAAGAGCTTGGGCCCTGCACCCCATGGGAGACCAGGAGAAGCACCTGGCTCCTGCCATCGGATCAGCGCGGTGCGCCGGCCGCAGCGCGCCAACCGCGGCGGCCATTGGAGGGTGAACCAACGGCAAAAGAAGACCTTTCTCTCTGTCTCTCTGCCTGTCAAAAAAAAAAAAAAAAAAAAAAAAGACAGGGTTCCAGCAAAAGGTAGCTTTTCAGCAGGAGGTGGCTTCTCCAGGGGATGCAGTGCCAGCTTGCAGAAGCTGCGGCCATCCCAGGTTTCGTGTGCATGGCTATCTAGAACTTCACTGTTTCAGGTCTGGAGGAAAATGAAACTAATAAGCAGATTAAATTCACAGGGTCTAAAACAAAGGGCAGAGTTATTTTTAGAGGACCTAAGAAAGATGCTGTCTAAACCATGAGCAAGTTTTCCCACTGAGAGACAAACAGAAACTGACAGAAGGGGCCTGATAATAATCAAGTGAGCTTTAAGGCCTGGTCAGGTATGAGGCCCAGACCTATCGATCTCTTCACATGGGTTACCAGAAGAGACATCATTAGGGAGGTCAACCTCATTAGGGAAGGGACCCTGTTGACTTCCATTACTTAGCTGCCCTGGGAGGAGAGCTGGCCTGAATAGAAGGTGAGTGGCGTATCTAAAAGGAAATTTACAGTTCTGCCTACAATGTTACTGACCTTACGTGGCCATCCCTCATCAGTAGTGCTTGCTTTTGAAGCTGGACTGAGTGAAGGTTTTTTTCAGCTTAGAGCCAACAGGGTCTATGGCTCTGACCCAGGAGTCCTTTAACCTCTAGGGTCCATTTCCCATGACCCAGCTCTTGGCTGGCAGAGCTGCCAGGGCTCTCAAAAGATTGACTTCTTAAAAAAAATTGACTTCTGTGTCCATCTGAAGCCCTGGCTTTGCACATCGAAAGCAAATGCTGTTTGCAGTGGATGGGCCTGTTGGGTCTCCTTGATTGCAGATCGCTGTGTAAAGCAGCTATTGATTGGCCTGCAACCTATCTTGCCTAGCTTGGTCTTCTTTCCTCCTGGTTATCTGCCTCACAGAAAAACCACTATCAGAACATGCCTGTGACTATAGATTCTTAGCTTAGGCCACCAAAGATTAGGAATGGGACTGAGCACCCCATTGACTTGCATCCTCTTAAAAGCTGCCTCTGTGATCTCCTAGTAAACATTAATGAATACACATTTCTGTCTATATACAGAATAGATACAAAAACCTTTTTTGAAGCCAGAAGCAAACTGTTTCAGTTTTGTATTGTTTCATAATAAATGTCCCAAAATATAGTTTTTTCAAAAAGCAATCATTGCTTATGATTCTTTAGTTTTGGCTGGGCTCAGCTGAGTGGTTCTCCTGCTGTTCTTGCTGATGGTAACTTATGTGTTTGTAGCCAGTTGACAGATTAACTGGTGCTGGAATCAATGGGGCCCCTGAGACAGCAATTTGTCTCCCACGTTCTGAGTAATCTGAAGACCATATGGTCCTTCCAGAGGGGGATAGACATGCTTTTAACATGTTAGTTCAGGGCTCCCATGAGTGTAGAGACTTAGTACAATTAAAATGATTCATAGATTCAAGGGGAGAGAATTACACAAGTGCATGAATTCTAGAAGCTGTAGTTTCTTGGGGGCCATTGAAATCATACTAATCTAAAATTCAAGATTCAAGGTGTATTCTCAATTCTCTTAGAGGACACTGTATGTCACTGCAGGAATTCATATATATATATATATATATATATATATATATATATATATATATATGTTTTTTGCCTAAGAGGGTGGGTAAATCTGTTGAATGGATTTAGATACATGAATGAAATGATGAGTCTCTTGGGCAGTACGATGGAGGATGCATTTCTGGAGAACAAGATTAGAGTTGATAAAGACAATTCACATGTAGTGCAGTAAATGAGATGAGAAAATATTTCAGCTTAAAATTAGGTTATTGTTTTTTCCCTTAATTTCCATTGGCCTCTTTTTAAAAATGTATATAAAGAGAACAGATTTCATGTATTTTACATATACAATTTTAGCTCCATAATTGTACTTCCTATCCTCCTTCCCTCTCTCCTTCCTTTTTTTCTTTTAATTTTTGCAGTAACATAGTTTCAATTTACGTTATAAAAATAAGTTTAGTCCTCTACTAAGTAAAGAATACAAGAAGTAGAAAGTAGAAAGACCACTGTTCCTCAGGAGTATGGGCAAGTGCTATAAATAATAATCAAATCTCAGGACGTCATTGCCTTCCTTCTAACACTGGAAGAGGTTGAATAAGTAAAAATATGTCAGAGTTATACAGAGAGAGAAGGAGAAGCAGAGAGAAACAGAGAGAGAGAGAGAGAGAGAAAGTGAGGTCTTCCATCTGCTGGTTCACTCCCCAAGTTGCTGCAATGGCCAGAGCTGCACCAGTCTGAAGCCAGGAACCAGGAGCTTCTTCCAGGTTCCCCACACGAGTGCAGGGGCCAAAGGACTTGGGCCACCTTCTACTGCTGTTTTAGGCCATAGCAGAGAGCTGGATAGGAAGTAGAGAAGCCGGGATACGAACCAGCGTCCATATGGGAAGCCAGCACTGCAGGCAGTGGCTTTACCCGCTACGCCACAGCACCAGCCCCGATAGTGTGTTTAAAGTTCCCAAGAGATTCTGATGTACACCTGGTGATTATGAATCACTGAAGGAATCTGAGAAAGAAAAGAGGATGAGCTTTCCAACCAAGAAGGAGAGAAACTGAAGAGCAAGCCTCCTAATGTACACTACAAATGTCATCTACAACTGTTAAAATCATTGTAGCCATCATAAATTAAAGGACAAGCTTTATATATGTAATTTCTAGAAGGGATTCATCGTTGTTCATTGGGCTCTTCAACAACTGGCACAACTCTGATCGTGTAAGGACTCAATAACAACTATTTCCCTGGAGATGTATGTGTTTCCAGTATTTCACATGGTTGTAGGACTGGATCCCACTATAGTCCAGAAAGATTTCAATGTGCTTCTGCTGTTTCTTTATCTCCCTTGCTTGGTGGCAATTTCACTGGTTTTCCACAATCTTGCAGCTCTCCCCTGACGACCTCTTCCCTTTTGAACTTCCTTGACCTCTTACCTTATTATTTTTGGGAAATATTTCTAGAATATTTCAGTTATTTAAAATTCATTTTCCTCCATGGTTTCCTAAATGCCTACTTTGACTTCAGCTTCTTTCTGTTTGTTAAGTACCAAATTTCTCACGATATGCATCCAGTTCAGGTCAAATTGATTTCTGAATGGCCAATAAAATTTAAACTGGTAATTATAGAATTCTTTTCTGGACTTTTTTTTTTTTAAAAAAATTGCCTATGGCCAGCGCCGTGGCTCAATAGGCTAATCCTCCACCTTGCGGCACTGGCACACCGGGTTCTAGTCCCGGTCGGGGCACCGAATTCTGTCCCGGTTGCTCCTCTTCCAGGCCAGCTCTCTGCTGTGGCCCAGGAGTGCAGTGGAGGATGGCCCAAGTGCTTGGGCCCTGTACCCCATGGGAGACCAGGAGAAGCACCTGGCTCCTGCCATCGGATCAGCGTGGTGCGCCGGCCACAGTGGCCGTTGAGGGGTGAACCAACGGCAAAAAGGAAGACCTTTCTCTCTGTCTCTCTCTCTCACTATTCACTCTGTCAAAAAAAAAAAAAAATCGCCTAAATCCATCTATCTATCTTGTTATTTTTTTTCTTTCACCTACCAAATGTAATCAGTTAGTAGTCCAAAATGCCAAGTCTCACTGCTTCCTCTTTATAATCCTTCTGTATAGTAGAGATTTCAAGACTTTTCTCATGGGTTTTAAGAGGCACTAGATATAAAGCACCTACCACAGTAGTAGCAACTTAGTGAATGCTCAAAAATATTAGAATTATTTCTTCCTTAATAATATCTTTCCTTGGCTGGCACTGCAGTTTCTTTGGCTAATCCTCCGCCTGCAGTGCTGGCACCCCGGGTTCTAGTCCCGGTTGGGGTGCTGGACTCTGTCCCT
Source organism: Lepus europaeus (assembly GCF_033115175.1). NCBI lineage: Eukaryota > Metazoa > Chordata > Mammalia > Lagomorpha > Leporidae > Lepus > Lepus europaeus. The sequence continues at coordinate 43,033,509 of NC_084836.1, read as the reverse complement.
GTTGCTCCTCTTCCATTCCAGCTCTCTGCTGTGGCCTGGGAAGGGAGAATGGCCCAAGTGCTTGGGCTCTACACCCGCCCGCATGGGAGACCAGGAGGAAGCACCTGGCTCCTGGATTCGGATTGGCACAGCATGCCGGCTGCAACAGCCATTTGTGGGGTGAAGCAATGGAAGGAAGACCTTTCTCTCTGTCTCTCTCTCTCTCTCTCTCACTGTCTAACTCTGCCTGTCAAAAAAAAAAAAAAAAAAAAGGAAAGAAAAGAAAAAAAAAACAAAAAACAAAATAATATCTTTCCTTTTCCTGAAATTTTTTTTTTATTTTTTATTTTTTTGACAGGCAGAGTGGACAGTGAGAGAGAGACAGAGAGAAAGGTCTTCCTTTTGCCATTGGTTCACCCTCCAATGGCCGCCGCGGTTGGCGCGCTGCGGCCGGCGCACCGCGCTGATCCGATGGCAGGAGCCAGGTGCTTGTCCTGGTCTCCCATGGGGTGCAGGACCCAAGCACTTGGGCCATCCTCCACTGCACTCCCTGGCCACAGCAGAGAGCTGGCCTGGAAGAGGGGCAACCGGGACAGGATCGGTGCCCCGACCGGGACTAGAACCCGGTGTGCCGGCGCTGCAAGGCGGAGGATTAGCCTAGTGAGCCACAGCGCCGGCCTCCTTTTCCTGAAATTTAATTAGCTTTTCTAAGCAAATTAACCAGAACATAACCATCAGACAGCAAACATAGGACTATAAACAAGCACACATATATACAAATGCATGCATGCTGATTTGAGGACTAGTTATACAGGCATATACAAGGGTCCTTCAAAAGGTTCTTGGAATACTAGAATTAAAGATACATTTATTTTGGTGAAAGAAAGAATTGAAATCCATGTTTTTTTTATAAAATAAACTGTTTTAAAATCATTGAATGCATAGATTGCACTTTTATTTTTTGTAGAAAAGTAAATGAATCTTTTAATTCCATTTTCCAAGAACTTTCTGAGGCACACATATATTTGTTAGAAAAATTTTGAGCCATGCACTTAAGATTTATGTATGCTGTAGATGTAAATCATCTTTCTGTAATAATAGACTAGTACAGTGGTTCTAGAACTGACTTGTGTTGATATCCTGGCTTTACCACTAACTATCCGAGAGTTGATGTAAGTAATTAGCATTCTGGATCTTCATTTCCTCATTTCCTTGTTAGTAAAATCAAGATAGAAGTATGTGCCTCATAGGGTTGTTGTCAGATTTAAGTATGTATGTAAAATATGGTCTGGCATATAAAAGTAGAGAATAAATGTTGGCAAATGTTTTTATGATTCTGTCCCTGGTAAACTGCAACATTAGGGTAACAAATGCATCATTGCTGTAAAATAGATAGAATATATTTCATAAATTAAAGGAATTACATATTTCTAGAATATGCATCCTTTTCTGTTTATATCCCATATCTTTGCTTAGATGATAGTTTTTTTCATGATGAATAAAGTTTGGGCTTTTTTTTTTTTAAAGATTTATTTATTTATTTACTTGAAAGATTTACATGGACAGAAGGAGAGGCAGAGAGAGAGAGAGGTCTTCCATCCACTGGTTCACTCCCCAGTTGGCCGCGATGGCTAGAGCTGCACTGTTCTGAAGCCAGGAGCCAGAAGCTTCTTCTGGGTCTCCCATGCGGGTGCAGGGGCCCAAAGATATGGGACATCTTCTACTGCCTTCCCAGGCCATAGCAGAGAGCTGGATGGGAAGTGGAGCAGCCAGGACTTGCACTGGTGCCCAGATGGGATTCAGGCACTGCAGGCGGCAGCTTTACCCACTATGTCACAACACCGTCCCAGGTTTGTGCCTCTTTGTTAGTTCTTTATATATTCAGCATTTAGCATTATGTCACATTTAATAAGCAAACTTCACATTCCTTAGACTGACTGGACATTAATCATTAAAGTCATACCAGATCATAAGAAGACACATTTGGAAAAACTGATTAAATTGGGTATTTCACTCATGATGAAAATTGTATCTTATTGATTTAAACTAAATCCACCCAAAGCGTAACTATTCCTTTCACAGCAAATTTTAAAATGATATGAAAAAATTTTGTGAGAAGTAAACAGATTTTATTTTAACCTCAACTCTCCTACTCAACTTTTCAGTTCCCAGAAAATTACAGTTATAATAAATTGGTATAATGTCAGATGATGGAAAATTCAGATCTACTTGGATAATTGTCTCTTCTAAGTAGAGAGTAGCTATGGTTCTGGAGCTTTCAATGTTCAAATCTAAAAGACATTCTAGTGTTTTTGAATGATTCATGGAGTAGCTTTTTCATTTCAAACTTAAACTGTTTAAATCAAATTATAATATGAAGTGTAAAGACCTTATTTAACCATTTATTATGTGATTTGGAAGAATGTCAGCAACACCTCCAAAAAAGATTTACAAACTTGGATCTTTTTTCCAGCTAAGTTGACCATAGCCATATTATTAATTAACAGTTGTGTCTGGTGCATTAAAGAAAAAAATCCTACCTTATTCCAGTTCCAGATTCAGGAAGGATGTTTGCCACTGATGACATATCAACTATCTTTCATTTTTACAATTGATAGATTTTACATGGGTTATGTCATAAAATCTTTCACTCTGTGACTATTATTTCAGCTTTGAAATGAGAAAAATGAGCAGGATAGCACTCAGCTTAAAGATTACATATGCTTCATTGAATGTATGGAGCTTTTCCTTTTTAGTGAGATATTTTTAATAAATGGGTAACTGGTACAGAATGTCAGACTGCTCGATCAACTGTGAAAGCATCTAGTCTGTGAAAAGATGGTGTGCAACCAACTTTAGGCATTACCAAAGTAAAAATGTGTTACCTGATTGGTAGGAAGATGCTTGATTTGGAAAAAGAAATCCATTGGGAAATGTGTATGGTATTGGGTATGGGAGGGGGCAGTTATTCCAATATAAATTATTTTTTACACTGTATGTTAAACAATGAAGTTTGTAAAGCAAAAAGGAAGAAAATGCATTTAGAACTCATCATATATAAATAAAGGTATGTTTCCAGTTACAAGGCTTATTTTCCCCATGTTAAATCCTGCACTCAGGGCTGGCGCTGTAGTGTGTTGGGAAAAGCTACTGCCTGCAGTGCTGGGATCCCATCTAGGTGCTGATTCTAGTCCCAGCTGCTCCACTTCTAATCCAGCTCTCTGCTAATGGCCTGGGAAAGCAGCAGCAAATGGCCCAAGCCCTTGGGTCCCTGCACCTACATGGGAGACCGGAATGAAGTTCTTGGCTTTGGCCTGTCTCGGCTCTGGCCGTTGTGGTCCTTTGGGGAGTAAACTAGTGGATGGAAGATTTCCCTCTACTTTTGCGTCTTACTCTCTGTAAATCTGACTTCCAAATAAAACTAAATCTTTAAAAAAAAAAAAAAATCCTGTTCTCTGATTTAGACACCATCTGTAATAATGAATTCATTTCTCTGGGAGATTTGCTTTTTTTTTTTTCTTTTTTAAAATTTTTTTATTTGCATATATTTCATAAATACAACTTTAGGAGCATAACAATTCTTCTCTTATGTATGATGTCAGTGATCACCCAAGGCTCTTGATAAGAGCTGCCTAGGCTATGGAAGCCTTTTGGATTCACAAACTGTTTCGGTATTGGGTGATTTTCTAAGAGGATAAATGGGAGGATAACAAGTCTTTAACACTTACAAAGAATAGAAACTAATACTGTTGTTACCCTGGAAAAGAACAGCCTTGCTGATTTTCTACAAGGAGGCAGAAGAAGTACAACAAATGGGTGTATAATGCTAGGAGCTCAGTTAGGGCTCCTGTGGTTGCACTGTATATCCTGCACATAACCATTTTCAAATTTTGATGTATTTAATCTTTTTAAAATGTATAACCATGTTTACCATTAGAGGTTTACTTACGTGGATTTTTATTCTTATTACCAGTATGCTATGCCACCAATTCTCTATTCAAGATGACCTAATTTTGATGTTACTCAGTGGCTTACATTGCATGTTCAAATTTTTTTTATCAGTATATAGTTTTCATTATTGAAAATGTCTTTTTGTTACCTTTCTATGAGAACAAAAATGTGGATAAATATGAAATTTCTGGTTGGTAAGTTATTTTCTGTCAATTCTTTTTTTTTTTTTCATTTTTTCAAAATTTAGCAAGATAGGCATTGAAGCATAGTAGATTAAACTGCAGCTCGGGATGCCTGCATTCCATTGTGGAGTGCTGTTTCCAGTTCCTGCTGCTCTGCTTTGGATCTAGCTTCCTGCTGATGTACCCTGGTACCCATGTGGGAGATGCAACCTAGATGGAGTTCTGGGCTCCTGATTTGGTTCACTTGGTTCAGGCTTGGCTGTTGTAAACATTTGTAGGAGTGAACCAGGAAATGGAAGATATTCTCTCTCTCTCTCTCTCTCTCTCTCTCTCTCTCTCTCTCTCTCTTTGTCTCTCTTTTTGTTGCTCTTTCAATTAGAAAAATCAGCATATAAATATTTTTTAAAACTTAGTGTTTTTCTTTATTTGTTTTTGAGGGAGAGAAAGAAATGGAGAGTTCCTGTTCACCAAGAAAGGGCCAGAATGGATGGTGGCAGGCAGAAGCTGGGAGCTGAGAACTTAGTCAAGGTCTCCCATCTAGATGGTAGATACTTAAGCCATCACCTGCTACCTCCCAGGGTGTGCATTAGCAGGAATCTAGAATTGGGAGCACAATCAGGATTTCAGCCCTAGCACTCTGATGTGTGAGTTGATGTTCCAACCATTTTTTTTTTTTTTGACAGGCAGAGTGGACAGTAGAGAGAGAGAAAGGTCTTCCTTTACTGTTGGTTCACCCTCCAATGGCTGCTGTGGCTGGCGTGCTGCGGCCGGCACACCATGCTGATCCAAAGGCAGGAGCCAGGTGCTTCTCCTGGTCTCCCATGGGGTGCAGGGCCCAAGCACTTGGGCCATCCTCCACTGCATTCCTGGGCCACAGTAGAGAGCTGGACTGGAAGAGGGGCAACCAGGACAGAATCCGACACCCCGACTGGGACTAGAACCCAAGGTGCTGGTGCCGCAGGTGTTGGATTAGCCTATTGAGCCGCAGCGCCGGCCTCCAACCAATTTCTTAACCATTAGGTTGGACACCTACCCCAGTTAATATTTTTTCAAAAGAATTTAGTTTTTCAGAAGAGTGTTAAGACAAATTAATGTATGTATGTATGTATGTATGTATTTATGTTCACTTCATAAATACAACATTAGGGACACAGTAATTCTTCCCACCATACCTGCCCTGCCACCCACTCTCCCACTCATCTTCCTCTTCCCTCTCCTGTTCCCTGTCTGTTTTTCACTAAGATCTATTTTCATTTAACTTTATATACAGAAGATTAACTCTATTCTAGGTAGAGTTCAGTGCTTTGTATGAGGAAGAAAGAAAAAAATAAAACTGATCATCAAGAGTCTAGACAGGGGCTTTTCAGAGTTATTGCATCTCAAAGGTGATTTCACTTTATTTCCCTTCCTCTTTTCTCTTCCTTCCTCCTCCTTCTTCCATTTTAGAAACTTAGTTATCTTTAAAGAAGAACCCAAGAATGATACCTCTTTTGTGAGCTCTTAGTTGTAACTCTAAATTATGAGACAAAAGAATATCATCAACTTAATACACCAAAAGAAAGTGATTCTTGAGAACAAGTTTTACTATTAAGTCTCATGATACAACTCTTTGAGGACAGAAGTCCTGCATGGGAAGTTAGTGCACAGTGACTCCTCTTGCTTATTCAATAATTAACACTCTTTTATATGACATTAGATTACCTGAGGCTCTTGACATGAGTGCCTAGGCTATGGAAGCCTTTTGGATCCACTAACTTGACAGGGCCATAAGCAAAGCAGAAGTTCTCTCCTCCCTTCAGAGGAAAGTACATCCTTCTTCACTTCTTTTCACTGGGGTCTCACCCACAAAGGTCCTTTAAGTAGAACATTTTTTGCCACAGTGTCTTGGCTTTCCATGCCTGAAATGCTCCCCTGAGGTTTTCAGCCAGACCAGAATGCCTTAAGGGCAGATTCTGAAGTCAGAGTGCTACTTAAAGTTATTATCATTCTGTGAGTGCTGTGTGGACTGCTTCCTATGTTGGAGCATTCATTCCTTTTTAATTCTATTATTATTACCAAACACTTATTTCTATTTATATTAATACTTTAACACTTGATCCTATCTATATGATCACTTTACCACTTAATCCTATCCGTATGACCTCTATAACACTTAAGCTACTATTTTTACCAGCCAGCTTAAGGGAATTTGGAATCCCATGGCAAGTTTTTAAACTATACCATTAGAAGTAAGTCTGGGGGCCGGCGCCATGGTGCACTAGGTTAATCCTCTGCCTACGTGCCGGCATCCCATATGGGTGCCGGTTCTAGTCCCTGTTGCTCCTCTTGCAGTCCAGCTCTCTGCTGTGGCCTGGTTAGGCAGTGGAGGATGGCCCAGGTGCTTGGGCCCTTGCACCCGCATGGGAGACCAGGAGGAAGCACTTGGCTCCTGGATTCGGATCAGTGTAGCACCGGCCGTAGCGGCCATTTGGGGAGTGAACTAATGGAAGGAAGACCTTTCTGTCTGTCTCTCCCTCTCACTGTCTGTAACTCTACCTGTCAAATAAATAAATAAAATCTTTTTTAAAAAAATAAGTCCATAGGAATGTATGCAAAACTATACTGCTTTATAGTTACAAACTGTTTTCTCTTATCATTGAAAACTGATTTTTTTTTCTTGCCTTCATACTTTTTGAGATTAATTGATCCATATTAAGAAATTAAGATGTGGCCAGCTGTGGAATCTCATTTGATGAATTTGTATCCTTTTGTTAACAAGACAATCATTTCTTTTGACATTCATGTATAGAGATATAAAATTTTCATCATCATTCATTCTTTTTTTTAAAGATTTATTTATTTACTTGAAGGTCAGAGTTACACAGTGAGAGAAGGAGAGAGAGAGAGAGAGAGAGAGAGAGAGAGAGAGAGAGAGAGAGGTCTTCCATCTACTGGTTCACTCCCCAGTTGGCCACAACGGCCAGAGCTGTGTTGATCTGAAGCCAGGAGCCAGGAGCTTCTTCCAGTTCTTCCCATGTGCAGGTCTTCCCACGTGCAAGGAATTGGGCCATCTTATACTTCTTTCCCAGGCCAATAGCAGAGAGCTGGATCAGAAGTGGTACAGCTGGAACTCAAACCAGAGCCCATATGGGATGCTGTCTCTGCAGGTGGCAGCTTTACCTGCTGTACCACAGCAACAGCCCCTATCATTCATTCTTTAATTATTGAGAATTAACTTGCTTATTTCATTTGCAGTACACACAGAACTGATTTTTGACACATTTCGTATTCACCTTTCTCTATACAGAGATTGTCTTCTGGGATAATTTTCAGATCTTGGTTCTTTTTCTCTCAATTTTAGTTGAGTTTTTTTTTTTTTTTTTTTTTTTTTTTTTTAACAGGCAGAGTGGACAGTGAGAGAGAGAGACAGAGAGAAAGGTCTTCCTTTTGCCGTTGGTTTACCCTCCATGGCCGCCATGGCCAGTGCACTGCAGCTGGCGCACTGCGCTGATCCAAAGGCAGGAGCCAGGTGCTTCTCCTGGTCTCCCATGGGGTGCAGGGCCCAAGCACTTGGGCCATCCTCCACTGCACTCCGGGGCCATAGCAGAGGGCTGGCCTGGAAGAGGGGCAACTGGGACAGAATTCGGCGCCCCGACCAGGACTAGAACCCCGTGTGCCAGCGCCGCAGGTGGAGGATTAGCCTATTGAGCCACGGCGCCGGCCAAAATTTAGTTGAGTTTTTCAAGAGTAACTCTTATTTTAGGATTTTAACCATAGGATCACTTGTCCCCCTTATTCAGTTGATACCATTTTAGTTTTTTTGTAGCCCTTACTCATGAATTAGTGTATTTCAGCATATTGCCTTTACTGGTGATAATGTAAAATGGTACATCTGTGAAACTTAAACATACATTTTACACACAGTGCAGCAATTCACCCCTAGGTATTTAGGGAAAATAAAAACTTACTCATAAAAACGCAGAAAGACTTCTATTAAACTGTTCATTGGTATTTCTGCAAAATTGTAACAAATATCCAAAAATGGAGGCAGATATTTGGTTTTGCAATTAAGACACCACTTGGGATGTTCACATCCCTTATCAGGGTGCCAGGGTTTGAGTCCTGGCATCTCCTTCTGCTCCAGCTTCCAGCTAATGTGCATCCTGAGAAGTCAGCTGGTGATGACTCAAGTACTTGAGTCTCTGCCACTCACACTGACAGGCTTCTGGCTTAGCCTGGCACAACACTGGCTGCTGTGGATGTTTAAGGAATGAACCAATAGCTGGAAGACTTCTTTCTCTCTGGAGTTCTGCCTTTCAAATAAATAAAAATGAAATAAATTTAAATAATATGCAAATCAACAAATGAGTAGATGAACAAAATATTTTGTGTCTATAAAATAAGATGCCGTTTAGTTGCAGAAAAAGAACAAACTGTTCTTAAGACATAGGTGGATCTGAGAAATATTATGCTGAACAAAGGAAGCCAGAGAAGAGTATATATTAAAAATTCCATGTATATAACAGCTTATTAATATGCTTTCAAACCTTATAAATAAGAAAAAAACTGTAGTGCAATCAAAATTACAGAACAATGGGAAAGGTACATCATGCTAAAAATTAAAATAATGCCTATATGTTTGTTAAATCATTTACTGCGGAAACAGAATACGTATTTATGAATAACAACTTTAGATCATCACTATAGGGGCCAGCGCCGTGGCTCACTTGGTTAATCCTCCGCCTGTAGTGCCAGCATTCCAATCCAGCTCTCTGCTGTGGCCAAGGAAGGTAGTGGAGGATGACCCAGGTGCTTGGGCCCTGCACCAGCGTGAGAGACCAGGAGGAAGCACCTGGCTCCTGGCTTCGGATCGGCAGAGAGCGCTGGCCATAGTGGCCATTTGGGGGGTGAAGCAACGGAAGAAAGACCTTTCTCTCTGAGTTTCTCTCTCACTAACTCTGCCTGTCAAATAAAAAAAAAAAAAAAGAATATCGCTATATTATGAAAAGAAGAGGGAAGTTTAAGGACAGATCAGCTAAAATGAAAGTATGGCACTACTGAATTACATATGTTCATGGATTGTAAGACAGTATCATCACGATGTCACTTTTACCCAAGATGATCCATAGATCCGAAATAGTCCCCCCAAAGATACTGTGTTTGTGTACATATCAAAATAGACAAAAATACAAACTACTTAAAATAGTGAAAACATTTTTTCTTTACAAAAAAAACGGGAAGGTAGAAGATAATCCCTTGCAATACCTAATTTTAACAGCCACTGATACTGCACTTATTCAAACAGTGTGGTTTGATAGAATGACATATAGGTCAATTGAAAAAAGCAGAAAATATGTCTGTCTGGGTAACTGATATTTGCCAAAAACACAATTCAATGGGACAAGGAAAGACTTTTCAGCTCATCCTTGTCTAACTATTGAAGAGCTTTTGTTATTTTATTAAAGAGAAACTTACTTTTTTCAGGCTGCAAATATTTTTGTTTTCTTCTTTTTCTTTCTGGGACTTTAGACACCAGATGGAATTTTTTTTCCTTTTTTTTTTAAAGACTTCTTTATTTATTTTGAAAGTCAGAATTAGAAAGGGAACAAGACAGAAAGAAATCTTCCATCCATTGGTTCACTCCCCAGTCGGCCGCAATGGCCTGTGCTGGGCAAGGCTAAAGCCAGTAGTCAGGAGCTTCATCGAGATCTCCCATGAGGGTGCAGGGACCCAAGCACTTGTGCCATCTTCTGCTGCTTTCCCAGGCCATTATCAAGAAACTGTACTAGAAGTGGAGCAGCAAGGAAAACAGGAACCAGCACCCATATGGGATGTTGGCATTGCAGGCAGCAGCTTTACCCCTATGCCAAAATGCTGGCCCCTCCAAATGAAATTTCAAAGACTGAAGTGAAGCAATCAGGTGCCAGAAAATGGTATGAGAATCTGGATAGTATAAAAGTGACTTTCTCCTGGTTTTTCAAGTCTTTGACTTGAAAATGAGAATGAGCTAAAGGGAGAAATGAGAGTCTCTAAGTGTTGCTAACTTCTTTGACAGAAGGGGCATCTCTGCTTTTTTTCTTTGTAAAATTACTCCTTTTTTGTCTTTTTATGGGATTTTCATTTTAAAATTTCCTTTTTCTAATTCACATTTAATAATTGTATATGTTTATGGGGACACAATGTGATATTTCATTGTATGTGTACAATATATAGTGATAATATCAGAATAATTAGCATTTCCATCTCATCATTCTCAAGCTTATCTCTTCTGTTTTCCCACAAATGCATAATAAGCATGCAAAGGGCACTGATTGTTTTTCTGTAGTCCAATTTCAAGGAGCTTATAGAATATAGAACTTTCTGTAAATTCCTACACAGGCTTTTTTTCATACTTAAATGTTGTCAGTGGTTTGAAGTTTTTAATTTTAAATGGCATATTAATAAAAAGTTGGGTGGAAGTGTTCAGAAAACAATTACAATCAGATTTAAAATATTAAAATATTTAAAATATGATTTCATAATAAGCTTGATTTGAACATGTGAACTTGAGTGTAGTACTTCTAAACTAATTAATAAGACTATCTCCATGTTTATGTATAAGACTTACATTTGAAGGGATGAGCAATAACTATTGTTGTGCACAGTGAGGTGCTATTAAATGATTTTGCTAAAGAAATTCTAATGTAGTCTTCTTTAATTTTAATTTCTTTTCTCTGTTTCATTTGAGGGAAAGAAAGATAGACAGAGACAAAGCAATCTTCCTTCTGTCTACTGATTTACTCCCCAAATGCCCACAACAGATAGAACTGGGCCAGGCTGATGCTCGGAATCTAGAAATCAATCCAGGTTTCCCACGTGGGTGGCAGGTACCTGAGTACTTGAGCCGTCGTTGGCTGCCTGTTAGAGTGTGCATTAGCAGGAAGCTGGAATCAGGAGTGGAATCGGGGTTCAAACCCAGGCATTTAAATATGGGATGTGGGCCTCTCAACCAGCAGTTTAACTACTAAGCCAAATGCCCACCCCTCCCTTAATTTCATTTAAAATATTAACAATACAGGACTAATGGGTTGTCTTGTGGTTAAAATCTAGTACTGTAATAGTTTTTGCTGATTTTATTATGATCAACTAAGTTAGAAATAAAAAAAAAAAACAATGCATGTGAGTAAAAGTATATTATTCTTTCTTTGTGCTCTCTGGGACTTTCTCATGTCATCATATTTTTCCCAGTAGCAGTGTGGATCACTTGCCTAGGTGACATTTGCTGATTCTTGTTAAAACTGGGATTTATGAGTCAGTTGGATGGGTGCAAGAGACAGTGGTAGAGGAACCATAGCAGTTGTTAGAACACATTACTTAAAGATTGGGAATAAGCTTAAGAACACAGACAAAATGAAAGCTTTGGAACACAAAAGTGAAGGAAAGGATGTGAAAAGGTAAAGGCAGCCAAATCTTCAAGTGGAGAGGAAGTAGATGGCAAGATGTCCTGTTCAGGACCAATTCTCTCTCTCTTTTTTTTCCCAAAGATTTATTCATTTTACTTGAAAGTCAGAGTTACACGCAGAGAGAGAGAGAGAGAGAGAGAGAGAGAGAGAGAGAGAGGTCTTCCATCCGATGGTTCACTCCCCAAGTGGCCACAATGGCTGGAGCTCCATAGCCAGGAGCCAGGAGCTTCCTCCAAGTCTCCCACACGGGTGCAGGGGCCCAAGGACTTCAGTCACATTCTACTGCTTTCCCAGGCCATAGCAGAGAGCTGGATCAGAAGTGGAGCAGCTGGGTCTGGAACCGGAACACACATGGGATGCTGGCACTGCAGGCAGTGGCTTTACCCACTGCGCTGGCCCCGGGCAATTCTTTTTAAATTAAGAACCAGGGTCAACTTCTCAGCAAATGTTCCATTAATGAGGTGAAGACATGCAGGAATGGAAGGAAGATGGAGATTTGATGATGACGGGAAAATCTGGGGTAGGACATGGATGAGAATGCAATAAGGAATCAATTAGGACAGAATCAAAGACTTGCTGAAGACCAGTGAGATCTCAGTGGGGTTGCTTTTGTATTCCAAGTCAATCAGAATGGCTTTGTAGCCTTCCTGGTAGTTCCTGACAGATGGAGACAAAGAAAACAAACTTGTGAAATAAACAGGACAGTAGCTGAACTCTCAAGTGAATAGGAAACCAGGGCCTTGTCTGGGAAAATGGAATGGAATCAAGAAGTCCTGACAATGAAGACTTGGGTTAGAAACCTAGTCAGATCCACCAGATTGGCTGAAGACTTCAGGCCAAAACATAGGAATAAATCCTAGGGTGTACTATTAAAGGGTGGTAACCTAATGCCAATTAAGTTAGCCAGTCAAGAGAATAGAATAGCAACACACAGGAAGACAGTTGCACTGATGCAGTGTCTGCCACTACTCTGATTCATTGGCCACTTCTCTGTGCTGTGTATTTTAATTAGTCATGGAATTGGCAGACGGTTTCTTACAGGGCTAGGTGGTAAATATATTTGACTTTGTGGGCCATAAGGTCTCTTATCACAATGATTCAACTTTACTGTCAAAGAGTGAAGGCAGCTTTAGACAAGATACAGATGGGCTAATATGAAAACCACAGGTGGTTGCCTAGAAACAAGAAGATGAACTCTCCATCAGAAGTCAGCCCAAAGAAACTACTCCTTGGTTTGTTAAGCAATGATGAGGGCCTTGGTAACATGGACTTTCTAGTCTATCAGAATGTTAAAGATCTTTTTTTTTTTTTTTCATCCTTTCTACAAATTCATCTATATGTGCTTCTTATAGCTATAAATATAGAGCTGCACATGTAAATACATATAAATTATATATATATATTACATTATATAACTAGTCATGTGCTAGTCCCTATGGGAAATATTTAGAAAAATTTAAGAAATAATCTCAGTCTTTCAAGAAATGTCAGTCTATGTGCAGAAAGAAGTGGAGAAAGGAGGATGAGGGGACCAGAAAGAACTATAAAAATGATATAGTTAGCCAATAAACTACTATTAAAACATGATGTATTGACTTTGGGTATAGATTCCCTATACATTGAGAAGGAAGATTTCTCTGCCTTTGGACTTGAGATGATCTAGGCAGTAGCCAACTGGGAACTCATTTCTTTTCTGAGCATTTCAGTATTCTCTAACTTTGGAAAAATGAAACAATGACTCATTTTTCCAGGTTTATTATTTCTACTGCTTAGTTCTGCTAAATGTCAGTAGTCTGACTACATATTAAAATTGAGAAATATTTAAAAATTTAATAGAAACTTTTCAGATTCAGTTATTCTTCAACAGATATGATAATGATCTCAAAATGTTTGCAGCCTTGAAAACAGTGTCTTATTGTATTTGACATATAGTGTTTTTCTTGTTTTTAAGTAAACATTAATTTGAATTACAGCATAAAAAGTTGATGACAATAGATTACATCTGTTGATTATATTTTTGAAGTTTTTAACCTAAAAAAGATAGATTGTGGTAAATAAATTCTATTTACTGCTTACTAGACCAGAATAATATTTTATGTTGCTTAAACAATATATTGAAATGAATCAGAAAGTGGCATATAAATATAATAAAAGCAATATGAATTTACTTCATTTATATATCACTGAAGAGTATGTTGGAAGGGCCCAGTCCTTTACTTCCTACTGGGGATTTTATAATAAAACATAATCTGTGCTTCTACATGGAAAATGTTATCAGTCATTCCGTGTCATTTCTACAGAGATAGTGGGAAAATTATATTGCCACATTTAGCATGTATGTTCCACTTGTGTTTTTGTTTTACTCACTGTCAAATCCACTATTTCTGTTGTTCATGATGACAAAAAATTTATGTATCAGGCTTTCAAGATTGAGACTAAGAATAAAACTTGCTTTTTAAGTTGAACATGTCCAAGACATGTTTCCAAGACATGGAAACAACCACCATTCACCTAGGAATTTGTGGAAGAAGAAGTCGTGGTTGTATGTGTGTGTGTGTATGTGTGTAAAAAATAGTATTAATAACCAATAAACAAAAGAGGAAATCCCATCCCATGTGATAATATATGAATCTTGAGAGCAGTACGCTAAGTTAAATAAGTCAAAGATAAATATTGCACAACTTCACTTATATGTAGAGTCTAAAAGAGATTATATAGAAACAGTAAAATGATGATTGCTGATTGTAAAATATTCAGGGAAATGGGAGATTTTGGTTAGAGTCTATACACATTTAAAGATAAGATGAGTAAGTTCTGAGGATCTCAGGTACAGCGTGGTGACACAAACCATAGCACTCAGAGAACAGAGTTAAATGTTCCCACCAGAAACAACAAAAAAACAAATGAAAATGCTACCCAGGTAAAGTGACATATTTGTTAGCTAACATTATACACCTTAGGTACATTCAATTTTATTTGTCAGTTATACCTCAGTATAGCTAAGAACAAAAAAAGGTAAACATGATGTGTAAGCCTGTGCTAGAAACCATTCACATGAAAATGAAATCTCCGTGCCAACAAATGAAGTGGGAAACAGTCTCTCACCCCAATTTTACCCTGAACTGCTGGGAAGAGGTGCTGTTCTTTGCCAATTACAGGCATGAGGAAGGAAAACTTCATGTGAACTATATTTCCAACAAGAATGGATAGTAAATTAACACAGAGGGGAATCTAATTGTAAATGAGAGGACAATGCCCTGTTTCCAATATGTCTATGATATTGAGAGACATTTCAGAGTCAGACAAGGAAAAATCCAGCCCTGTTCGTAGGATAAACATTTAAAATATTTAAGAAATATTAAAACTTAGATAAAGTCATAAACAAGTACTGTGGGTGATAAAAGATGTGAGAGTATTAATATGAGTGAAGGAATATGTGTAAAAGCTTAATAGGTTGAATTGATGGACTGCATGAAAACTGTGGGATTAAATTTAAATGTAAATGTGAGATTAATTAAAAAATTCATGGAAAATGGAATCAAAGTTTATTTTGGTGCAAAGAATTTTGAAATTCATACATAGTTTTTTATAACATACATTTTCCATGAACTTTTTGAAGACTGTTCATATTTATTTTAAAAATCAATTTGAACAACATTTAAATCATGGAGACATAACTTGATAGGAAATAATATTTTTTAAAACGGTTAGATGGCTAAGGCTTTTTATATGACTGAATTTTAATTATTTTTATTTTTATTTTTTTGTGAGGCAAAGATAGTGAGACAGGCAGACAGAGAGCTCTCATACTCTGAATCATTCCCAAAATGCCCAGAATAACTGGGAATAGTATGGGCAAAAACTAGGAGTTGGAAACTCAATCCATGCTTGCAATTTGTATGAAAGGAACCCAATTACTTGAACTATCACTGTTGCTTTCCAGAAAGCTGAAATCAGGAGCCAGAGCCTGGTCTTGAACCCAGGCCCTCTGATAGCCTACCTGAGCATCTTAACTGGTGGCTTACCTCCTAAGCCATGATGATGAATCTAACATGAGCCAGTAGTATGAAGTGACTGATAAGAATGAAAATAGAGGCCGGCGCTGTGGCTCACTTGGTTAATCCTCTGCCTGTGGTGCCGGCATCCCTTATGGGCTCCGGGTTCTGGTCCCCGTTGCTCCTCTTCCAGTCCAGCTCTCTGCTGTGGCCCTGGAGGGCAGTGGAGGATGGCCCAAGTCCTTGGGCCCCTGTACCCGTATTGGGAGACCAGGAAGAAGCACCTGGCTCCTGGCTTCAGATTGGCTCAGTGCCGGCCGTGGCAGCCATTTGGGGAGTGAACCAAGGGAAGGAAGACCTTTCTCTCTGTCTCTGTCTCTCTCTCACACTAACTCTATTTGTAAAAAAAAAAAAAAAGAAAGAAAGAAAATATAACTGCTGGTGCTATGGCATACATAGTAGGCTAAGCCTCTGCCTGCAGTGTCAGCATTCCATATGGGTGCCAGATTTTGTCTTGGCTACTTCTCTTCTGATCTGGCTCTCTACTGATGGCCTCGGAAAGCAGTAGAAGATAGCCCAAGTGCTTGGGCCCCTGTACCGCGTGGGGCGGTACCAGAAGAAGCTCCTGGATCCTGGCTTTGGATCAGGCTAGCTCCAGCTTTTGTGGCCATTTGGGGAGGAAACCAGTGGATGGAAGACCTCTCTCTGTGTCTCTCAAATAACTGAATTAATTAAAAAAAGAAAAAAATATAAACTTAGGTACAACAGAAATATAGTAAAGATCAAAAGGAGTCTTGGCTGCATTGCACTTGGTAATGTTTAGGCTACATCCAGTGAGCTGTGCTGCCATCTCCATCTGTGAACCACATGTTAGGGTCAGATACTATGGGGACCCAAAGAGGGGTGAACAGTTTTCTTCAAATGTTGAGTCACCTGTGGATCTTCTTCTCTTTCAAGTAAAAGTTTCAGGAAGCAGACCTGATTCTCCTGGAAAGTCATGAGCAGCTGCTGCCAGAGAGATATATTAAAAGGGAAACTTTGGTTTAGTAAAGGTTAAGTGGAATAACTTTCCCCTTTCCATTTGAGACATCAAAGATACCATGACTGCTTTATTATAAAATAAATCCTGAGAAGGCCTTGTGAATGATAACTTTAGGCAGGTACTGGGATAGCATATGAGAGGCTCTCACTCTCAAATGATTTCTTGAATCTCATAAAGCTTGGTACCTGATTCCATCTTAAGATGGAAGTGGATTTAAATAAATGTGATATAGAATAACAAGACCTATAGCATGTCATGAGGCATGCTGTTAGCCTAAAGAAGGCAAAGTATGAAGTAGTTTCATGTTGATTTTATCCCACATCAGATAGAAACACACACACACACACACACACAAACACACACAAAAGCATAGATGCACAGTATAATACTTGGAAGAAATGATAGTGAATTCACTGAAGATTTTCACAAACTATAATCTTTTAAACTGTAGTTCACTTAGAATTGAAGATGAAGCTGCCTCTGGCTACATGTCTTGTCTGATTTGCTAGGATATCTACAGTCTCACAGCTAATTTGTGAGCGTTTCCTTTCTCTCTTTTTTGAGGGGAGATGGACCAAAAGACAATGTCATGTATAGTTTTACAAAGATCCAGTTGATCTTAGTTTGGACAAATGGATTCTATATGTTTTTAATAATCTGTTACACATAGGAAGGTTTAGTTTGGTGTCCTTCAGATCAAGGTAAGCATAGGCCACTGGATAACGAAGGAATGATTAATGGGTTGCATTCTACTTCAAAGTACCAGTCTTCTTTGCAATTACCTTTGAAATTTCCACTCAAAGTCTACATCTACTCCTTCCCAAGTATACACTCAAATATACACATTACATTGTGTTTTTTTATACATAATGCTCTTTTTGTAATCTAGAAATATTACGTGAATCAGATAATACATGTGTATTCTTAAGTCACACAGTACAATTCTTGCATTGTTCAACTGAATTTTTTTCCTTTAACAACTGAGTTTATAGTCAGTTGTTCTGTGACATTAACACATTGAAGTTATTCTTAGTTTGTTATTTAAAAAAATATTGGAAATATGAGACATCTTCAGGGAAATATTTTTTTAAAGTATATTACCAGATGGGTGAACATTTATCCTTTCCAAGAATATGAAATTTGTGACTCATTTTTATCTTTGGTTTTTCCACTGTAAAGAATGGGAGTCAGCTTCCTATGTAATTTTGATTTGTTTATCCAGCAGTTTTGTTTGTCCGTGCAGTTTTTGTGTGCCAATTGTGGTCAATATTGGGTTTCCATAAAAGGTATGAGTTTTCTTTGAGGCTATCTTTTCCTGCCATTGCCAAACCCACAACTGATGCACCATTACTTCGACTTTTGTTCTTAATTTAAACTTGGCACATATCCTCTCTTTGGTGTAAAACATGAAACATACTCCATCTTGACATGGAAGCTGGAGAGGGAACTATTTGCTTGCCATTTTCTAAAGGAATATATTGGCAGGATATTTGTGTTTCTTCTATAGGGACAGAGCTATTACCTGAATGTGCCAGTGGCCAGAAGTTCAGGGTTGGTACTGCCATTAAAAACATCTAGCCAAGAGTCCATTTTTCTTAGTTATAGGTAAAAACAGATAGAAATACATCAGAACATCTCAGGTTAATGGAATGCAGCATAATCCAGGACAGACACTCTCAAAACCAATGGCTTTTCATTGTTGTAATCTTGCAGCACTGACTCACTACCATATAGGATTTAGATCCAGAACACCTGGGTTTGATTCCTAGCTCTACCACATATATGCCCAGCCGAAATATTTAGCCTTACTGATCTTTTGTTTTCTCAATGGCAAAATAAGATTAAAAGTCTCTACCTCATAGGGTTCTTACAAATAAGGTAAGAGACTTGTCCCTTGACCGACACAGAATACCATCCTCCACTTCATCATCTTCATCCCTCAAAATTGAACCCACATGTTATCTTCCTCTCTGGTGAGACTGTGGGATTAGGCTCTTAAAGAGTTGACTTTAGATGTTCTGGGATCATTACCGTGCTGTTCCCACTCATTAAACCAGTGGCATGGTCTTCACTTTGTATGTTACAGACTGGATGGAAACCCTATGACCTGAAGGTGCTAAAACGTTTCAAATATGTGAACCTTTCAATTGCATTTTATGAATGATTTAAGTATTGTAAGCTTAGTTGATTCATATTTTGGAAATTTTCCAAACATAGCTATAAGAAACTAGGAATTGAATGCACATCCAAAGTTACTAATAACCTCTACCCATCAGATCAATCCATTTATTCATATTTATTGAGTGTCTAGAAATATGCAGTGAAGAAAACTACTTATCAATCTTATGAGCACACTCTGCTTTATCCATTGTAAGTACCTCATAAAAGTTTTCTTTTTTGATTGAAGTTTATGACAAAGCTTTTCACAGTAAGTGTTCTTTTTAAGATGTTCTGTAAATCACTTCTTTTAAAGATAGATAGCCAGTGAGAAGTGGATCAGTAGCAATTGCTGAACTTAGCAGTAGCCAAAAGCAAACTTCATCCCTAAGTCTAATGACAGCTTCTTGGATGTAGCACATGTGTGTTTCTTCTCTCCCTCTCTCTTTAAAGACAATCCCTAGGTCTGGATCAAATGCTGATTCTGCAGTTTTTACTGGTTAGGTCATATTAAGAATGAGGATAGCATTAAAAATGAAGTGTTGTGTTGCTTTTAATTTTTTTTTCCCTTGGCACAGTTTAGTTGGACAGGGAGCAAGAAGTGGGGGAGATCCATTGACTGAATTCAACACTTTTTCGGAAATACAAGCAATGGTACATATTTTGTAAGAACTTTTGTCCAATGGGAAGTTGTTATACAGATGGAGATAATTAGTTTCTACTGGAGTAATAATGCACTCATAAATACTTAAAGAAGAATCGAGTGAAATATGTTTTGATGTGTCACTCATGAGTCACTAACAAAGGTTCACATTTTTCACCTTGACCAGATTGTAGTGTCTTTGCATGCCACATCACTGACTCTGTCATTTTAAATCTTGAAATATAGGGAATCAGGAGTGGTATACAGGTTTGGCACACCTGAGTTTGTTGCAGGAACAGTGGACAATTTTAAATTGTTGATTAGGCTTACCAGGGAAATTATTTTATAAATATTCCTGAGTAAACTTCTCCAAAGAAATCACAGGCATCTTATCGTCTATCACCATACCGTTCTTCCAGCTTCATTCATTCAAAGCTCCTATTTTGGACATTTTTTCTGCTGCTTCATTCTCCTCAAGGTGCTATACACATAGCATTACGAGTATCAATGGCCCGGTCACAGGGAACCAGTGTCTGGGTTAGTTGAATTACCCACTGGCTTAATTCCCTCTGTATGCTCCCTTGGGAAAGGGATGAGCTCATGTAAGAAAGTTCTTTTAAAGCTCTACTTCATCACAAGTTATAACTTCATTGATTTCTTTACCTTGGATCTTTATGGTAAACTTTATTGCTACTAAAGGGCTACTTTACCTGCTCTTACCCTCCCATATTCTCAGTTCATAGAATAGGGTCATAACTCTGTCTTTCTGCCCCCAGACTTTGAATTTAATTGAATATCTCATTCTTACCCACTAAAACTTGGATAGTGACAGAAAGCAAGTTCTTTAATCAAAATTTTGTGTTTCTTGCTGCTGCTGAAAGAGGATGGCAGCCCTGTTGGCTGGTATCAGTGAGACTTTGTGAAAATCCTAGGAAAATGTTAATGTTCCTTTTGGCTGTATTTCTAATAGCTTAGCTGTTTAATTGAAACCTTGCCTGAATGTCAAATAAGACCAGAGAATATGTGAGGGTTTGTTTCCTCCTGCCTTGGGACAGAAGTGTAGCCAGAATCCTGTTCTTTGTAACACTGTCATTTTGTTCCTGATTTTAGAATACAGTCAATGACCTAGTCCAATATTGATTGATAATGAAGAAAATAAACATAATTATTGGCACAAATAGAGAATATTTTTATCAAAAGATTTAAATATTTTATTCTGAATAATTTTATTGATGTTAGGGGAGGTTTCTTTTCTGAATAACAAATACCCTACAATTTCGTTTTCCCTCCTTTTTACTTAGGTCTACAGGAGAACCTTTTCATATACGGATTAATCTGATTATCTTCCTATTTCTAGTGTCTTCCTTTGTTCCTGAAACCTATTATAGTCACAGAGTTGTTTTTCTCTAACAGATGATATCTGTACCAATATCAGAAATAATCTATCACCATTGAAAATTTCCAGATTATGTTTTCCTGGTAAAACCCTTTTTGGAATAAAAATGAAACACATGACGTCAATATGTTTATGTTTTTTACTTACTCTACATATTAGCTGTGTGCTGGAGATGCCAAGGGCATGCTGGGGATTCCTCTGCTTATAGTGAGTTGGGGTTATATTCTTTTCTTGAGGAAAATCTCAGATAAAACATTAACAGTGAAAATCATGTTCAATTTGAAACCATATTAAGAAATATTTTAAGATAAAAATTACTTTAAAGATCTTGGGCTATAGAGAAGCACAGGAAGGGACTGGCGCTGTGGCGCAGCGTGTTAATGCCCTGGCCTGAAGCGCGGGCATCCCATGTGGGCACCGGTTCTAGTCCCAGCTGCTCCACTTCTGATCCAACTCTCTGCTATGGCCTGGGAAAGCAGTAGAAGATGGCCTGGATACTTGGGCCCCTGCCCCCACGTGGGAGACCAGTAAGAAGCTCCTGGCTCCTGGCTTCGGATCGGCACAGCTCCAGCCTTTGAGGCCATCTGGGGTGTGAACCAGCAGATGGAAGACCTCTCTTTATCTCTGCCTCTCCTCTCTCTGTGTAACTTTGACTTTCAAATAAATAAATAAGTCTTTTTAAAAAAAGAAAAAGAAAAGCACAGGGAAAACATATAAATAATAAAAATATGGTCACTGGAAAAGAAATAACAATAATACAACAGAGAATTCAGTTGTTATTTCTTTTCCTATGAAAGGCACAAATTATACTTAACCTTCTGTTTTCTTATTTTGTTCTCTCTAAATATAAAGATAATAAAGTATCTACCTCTGAGAGGAAAGTGAGGACAATGTGAAATAATATACACAAAGATTTTCACCAAAAAAGTTCTTAAAGCACTATGCCTTCTATATAAATACTAATGTTATTAAAAACAAGATGTTATAGAAATGAAATGGAGCTAATAAAACTGAGAATAAGCTGTCAGGATGTTGGCTCGAATGGCTTCTGTATTTTATGCACATTGTGCTAATTTAACTGTCAGATTTATTTTTAAAATTTCAATTCTTTCTTCAGGAAGCATATATTTTTATTTTTCTACCCAGTATGTTATCCTTTTCATTATTATAGGGTTGGGAATCCAGGAGTGCTTGGAAATATCTGGATTATCTTGGCAATTTTCCTGTTTTATTCCGTGGTGTCAGTAAGACAACCTCCTTCAGGAGATGTAGAAAAATCCAACACTTTGTTGTATGGCCACAGGTTATATAAAGATTCTTGGTTGACTTTCTTTTGAAATTAAATCATTTATTAATGCTTTAAAATAATATTCTAAGATATTCTTATTTTCTCATTTGAAAGCAGACTTTGTAATAACTAAAATATGGGTGTACTTTGGAAGTCTTCGAATATGCAGTATCCGCAGATGCTCACTATTCATGTTTAGTTGGCACATATTAGCTGAGCTATTTATTTAACTGAACCCTGCCAGTTTAAGATTTATATATGGTAGACTCTTCATAGTCATTCAACTTGATAGAAACTCCTAATTTTACCCTAAGCATAAGATTCTAATTACCAGTTGCATAAACCTCCCAGTTTTCAACTTACCCAGCTTTCACCTTCTGCCTCTGTTAGATGGCTTTTGCTAGTTTGTACTGCAGTAACAATACCTTCAAGACAAAGATTTATTTCTTGCTCATATTAAGTATTATTTCAGGAATCCCTGGGTGTCCTCTTCATCCTAAGACTCCGTCTGAGGAACAACCCTTCTCTGGGGCATGCCAAGATCATGGCAGATAGAATAGAAGCTCTGAGACTTCACATTGGTTCTTATAGCTTCTGATCAGAGAAGACACAGGGCTCATGTCTCTTTCACTCAGGTTTCATTAGCCAAAGTAAGTCTCATGGCCAGACCTGAAGATAATATGATAGGAAACTAATCTCCCTGTTAAAATGGGCCTAATGAGAATGATGCTGCTACAATATTTAAACAAAACTGCAGTCTACTATACTACCTTCATATTGCTGTCATCATATATTGAAATGTATTTTTTTCTAACTTTGCAGTGTAATTTGTTCATTCTTTTAATATATATTGAACATCTATTACATATGCCCCATCGTCAGGGATTGTACAAACTTTTATATCAATGACCATAAATTTATAGAAACTTTATTTACATTCTTAACTTTTACCTTTCTCTCTCTCTCTCTCCCTCCCTCTCTCTCTCTCTCTCTCTGTGTGTGTGTGTGTGTGTGTGTTTATGTAGAGTGATTTCAGCTTTTCCTTGAAACTTATACACATTGACCTTTCATGATGCTGAGCTTCAAATGGTTGAACTTTTTAGGAAAGAGGAGTAGAATTTGAATGCTCCCTCTGTGACTATTTTGTTGACTGTGTTATTCTGTGACCTTCAGTTGTACCTGGCCCATAGCAGGCATTTAATAAATGATGACTAAATAAATGGAATTTGTAATATATCTCTCAAGAAAAATATTATCAATGGCCAGCAAAAACAGAGTCCCATATGTTCTGTTTATCATTGTATACATAAACCCTGTCTTGGAAGGTTTGCTTAATATATAATTATTGGAAGTATGCACTTATTTTTCAAATTTCTAACCAATTATATGCAGTCTAAATATCTAGAAAGTGCTGACAATAAAAAGAACTATAAAGTGCATGGATATAATAATTTGAAAAAAAATATCTTCTTTATGTTCTTTAGAGACAGAAATTGAAATGGAAACTAAGACAGATGGGCTAAAGATGGGGTAAAATTTGTCCTTCTTTCCTTGAAAATAAAAAAGAGGAAAAAAATCAATCAAATAGAAATATGAACTGAGAGCAATGAATCCAGTAATAAGGAAACTGAATAATTAGGCAGTATTTATAAAAATTAATAGTCTGTTTCACTGTGTCTAAATTTTTTTGCTTAATCAATGTATCAGTTCAAAATGCCCTCATTATTGAAAATTTTTGTGATATTACTAATTCTTTGACATCTTACATGCGTTTATACTTACGACAAAACTCCATGTGTACTGGTCACACATTTCAAGTGATTACTTGCACTGGGGCTGGTAGCCGCCATATTGGACAAGGAAATGGCAATGTAACCCGCCTCACCAGTGTGTGAGGATGCTCTCATTGCGCCTGCAACCCACTTAGGCTATGTTGTTCTCTTTTCAGTTTTAGCAGACAGAAAGAGTGTTTCATCATTTTTAATTTGTGCTTCTGTCTAATAGGAAGGTTTACCTTAACTAACATTTAACTAATCACCTCTCTGTTAGGATTTATAAATGTGATTTAACTCATCACAAAAAAACTCAAAAGTTGTTAAAATGGGACTGAGAAGAGTTACAAAATTTGCCCAAATTCATATGACTGAAAATGGTGGAGTAGGGATTCAATTTCACATCTTTTTTATTTTATGGACTGATTTGGGAATACGTGTAAGGCCAGCAGGTGTGAGATAAAACTATGTTAATCAAAACAAATGTGAAGCTCTACATGTGGCCCTCTGAGTCTTAGATAACTTGCCAAAGAAAACCTTTGCTACCATCTAGTGTTGCTGAAGCTAATCAAAGAAATGTTCTCTGTTTATTTATCTGCTATATTTGTCCAAATGTTAATTACTCATGTTTTGAGTATTAAACTCTCTGTTAACAAATGTGCAAGAATAAAAATAAGGTTGATTATTGATGAATACGCTTTTATTTCTGGATTATACCCTTGTTTTATCCAAAGGAACCAATGATATTTTTCTCTTAAAGTCATTGGTCTGTCCACTAATGCTGTTTTCTTAATTCTGAAAGTCTGTCACATAGCTGCTGATTGAAGTTACAATGCAATATTCAATGGATTTCTGCTTATAGCAGATATCCGAAGAGTGACCTGAAGTACTTTCTTTGTTTGCGTATATTAATGCACATATGCTTTCTTCCTAGGAGCAGTTGTAAATACTAAGGAGGGAACTGGAACATTTTTGCAGGTGATTTGAATACCTTAGACTTTTGAACCTTGTGAACATCAGAATGTCTCTTGTGTAGAACATATCTAATATTTTTATCTTATTTCAAATCAATATTAAATCCAGATATGGTATAAGGAAAGCAGTGTCTTTTAAGTCACTGGGGAGCCATTGTAAAAAACACTGGAATCTCATTCCTTAGGAATTTTCCTTCTGTCAGGATTTTAGTCACACATTCAGGTGGAGATAATTTTTATGCTGAGGAAATATCTTGGCTTTGGTACCACTGTCCTGGATGGAATAGGAATGGGAAGATCAAGTTGTGGAGAACCACAGAGCAGCATGCAAGTTTGCTTTGGAGAAAAGGCTTCTTGCTATACATGTGAATTTCAAAGTAAAATGTTAGCCTGCATTAACATCTCTAAGCATTCACTGTTGACTTTGGCTATCTTTGAGTGTCACTTGTACTAGCAGCAGCCAGAGAGTTTGCAAAGGCATCTCCAGCCTTGTTATTAATATTACTCTAGCTGTCAGTAAGTAGAATTTCAAAGTGATTCTTAGGAAGAAATGGAATTGAAAATGAACTCCATTTTACATGAAATTCTTAGGATAAAGCAAAAAGAAACTATAATCATATAGGAATTATTGTGTAACTTTTAAACTCTTAGCATATACAGTGGACTTCAGTATGTGTCCAGGATAGCATATAGGATACAAAAACAAGGAGGGAGGTAGAAGATCATAGCCCTGGGTCATTAGAATGACAGAACTTTTTTTTTTTTTTAATGTAAAGAGTTTATTGGGGGAAACCAGACGGACTGGAGGGAAGGGGCGAAGAAAGAAAAAGAGGGAGAAGGAGAGCATAAGAGACAGACAGAGAGACAGAGATCAGGAGACAGAGAGGAAGAGAGAGAGAGCCATGTGTTCAGGAACAGGTCCTTTTAAAACTTTGCCAGGGGGCGGGTAGGGAAGTATGAGCAGCAGATCCAATTAGGATAGGGTTGTGGCTGACACAGGTGGTTGGGCCATGTGGCCCCCTGGTTTCCAGCAATGGTGGTGGGGGCTAGAGCCTAGGATGGTATCAGGGTATAGAATGCACCACAGATAAGACTGCGCCATTTTACTAACATTCTCCCCTTTTGTTTTTTATAAAGCAGGAGTTATATGGGATTATATTAGTCCCAAAAGTTCAGGAGGGGTTTAGAGATGACGATCTGTCTTTAGAGCTACTTCCTGCTGACATGGGGTGATGAGGTATTCTTTGGTGGCATGGGGCGATGTCTCAAGCCTCTGTCTCCTGGGTGGGGAGCCAAGTATGTCCCTCTAGCAGCATTTGGTTGACCGCCTGGTTGCTGAAGGCCTTGGTTTGTTCCTTATCAACTCATGCAAACACTTAAATAGACACGGTAGTATAAAAGTGTGAGAATAGCAACAGTGATCCTAAGAATGGCATTAACCAGGTAAGGAGAAGATTTCATAGAGGAGAGGAAATGAGGGAGGTCTCTGGACCCTTGTGAAGACTGTTTGACGGACATGGTTTAAAGCTGATCCCAACCAAGAACAGGAGAAAGGCCACTCAACTTTTGCAGGTAGAGGGGTTTGTCTGTAGAGGAATCTGAACAATCATACAACATTAAGTGGAGGAGAGGACCATCAATACACACAGGTTGGGAGTAGGGCCAATGATGTTAGAGTTGAGGCTATGATTACAAAGGAATGAGGCCCCAAGTGGGCTAGACAGGATCTATTACAAAGGACAGAGTCATTACTAGAGAAGCTAAGAAAGGTGCTGTCTAAGCCAAATAGAAACTGACAGAAGGGGCCTGATAATAAGAATGGCAGAACTTTTAAGAAACTCAGGGATTATTCAGGCAATTATGAGAAGGAAGGACCACAAGTAGTTTGAATAACAGTGTTTTGCTCACAGGACTGGATTTTTCGCAAGTGAAGTTTAAATGTTGTCTTCCTTGAAAGCAAAATAAAACTTGCCCTACCACTGCTATTCTTCCTGCTGAGGCGATAAGTTTACCCCAGACCCAGGTGAGCCTTCTTGGCCTTAGCTGAGAAGGAAGAAACTGGAGCCCCCAAGCCAAGAAGAGAAAACATCTTCCCCAGTGATTTTGTGAGCATCCCCATGAAACCAAAATTGACACATACCTTTGCAAGAGTTCATTTATTTTCTGATAGAGCACAAAAACCATAAGTGCATGTATTCAGTAGGTATTTGTCAGTGGAAGGCAGAGATGGGGAGCATTTGAAAAGCACCTGCTTGGAAAAAAAAAAAAAAAAGCACCTGCTAATCCGCAGAGAGCATTCACTTAAAGCCAGTGGCTTCAAAGTAGGCTTCTTGTCACAGAATGACCCAGTGTCTTTGGCATGATAGTGAACTAGGGGAATGTGTGAGAAAATAGGACAGTAGCTCCATTCCGAATGCAGAAAACAATAGGGTAGGCTGGAAAAAAAATATGAACCAATGCATGGATATTAGGTTGTAGAAGAAAAGTAGTGGGCTATTCTGGACAACATGTTATATAAAGAGCAGCATATCCTGGAGGTGGATCAAAGGACAGTAGAACAGTGCTGCTGAGGTGCTGGGAGTCTGAGCCAGTATTGACCTGGGCACAGACCCTACAAGTTAGAGGTAACGGTGAACCTTGCTGTGATTGGTTACTATTGATGTAAAGTACACATTGGCTCTAGACTAGACTCAGTAAGGAGCTGGTGGGTTATAAATCATCTCCTAAGGTAGCTCCCTAGAACAATGTGAATAAAAATCATTTATCAGTAACAACAAAGCTGATCAAAGCTGATAACCAGTATAGTGACCACTGTGTTCAATCTTTTAGCTTTTCCCATTTATGCTATCTTGGTTTCTGTACATTGTTGAAAATGAAAAGCATAATAATTGTGATACCTTGAATAATCCCATATGAATTTGCATTCACTTAGAAATCAAACATAAATGAAAAGGAAGAAGAAATGGAGTGTTTTAGACTGTGTGAGGGACATTATTATTATTTGTTCAGAATATTCAATGTTTTGCTTTTATAGTGATAGAATTGCATGGAGGTAGTAATGGAACTGGATGGTTCTGGGAGAGAAGAGTGAAAAAATAGAATGAACCAAGGATTCTAGAAACTGCGTTTTATTACTTCTCATGCTACCTGCAATAGAAATATTTGCACTCATTGAATAAATCCATTTGGTTTACTCAGTAGAGAGAACGGTGGAAGAAAAAGAATCTCACAAGATTTAAAAAAATTTTTTTGTATCAAGGGTAATTTTTTCAAAATTGCCTGCTGATATTAACATTTTTTATTTATAAATCTTTTATTTATAAAACATCTTTTATTTATAAATCAGCTTCATCCTTTTATGATAAGAAGCCCTAAGTAATGCCTTTTAAAAACCAGTTATAGAACAGTAGTTGGAAACCACTTTGGGAATTCTATCATCTCTTACTAAAGGAGGGGAGACCTAAGGCTGGTATCATCCCCCAACAATTGTGACATTTGATCACTTTGCTTGAACTTTCTTATGGAAAATCTTCAAAATATGTCTATTCTACTTACAGGCCAGGATGAGTGCTATTACATTCTTTTGAGTCAATAGAATTCGTGTTCCTCAAAATTCCATTGATCTCTTCATGTTGTTTGTGTTACCTACGTCATTTTTAGCTAAGACATTCATTTTTCATTGTGAGTGAAAAATATTCATGCTTTTATTACCGTTTAGTGCTACAAATCTTCAGGAATCTATTGATAATGAAACAATAGAGACCTTGTCTCTCCAATTCCCTATGCTCTCCATTATTCCTAGACACATAATCACTTGTGACACTGCCTCCAGTTGTGCCTCCTGTGCGTCTGGTGATTCTCTGAGAAGTTGCCCCTGTACACAATTATAGCCATGCATGTACTTTTGATTCAGATGTGGAGGTAAATATGAGCCAATCAGGTTAAATTTCATTTTCCAATCAGGTTAAATTTCCCATTCAGAATTTTAGAGCATGAGTAAAGAATATGACATCATTAAACCGTAACTTTTCTTCAGCTCTTTCGGCCATAGTCATTACATTTCCAGATGTGACCTTTTTAAATGTGGGTGGTTCCTCTGCCATCTAAACACTGCCATCAGCAGGCAGGAGGTAAGGGGCCCTTGGGCAGCACGAAGAGTGGTCCCATTCTACAAGAAATATACACATCCTTTGACAGTAGGTAATTAAAACCAAGTCTGGGGAAACATGACATCATCATATTAGTAGGAAACAAGTGAGGATATTGATCATAAGAGCTTATTAGTATTAGAGAGTAGTGATCATAAAAGGTCTCTGGGGAGATTTATATGGCTACCACCAGAGAACTTCCTCCCCGTTAGTATGGGACCCACCAAGAAAAGAGGTGACAGTTTTGGCAAAGGCATGGAATCTACAGGGTATAGAGTACCTGCTGTGGGGCTGGAATTATGGCTTAGTAGGTTAAAGTACCCTTTGTGATGCCAACATCCCTTATCAGAACACTGTTTTGAGTCCTGGCTGCTCCACTTCTAATCCAGCTCCCTGCTAACATGCCTGGGAAAGCAGCAGCAGATGTCCCACATACTTGGGCCCCTGCCACCCATGTGGGAGACCCAAATGGAGTTCCTGGTTCTAGGCTTGAGCCTAGCCTAGCCCTGGATCTTGAAGCCATGTGGGGAAATGAACCCACTCTCTTCCTCTCTATCTGCTTCTGTCTCCATGTTGCTCTGCTTTGGAGATAAATAAATATTGTTTAAAAAAAAAAAGAATATCTGCTGCAGCTTCAGCATTGTTGGAACATGGCAGCCGAGAGCTGATGCCTGGACCCACAGTAGTAGTCTACTACCAGTAGACTACTGGCTCATCAGAAACCTGAACTCACCCTTTGTCCAATCTGAAAGAACATCACTCAAAATCAGTTAGGTAAGATCCATTTTTGCAGCATAATCCTGACACATCCTCTGAAAGAAATATTGCCTTAAGGAGAGGGAACACTTGCCAGGGAGCTCTCCCAACATTAGGACAGAGTCACCAACTGCTGAGATACTTGTGACTCATGAAGCTCCTCAGAGTATCTCATTGACCCCTTACTTGTGATAAACCGTGAGAGGGGGGCCCCAGTGGAAGAAGGAGTTGTATGCTGTTCTGGTCCAGACTTGGGGCTTCCCACACAGATATCCCTACAGATCCTGGCACATCCAGGCCCAAGAGTTATGTGGAAAATTTGAAGGCAGGTACTTGGAGCATGGGATACTCTGAGGCCTGGGACCCAGCCAGGGGCTTTGCTTTCCTAATTGTGAAGATCACATTGCCCACAGGAGATGCTCAATTGTGTGAAATAAATTATTTTCTCTGCCTTATATCATCTTGTCTTTTCTAAACTCATCCTCACTGATTTCCTTCTTCCCATAGCAGATGAATGCCTCATGAGGTGTAATGACATTTCAGATGCCTTTCTTTATGGGTGTGGCCATCTGTACACAGGCAATGTCTTTTCTAATTAGGTTGTGCTTGTATCATCTCTGTAGTTTGTGTCTTTTGTTGGTATTCACATATTGCATAGTAGAATC
This sequence comes from Lepus europaeus, assembly GCF_033115175.1. Taxonomy (NCBI): domain Eukaryota; kingdom Metazoa; phylum Chordata; class Mammalia; order Lagomorpha; family Leporidae; genus Lepus; species Lepus europaeus. Next base: position 43,003,140 of record NC_084836.1, on the reverse strand, counting down.
TGTTCAAAATCAATAAAATTCTCCCACTTGTCACTTGTCAAATGCAAATGTTACCACCCAAGTAATCATAGTCAATTTGATGCACGTTTAAGGCTCATGCATAGGACCCTGGCTGTTCTTTTAATTAGTACCAATCATTGGTGGTTTTTGAAAGGAAGATAAAAATGAACTAGCTTTGAACAATTTAGATTGAGGGATTTAAAGACAAATTTAAGTTTGAAACATTTCAAGATCACTTTAGTGAGGTTCTAATCTTGGATTCAACCTCATTTAATTGACATTTCATTGATTTGAATAAGAAGTTAATGTTCTTTATGACTTCATTGACTTTTTAATTTGTTTATTAAATTGATTATGTACTCTTTTTAAACCTAATAAAATGTTTCATTGTTATTCGCATCATTGCATTTTATTCTTATTTAGCTACTTCAAGAGGTATATGTCCCTGAAAGAGCTAAACGATTTTTCATTTTTAAATGAAAAGACTAGTTTGATAAATTTCTCTATAGTCACATCAGTTTATGGGTGGCATTTGTGATAGCAAGTCTGGGTCATGGTTTTGAAAACTATCCCAGTTCTATAATATGTATTGCATCCAGAAGTATCTGGGGCTGTAGCAGCAAGGCAGCCTTCTCAATGATCTCTTGTTCCTTAATGGTGTGTTATCTGTTGTGTTGTGTTAAGAAAGATGCTTAAGACATGAAACATCATTAAGATTCTTAAATGTTTAAATGATACTTGGAAAGTGGATGTTTCCAAAAATCCTGGTTTTCAACATTGTTCTCTATTACAATCTTGTTGAAAGAGCACAGTTTCTTCATACTGTGTGCTGAAGGGGACTTCTGGCTATAATCTTTCTGTCATACCTGGATTCCTCATGTCCACGCTTCTCTGAATTCTCCGAGACTTTCAGACTTAAATCCATTTTTCCAGCTCCTTTGGTCTTAGCTCTGTTCTCCTATGCCCCTCTAAATACCAATCAACTGCTTGTCCCATCATTACAAATTTGTTCATGGATCAAGCACCAATTTTGAAAGGAGCTACTGAATTCTAGCAACTGTGGTAGTCACATAGGCTATGAAGCAGTGTGATGTCTTTCATGGAGATGTCCTTGAAGAGTGCATTCTACTGGTGGAAAAGTCCAGTTACAGAAGAAAATGAGAGCTGATGCAGATTCCTGAGATCTTAGAAGCAGCTACAGTTGGTGTGTTTGAGGCATTCCGTGAAGATATTTAAGCCAAGTTTCCAGGAAGCCAGAGAAGAAAAGCCTCATCCAATCAAAAGGAATAACAGCAACATGCATATCTGGAAGAATATGGTAGCATTGGAAGACTTAGGTAACTGGACCCTAGATTCATATGGGGGAGGGGGTGGTAAGAGCTGATACTGGGAAAGTAGAGAAAGTACCATTAAAAGAAAATGAAAATGAAGTGATCACTCAAGTTAGGAATGCAGACTGAAAGGGGAAATCAGAAAAAAGAAACGTTGAGGAAGGAAGCTGACTAGATAGGAAATGAGTATGAAGATCTAAGATTGAGAGAAAAGGGAGAACCAAGAGAGAATTCGATCCCAACAGCAAGTTGAAAAATGTAATAAAGGAAGAAGGACTCAGCAGTGGAGCTGGCAGGAGGGATGTGAAACCAAATGAGAAATGTGAAATGAGCACTGAATTTTAGAGCAAGATTTGTTACAGCTGACTGGCAAGGAGAGCAAAGCTTTGTAGGGTGAGCAATATAATGGTTATAAGAAGAAGAGATACTGAGTGCTCAGATTTCCTGGAGAAGAAGAGAGAAAGGAAGTGCCAGCTGAAGGCTTATCCAGGCAGTATGTGCATTTTCCCTCCTAGCTAGAAACACACTGATCGAATTTATTGTGCAAAGGAAAAAGGAGCTAGAAGAAAGAAAGGCAGTGGAGATACAGGAAACAGAAGAGATAATTGCTTTAAATGAAGATGTGGAAAATCTATCAATACCTTTCACACATCAACACCACCCTTTCTGCTCTCTCTTTATTTCCTGAGTAAAACCTGACTCCTCCCACGGGCGTAATTCTAATCCACCAGCAAAGCTATTATTTTACTTCAGTCTCAGGACTGGGCTCATCTTTTCCCTAGTGGATGTCCTGTTTCATTCCCCAGTTACCAGGTCCCACATGCATATTCATTAAATCATTCTCTAATGGGTATAATGGCCAAGAGGATGATTTTATTATAAAGGTTGTATTGATAGCTGAAGAAAAAAAATTAAAATCATTACAGGGTTTAACACAAGTCACTGAAGCTCTGAGCCTTGGCCTCCTAATTTAAAACTTGTTGGTTTTGACTACATTATATCTAAGGTGTGTTTCAGCTCAAAAATTCTCAGATGATAAAAGAAGGCAGTTGAGAAAGTTATTAAAAGATAAAAATGACAATTATGAAATGGTTTGCAAAGTCAAAAAGTCAGAAATGTACGGTCTAATTTTGGCTTCTTGCATTGTAGTTTTGTGTCCTTAGCTAAGTTATTCAACTCACTAAGTACTTACATGACTGTTAATTACATGGCTGTTGTGAAAAACGCGATCTATGTTGACTAGCCAGCACAAATGTGGTGTAAGGTGGGTGCCCCGTGACTGTTTGTCACTCTCATGTTCCATCAGTTACCTTTGCTCATTGATGTTGACTTTCCTCAAAAAAGAAAAAAAAAATAAACACTTAATGAATCTTTACTAGGAACCAGGTATTAAGCCCTTAGTGTAAATTAATGTATTTAATTCTCATTAAAAAAATAACCCCTGTGAGATAGGTATTATTTTCATTGACATAAAATTTTGAAGGTATGTAGAGATTGAATAATTTGCTTAGAGTAACTTATATATAACTCAAATTTAGTTCCAAGCTGGTCAGTTCCAGAGCTAGTACCTTCAGTTCCTTGAAGTACTATGTTACATTTGCCACAACTTTATGAAATAATTATCAGTCCAATCTGTGTTTGGTAGATATTACATTTGATATGAAATTCAGCTATCTATGACTTCCAAACTTTCAAATGTAGTTTCTCATATAACTTGAGATATAGCAGAATTCCCAGTTTGTCAGTAATAACTAACAGAAGACTTCAGATCCCAGAATGGTCATGCAGTCTGTCAAAAGTACTTTCTGACAGTGTGATAGTTACTGTACTTGAAAAGAGAAATTCTGGTATGTTTTATACAGTTGGCCAGATGAATACTTTGACATCTGAAGCTTCCTTGATATCTTTACTTGTCCTGAAAACTTAAATAGCAAATCCATCAAAGAAAAATCACAGAAATATTTGAAGAGATAATTCTGAGCATGGTTCAATAAACACAGGTGATTGTATTCTTATAAATCAGTAAAATTTGAAGCATTAAAATATTTTTGTAATGACTTGAAGTGAAGTAGTTTACTTTTATAATTAAATTACTATCCTTGATGCCAATATTTTAAACGTTTTGCCATTGAAGAAAGTTGGATTTCTCTACAGGGGGTGAATAGTTAACATAATTACTATCAGGCATTATTTGATCGTGATCTGTATTGATTTTTTTCAGTTAACTAGGAAGTGAATTCTATTTAAAAAAAAGCATAGTTTGGATTTTGAGATAGTTTCTTGCTATAGAAAAGTATGTCTAACAAAATGAACACTTGACCAGATTTTCTTAATTCAGGTACTTTGGTTTTGTGTTTTGGACACATGAAAGGAATATTAAATATATTGTGCAAGGGGCAAATGTTTGGTTCAGTGTTTAAAACATCGCTTGGGAGTTGCCCATATCCGTTATAGGAGGGCCTGGGTTTAAATTCTGTGTGGCTGTGTTTCTGGTTCCAGCTTCCTACCACTGTACACCCCAGGAGGCAGCAAGTACACTGGTCTCAGCCATCCATGTGGTAGACCTGGAATGAGTTCCAGGCTTTTGGCTTTGGCCTGGCACATCCCTGGCTGTCATGGGCATTTGAGTTGTTAATCAGCAAATGAAAAAATCCCTCTCTCTCTCTCTCACTCTCTCTAGCTGTTTCTCTGGCTTTCAACAAAAATCAATAAAATTTGGGGGTCAGATATTTCCATTTACAGAATGAAAAAAAATAACTAGGAAGGATTTTTTTTTTAATGCCTTTGAATTTATGTATGTTGTATTTGAGATGTCCTTGGGCAAAGACTAGATCTGAAGACGGTGTTGGGACTGGAAGTAGAAATTTTATATTTCATTTTGTTTTTTGCATGGAAGTATTAGCACCCACAGTCGCCAGAGCCGTGGCTCATTTGGTTAATCCTGCATCCCATGTGGGCACTGGGTTCTAGTTCCAGTTACTCCTCTTCCAGTCTGGCTCTCTGCTGTGGCCTGGGAGGGCAGTGGAGGATGGCCCAAGTGCTTGGGCCCCTGCACCCACATGGGAGACCAAGAGGAAGCACCTGGCTCCTGGCTTCGGGATCGGCGCAGTGCCAGCCATAGCGGCCATTTGGGGAGTGAACCAACGGAAAAAAGAAGACCTTTCTCTCTGTCTCTCTCTTTCACTGTCTATAACTCTACCTGTCAAATAAAAATAATAAATAAATAAAAAGAACCCACAGTGTTGTGGCCCTCTATGAGAAAATATAGTGGTGCTGAGGAGAAAATTCATAGGAAAGAAGAAATGAGAAATGAGGAAGCTAAAGTACCAGTGGAAAGGGAATAGAATGTGAGTTTGCTGTCTTGGAGGTTGAGTCCTTTGGAGTTAAGAGAAGTCTGAATTAGAAACTTCCTAGAAATTGATAGCTAAAGAAGCCTTGGAGATGGATGTCACTGGGGTTGATCATATTATAGTATCAGGCCAATAAAAAAAAAATTGAGCTTCCAAGTAGCTAGGAGAGCATTATCTAGTAGGGACTTCTGCATGAACTACTTTAGAGCTTTTGAGAAGTAGACTCAGAAAGCTGAATTTAATATAGAGGAAATGTGCCCCCATTAGTTGCCAAGAGGTTCAGATCTAAGTAGTTCATGATACCTAACAATTACCCTCATATTAAAGTTTCTGGTCCCAACCCCATCCTGCCTTGCTTTTATGTAAAATCTTGGACGTCACCATCCGGCTTTTAGATAGCCCAGAAGATGACCAACTATGAAAAAGTAATACATTCATGATTTTGTCCACTAGTAATAGCTGGTGTTCTCCATCCTTTCCTGATGTACCGATGCTATACAAAGGGCTTTACATCCTGTTCCTTTTGAGACCATTCGTCAACCCTGAATTTGATGACATCATTAGTGCCATGTGTAGGTGAGAACACTGAGGCTCAGCTGTTCCTGGCAACAGTGCTGATGGATGGAAACAAACATTCAGACTTAGGTCTGTCTGAACTCTAAATTAAGCTGATTATGTCAAAGCATATCAAGAATTTAGTATGCTTTTTATGTTCTAAGCAATAGATGATAGAACATAAAGATGATTTCCAAAGAAAAATAGAGAATTACTCTAATTTTGAAATCTTGCAGTTAATTAGGGAAAAGCAATGACTTTTATATATTTATTTTATATTTTATTATATATCTTTATTCATGAACTTTTGAGTCCAACTCTAATTCTTCTTTTGTGAATATATGTCTTTCTCTAAGGGTTACCCAAAACCAAAGTCTTACTAAAGCTAATGATAAATAGTATCAGCACTGACACTGACTTCACTGAGCAAAACTGGAAAGGAAATGATTACAGGTCAGGATTTTCAAATTACTTGAAAGCTGATGAGTGGTGGTGTTTGGTTATCCTTTTATCTTAAAGTTTTCTTCGTCTTGGTTTGAGAGGTTCTATTTCAATGGATAAACTCACAGTCACATGAGAAGCTGTTTTAAAAGAAAAATCCTTGATGGCTAAGCAGTTGGAATCTGTTGAATTCTTGCTGTGGTTTAGAATGACGGTCAGTGGCCAAAATGTGCTTGTGGGACACATGTGTTACATGATAGCACCCAGACCTGACTTAACGTACTAAACAGATTGCCTGTCTTTCCCACCAGCTGTTCATGTCCCTTTCGTTGCTTGCATTGACTCTTCGTGAACAACAGATAAATCTGCACATTTCAGCAGCGCATGCATGAAGAAATTGTCAGAGTGAAAGGAATACATGAGTTTCTGAGACTATCATCCCAAAGTTTAAATCATCCTAATGTTAGAAACAGATGAGTGCTCCCATTTGCTACAAAGGCATCCAATGACATAAATATGACATGATTACGTGATATTTATCTGGTTGGTGTACCTTTCAGTAACCAAAAATCAGAGAGTGCTTTTTCCCCCAAGTGTTGGTCATCACTGAATCATGACCTTAAAAATCTAGTAGGGAGCCAAATAATAAACAAGATAAACAAGAACAACATATAATATAAGGGTATTTCATAAAGTTCCTGGAAGATGAGTTTATTTGGTACAAAACATTTTTAAATCTATATATAGATTTTTCATAATATGCATTTACATGAACTTCTTTGGACCCCTTATGTGCAGGGATTTTGAATTTTTTGTACATGAAAATATACTTATTTCATTTCATTTCCACATACTTTTTGAAATACCCTTATGTTTTGAACACTGGCAAGAGCTGTGGCGATAGATAAAGCAGAAAAGTCAAAGGGAATTATATTGGGAACACTGGTGTTTTGCAATTTTTAATCAAATGTTTGTCATTGATTAACTCTCAAATGTATTTTGACAACTTTACATTGCAGTTTTCCCAGTGTACACAACATATAGCTTTAATATATTCATCCACTTAATTACATAACTACATGGTATCCTACTCTTAAATTTATATCAACCAACATCTGTACTCACATTAATGAATTAAAAATGCTAGGATTTAGCGGATTCACAGTCTCCTTTATAGCATGTGTTGATGGGTAAGATTTTTCAGTTATTAGTCACTATCATATTTTATGTACCAAATTTTTTTTTGACAGGCAGAGTTAGACAGTGAGAGAGAGAGAGACAGAGACAGAGAGAAAGGTCTTCCTTCTGTTGGTTCACCCCCCAAATGGCCACTATGGCCGGTGCTCTGCGGCCGACGTGCTGCGCCAATCCAAAGCCCAGAGCCAGGTGCTTCCTCCTGGTCTCCCATGCGGGTGCAGGGCCCAAGCACTTGGGCCATCCTCCACTGCCTTCCCGGGCCACAGCAGAGAGCTGAACTGGAAGAGGAGCAACCAGGACGGAATCTGGCACCCTGACGGGGACTAGAACCCAGGGTGCTGGCGCCACAGGCGGAGTATTAGCCAAGTGAGCCACGGCGCCGGCCTGTACCAAAATTTTAATTTTTTTTTTTTATGTACCATACCTTTTAAAAACATGATGAAAAATTGATCATGAGTGAAAACGATTGCATTCACACAACATTTTTATATTACTATTGCCACCTCAATGTGAATGAAGTGGTTTTTTTGAGGATTAAATAGCAATTTCTAGTTGCGATTTTCATGCACAGGTGAACATACATGGTTGCCCTGCTGTAGAGAGTAGAAAGAATATACATGCCATCTTCTACTCAAATACTCTGAAGATTAAACTCTCACACAATGGAAAAGACTCCATACAAAGTGTCTTCTGTTATCCAACCCAATCATTGCCTTTCTTCTCCTTCCTTGAAAAGGTAGGTGGACTCTATCAGCCTTCACAGCCAGTACAGATCATATCTTGTATACTTTCTGTATTATCACAGCTGAACCAGCCACATAAAATAGCTCCTACATCCAAGGTGCTTCTCAGAAGACATTGTTTTAAAATCACTGAAATGCTGATGAAAAATTGAAATGAGAGAAAGAATGTTTAGGGAGGCTTGCTTCAATGAGATGCACACCATCCATACCTTGAGATTGAGGGTTGCAAACTCAAAGGACTACAGAGTCTGTTAAAGTAAAAACAAATTGAATGAAGGCAAGGCATTCTGGAGAGTGAGTGCTGTTCTAAAGGTCTGCGGTTCTTCAGCTGCATAAAACACTCTGCTGGTGATTCCTGACAAGGAGATGCCCACCTTGCAACCCTGTATTTATTTATTTATATATATTTTTAAGATTTATTTTATTTATTTGAAAGAGTTACAGAGAGAGGTAGAGACAGAGAGAGAGGTCTTCCATTTGCTGGTTCACTCTCCAGATGGCTGCAATGGCTGGAGCTGTACAGATCTGAAGCCAGGAGCCAGGAACTTCCTCTGGGTCTCGCATGTGGGTATAGGGGCCCAAGAACCTGGGCCATCTTCTGCTGCTTTCCCAGGCCATAGCAGAGAGCTGGATCAGAAGAGGAGCAGCCAGGACTAGAACCGGAGCCCATATGGGGTGCCAGCACTTCAGGCCAGGGCGTTAACCCACTGCGCCACAGGGCCAGCCCCACAACCCTGTATTTAAATACACTGCAACCTTTCTTCTGATTAAGATGGGCCATGGAAGAGGAAGTCCTTAACCCATATTATTCTCACTGTAAAGAAAAGGGGCACAGTACAGAGAAGCAGGATACCAACTCACAGCCAACACCAGTTTATTCACAGAGGTGGCCAGCTGCCAGCGTGCTGATGTGTTGAACACATCGCAGTAGGCTAGGCCTTTTTGTGTCTTAGGGTGGCCTGAGGTCGGAGAGGAGGTGGGGAATGAGAGAGACAGGTGCGTTTCTCCATACAGGGTTTTCAAGTTTGTCACCAGCTTCCAGACTTGAAAAAGAATTCAGGGGTTGGGATGGGGTGGGAAACAACGCAGGGTGTGAGACTGAACTGTTTTCTTGAAAGAATGCAAGAATAAGGGGTAAGTTCTGGATTTCAAAGGATGCAGGGATAAGGGAGTAATTTCCAATTTTATCGATTTTCGGGCACAGAGCTAGAATGGCTGAGGCATATGTCCTTGTTCCATCACTAATCTCTCTTAAAATTCCTTATTTTTTAAGTGTAGTAATGTGTTGTGATTCTAACAATTTACATTGACAAATTCACAAAATAATTTATGGAGCATGTGGCTCTGCTTAGTATTTTTATTCATCACAGTGTTTTTCAGCGAGGACCATGGGAGAACTTCCCATCTGGTCTTAGTGTCAGCATTACTTAAGCGTCCACTGTGAGCAAATGGCTATTTTTATATTGTGGATAAAATAAGCAGGTTTGGAAGCTACCATCTTATTCCAGGAGCTGCTGGCTTTTCACATGACCATTCCACTTAGATGGGTGTCTTTGTCTTTTTGAGTTGTATCTTAAAACTTGATCTAAATTCGGGACCAATGAATAGCCAGGGGACCTCGTTTTACTGTATAAATTCTGACTTCAACTTGATTTCTAACTTTTTCTTTATTTCCCCTTTGATCCATTTCTTCATGCATTTGTTTTCAATTTCATATTATCTTGTTTTATTGCCTGTAAGTATATAAACCACCTTAGGATGCTTGGGAATAAGTGGAATTAAAAAGAAATCCATGAAGTGGGTGTTGTGGCACAGCAGGGTAAACTGCTGCTTGGAGTGCCTGCATCCATTATTGGAGTGCAGGCTTGAGTCCCTGCTACTCTGCTTGCAATCCAGCTGTCAGCTAATGCACATGGGAAACAGATGATGGTGGCTCAAGTACTTGAGTTCCTGCCACCCACGTTGGGAAACTCATTTGGAATTCCTGGCTCCTGACTTTGGCCTGGCACAACCCTGGATTGTTTTGCCATTTGGCAAATGAACCAGGGCATCTCCCTCTTCCTCTCTTCCTCTCTCCCACTCTCCCTCTCTCCTCCTCCCCCCTTCTCCCTCTTTTGCTGTCACTCTGCTTTTCATATAAATAAATAATACATTTTTAAAAATACATTGATAGGGATGGGCATTTGGCATAGCAGTTAGGATGTGACATTGAAATCAGAGCACTTGTGTTTGAGTCCAGCTCCATTCCTCATTTCAGCTTTCTGCTAATTCTCACCCTGAGAATCATAATTAGAATGCGGTCTTAATTGAGACTGTTCACTTTCTTCAGTGTGATAAAAGAGGTACATTCACATCTAATGCTGGGAGTGTCGTGTAAGCAGATACGTTTTTCTTTGTGTGTATACATGACTGCCACCACCCCATATGGTACCTTTGCATTCATTGAGAAAAGGTTTTTTTTTTTTTGTCCTCCCAAAGGACATGGCCCAAGGTCAGGACTCATGGCTTTGTCCTCAGAGCACAGCAAGGATTTTTTTTTTTTTTTTCAGGCTGGTAGTTGTTAAGTATTAGGGAAGGCACAGTAGAAGCCCCTATTAATAGGTTATATGTGAATTTCACCAAAAGGCATAAATATACAATTTTTTTAAACAAAGTGTCTGCAAATTGCCCAATTTTAGGTGATACTGCAGCTCTTGGTTATGGAACACTCACTGACTTGTTCAGCCATTTGTTCACTAGAAGGTTGATCATGTCTCTGTGTGAAGATGCTTTCTCCTGCCGCATGCCTCAAACACACAAAAATCTCACCTGACTCAAACCGCACTCTGTTGTTATACCACTGAACATTTCTGGACAATAACAGCAAGTGTTTTCACTGTTCAAACAATGAATGTGAAGATGCTTTTCATTATCCATCCAGCTCAGTAGTTCAGATTCTACTGGACACATTGTGGCATTTAAGCATATGTTTAATAGGAAAGGCAGGAGCCAATAAACCATTATATACCAGTTAGTGAAATATTGTATAGTCACCTAAGATGTCCGAGAAATTAATAATTACCTTGAAAATTATATGTTTATATCTTTAATAAAATGATCAAAGACTTCAGTCAGTATGATTACAACCTAAAGAAATAAAAAGGAGGGGAGGAACCACTAACAGGTACTATAACTGTAAGGGAAAGGGGAGCAGAACAGAGCGGAGACAGGATACAAACTCACAGCCAAAATGAATTTATACAAGAAGAAAAATAAATTTGCAGAGGTGGCCAGCTGCCACCATGCACACAGACCAAATACCTGGCCAGGGGCCCAGTCCTTCAGCGGGCTGGGCCTTTATATCTTAGTGTGGGCTAAAGGTCCTGGGTGGGCAGTGAGGGGCAGTAAGTGGAGGCAGGTTTCTTCATACAGAGTTTTCAGGTTTTTTGCAGCTTACAAATGGGGAAAGGAAAGTAGAGGGTGTGGTGGGAAGAGTACGGAGTGTGGGGCTAAACTCATTTTTTTCTTTCATTTTTGTTACACTGTCCACCCCCTAGATTGTTATAATAAGCGTGTTTTTCTTTATGCTAACAGTAGGAAAAACATTTTATTTTTAAAATATGGAAAGCTTACTGGAGAAAGAAATTCTGCATATTAGTCAGATGTAAACTTATCTTGAAGCAGAGAGATCATATTTCTCATTAATAAATGTGATGATATTATACAGCAAGCAGTAGTCTTGGGACAGAGAAACAATTAGTTTGGTGATTGTTGAGGTTGAATGTCTGAGACAATTAAGTTGTGGCATATAATGTGATGTTGAAATTTGTAGTTTTCTCATATTAGTAAAAAATGGACTTTGAAAATATGATTTTTTTAAAAAAATTATATGTACAAGCCTTTTGCCGCTCTACAAATGTGAGAATAAATTATTGGCATATATACTTAATTGTGTTTCATAATGACACATCTGTGGTAATTGGTTACATTTTTTGTTTCCTCTGCAAATATTGGTTTGGTATAGATGTTATTAAACCATTGAAATTTGTGGTTTGAGGCTTAAATTTTGTCACAATTCTGAAAAATCTCACCCAGAGGGTGTGAATTAAATTTTTGGCTCCTATGCATGATTTGAGTAAAATTACCACTAAAATAACATCTCAAAGAATATAAAACTACTATTCCAGTAAAATGAACATACTTAAATGAGTTATTTTTTAAATTATTTATCTATTTGAAAGGAAGAGTGGCAGAAGGGGAGAGAAAGAGAAAGAGAGAAAGAGAGAGAGAGAAAGAGAGAGATCTATTTTTGATTATTTGGTTCACTCCTGAAATGGTTGCAACAGGCAAGGCTGGGCCAGGCTGACGTAAGAAGCCAGGAAATCATTCTGTTTCTCCCCTGTGTGTGGCAGGGGCCCAACACTTTTGCTGCTTTTCTAGCCTCATTACTAGGAAGCTGGATCAGTAGCCAAGACTTGAACCGGCATTTCAGTATGGGATGGAGGTGTTGCAAGCATCAGCTTAACCTACTGTGCCATAATCTCTGCCTCCACAAGCAAGTTATTTATAGCTGTATACTCACAGATCATTTAGGACTGCTGAAGAAGAGAACTTTCAGCCATTCTAAATTATTGGTTAGTAAGAACTAATGTGTACAGCTGGACCACCGTGTCGTACAACTCCCTGAAATGCAATATGAATTAAGTATTAACAGTATTCCTTGGCATCGGGACGTGTGGATTAGGCTTTGTGTCATGGTTTCCTTGGGGCAGTCTTTCTGGCCTTCTTCAAATCTAGTATAGAGCCTTTTGGTACCCCTTCATACTGAGCCCTCCCAGATAGGAAAAGAGTCAAGAGTTGGATCACTGAAATGGACCTGCCCTGGAGTCGAAGGATGCCCAGGTCAGAGCCACAGATCTTATTGGCTCTAAGCTAAAAAGCCCTTCACTCAGCCCAACTTCCAAAGTGACCACTGCAGCTGAGGGGACGGCCAAGTAGGGTCAGCAACATTGCAGGCAGAACTGAAAATTTCTTGTTAGAGTTGCCACCTGCCTTAACCTGGCCAGCTCTCCTCCCAGGCCAGCTAAGTAATGAAAGTCAACAGAGTGCCTTCCCCTAGGAGGTTCACACCTCCCATAGGATGTACCCCATGTGAAGAGATAGATAGGTCTGGGCCTCTTAACTTACAAGGCCTAAAGCCCAACAGATTATTATCAAGCTCCTTCTGTCAGGTTCTATTTGCCTCTCAATCAGAAAACTTAATTGTAGCTTCGACAGCACTTTTCTTAGCTCCTCTAATAATGACTCTGTCCTTTGTTCTAGACCCTGTCTAGCGCACTTGGGCCTCATTCCTTTGTAATCATAACCTCTACTCTACCACTAATGGCTCTACTCCCAACCTGTGTGTACTGATGGTCCTCTTCCCCACTTAATGCTGTATAATTGTTCAGACCTGGTTAATGCCACTCTTAGGATCATTGGTTACTATCCTCACCTTGTCTTTTATGACCTTGTCTAAATATGATCAGAGTCGGCAAACTTGGAAGGCTTCCATAGCCTTGGCAACTCATGACGAGAGCCTAGGGTGGTTACTGGCGCCATAAACTGGAGTGTCAATTAGTTGGGTCAACAACAGGAGTCACTGTGTACTTGCTCCTCATGTGGGATCTCTGTCCTTAATGTGCTGTACATTGTGATTTAATGCTATAACTAGTACTCAAACAGTATGTTTCACTTTATGTTTCTATGTGGGTGCAAACTGTTGAAATCTTTACTTAATATATACTAAATTGATCTTCTGTATATAAAGATAATTGAAAATGAATCTTGATGTGAATGGAAGAGGAGAGGGAGCGGGAGAGGGGAGGGTTGCAGGTGGAAGGGAAGTTATGGGAGGGGGAAGCCACTGTAATCCATAAGCTGTACATTGGAAATTTATATTCATTAAATATAAATTCAATAAACATTGCTAAAATGAGTCATTACCTTTTCCATCAATGAGCTCTTCTATTCAAATATCTCAGACGTACATCTTCTAAATCAGCCTTTCTTTATTTTCATCTATCAAAATATTAGACAGGCAAGGATGACTTAATTCAGACTCTTGTAGTAGAGTCAAGACATTGCAATGAGTCAAGATTATACAACAGGGAAGAGAGATTCTTTGAGTTCCACTGCATCAAAACACAAGAGCATTTTTAAGAGTTGAGAGAAGCCATTAGAAAAATCCTGGAGAATATTAGCAAGGATGTTTGTCAGTGTATTTCCTAAGTGGCAACATAGTGAAGTTAGGCTTCCACCTTCCTAAAGAGACTGAGATGGGTCCCAGCTTTCTGGATGGTTACGTTTCAGTGGTCCCCAGGTCACTGAGAACTTCTTCCTGAGTTGTAAAACTGACAGGAGTCTGGGGAAGGATTTACATCTCAAAGGGGTAGGTTTTCTTAAGTAAATTTTTTGAGAGAAGGAAGGTCAGAGGCCCTAACTATGAAAGAACTCTATCTAAAGTGTAGCTTAATTGACAAAATCCTTAAGACCATGCTCATCACCTTGATTTTTTTCCTGAGAGACAGCTTGGAAGTAGAGAAATGGGTTTTATCCTTGGTTCCGTCTTAGCTATGTTTCTTGGATGTTGATTCCCTCTAACTTATTTTGAATGCTCATAGCAATGGCCACACACTTAGCAGCTCAAAACAACACATTATTTTTCATGGTTCCTTTGGGTCAGAAGCTTGCTAAGGATCTCACTAAACTGCAGTCAAGTTGTTGGCGAGGACTGGGCTGTCATTGAGAAGCTCAGTTAGGGGAGTCTCTACTTCCCCACCTGCCTGTTGGCTATATTCAGTGTAATTGTGCATCTTCCTTCTTCAAAGAGAGAGAGGTGAGAGAAAAATACTAGGCCAACTCAGGCAGAAAGGACAAGTTTAGCATAATATTGTGTAATCAAGGAGGTTACATCTCATCAATTTTGTTGTAGTCTTTTGGTGAGAAGCAAGTCATGTGTCCCATGGACACTCAAGGGAAGACGTTTACACACAGCTGTGAGAACCCAGAAAAGGAGATCATTTGAATGCTTTCTAAGAATCTATGTCACATATCCCTTACCCACAAAATTAAAGCAATTTAGCTAATAATTATATCTGTACGCCTTAGGAGTCCATTTAAAAGAGTCATTTCTGGAGCAATTTGATAATAGAGGTGGGTATCCTCATGTTTTATGGCTGTGTCCCTAGACCTGCTTCAACCTAAGCAGCATGTGGAAAATCCTTAGGACATTTCTTTCTTTCTTTTTTTTTTTTTTGTTGCTTCCTCTTCCTTCTCTCTTTAAATGAAAGTCTTCCATTTCCTCAAAAAATAAAAATTGCTTTAGATGAAGTAAAAATTTATAACATAAGTTAGCAAGAACTAAGATTCTATGAAAATTTTAAATTAAAACTTGTGTCATCAATTAAAACTTGATGAATTTGACCAGTCATGGTTTCATTACTTAAAGGGAGAGCTTAAAGATTCCCTCTTGAGCAAATTGGCTGTAAACTGGTATCTTAGATTGTGCAAATGCACATGGAACACAATGAAAGCATAGTTTTCCAAATAGTTTTTATCTTTCACATATCCTTTGTCTTTCATAGATATGCTTCCTCCAAATAGATTATCTCACTTGTAAGTCTAAAATCCCTAGCAGAACTTTGGAGCATTATCAAGATGAGAAGAGATCAAATAACATGTTGCTATCATTCTAGGATAGTAACTATCCACGATTGAAAGCATAATTGTTTTGTACTTTTCATTTGTACTGTTTCATTTGCAAAGTTATCTTTGCCATCCTTTGCATATGAAAAATGGAACATATGCTAATGCAATGTTACAGGCTGTATTTTCAGGCTCTTTGGAGGTGAAGTGCAGGTGGGAGGAACACAAGAAAAACATTTCTTTAGCAATTATTTTTCTCATTATGTTGTTTGGCATCCCATCACAAGTCATCTTGGAACACACTTTTTATATGCATCTGTACATTGGACTCTATCACATATGAGTGTTTTTTAATATTTCAAACATTAAGGATACCATTTTTAAAAGTGTTGTATTAATACCATCTTGAGCTGTGGATTCCAGTTGCTGTTAATGTTTTATTAGAACTGCCAGTCCTCTCCTTTGAATTGTAAAGTGGGAGCATATGACTTTTCCAGGCACCACCACAGGTGGAATACATGAAGTTGTGACTGTGAAGGTTGAGGAACAAGTGCAGATTCGGTGGTCTCTGATTTCCCATGTCTGGCAGCCGCATCCCCTTTCTACAAGATGTGCTAGGGCCACAACCAGGAACAAATATACTTAAGTGAATCCAACAGCAGAAGCTGTCATGGAAGGGTGCAGTGTTCATTTGGTATATGGAGAACAGAAGACCTCAGTGAGCATCTCCAGGAAACTGAGAATCTAGTTGAGTGAGAAGGATGTGGATTATGTTGAGAATAAATAAAGTATAAAAATTAAATAAGAAGCCAATTATTTCCAACTGAAGGAATGGGCCAGGCTTCATGAACAACAGAACATTTGATCTGAGACATGTAGAATGAATGGGATGAAAATGGAGTTTTTAAGGGTGAAAGTATTTTCCATCATTAGAAATAGCATTAAAAAAAAGACTAGTATGAATATTTGGTGGAATGGATAAGCCATTGCTTGGGATGCTCGTGTCCCATATTGAAACTCCTGGGTTTGAGTCTCTGTATTCTCCATTCTAGCTTCCTGCTAGTGCACACTCTGGGAAGCAGCAGTTGAGTCAAGTATTTTGGTTGCTGCTGCCATCAGAGGCTCACAGTGAGTTCCCAGCTCCTGGCTTTTGCCTGGCTGAGCCCTGACTGTTACGGGCATTTGGAGGGTGAATGAGTAGACAGGCCATTTGAGGGGAAGGGGAATAATGGCCCTTTATCCTTTTTGATAATCTCTGATGGTCATTCTGGATAACAATAGGAACTGAATCTTTCTGTAATTTAATTCATAAACATGTTTGGAGGTTCAGGTTATGTCCAAGTTAAGGTTTGCAATTATTGGCAGGTTGGCATATACCACTCAGAAAGCCACGAGTATACATCACAGGAAGGATAACATAGCAAATATCTTAACATCCAAAGCAAGAAGTTATCTGCTAAAGGCTTGTCAAGGTCTAAGGTACAGGTAAGACTCAGAAGTGGATCTTAGCTCATGCTGGGATTAAGTCAGTTTGGTCACTGAACCAGTTCCTGTAAGTAGCATCTTGTGTTTTCTATGGTGCTTATAAGGCTGGAGGAGCAATAAGTTGGAAGGGTCAATTTTGGTTCAGTGAGTATCAGGGAAATGCATCAGTCAAGGACTTCTTCATCATGTCACAGAAGCTGATTTGCAAAAATAAAATGGAAATGTCTGAAGATAGTGCACGTTCAGTGAATCAGTGGACATCTGGAGGCCTAGACATGGAAAATAGAGAAGAACCACAGATAGACCATCATGCAGATCAGCTGCAGTCATAGTACAGATGATGTGGGCTTCGTGCCTCTACTCTGACATACCATATTTATCACAGCAAATGCCTAGCGTTTCAAAAGTCTAGCGAACCTCACATTCACCTGGACTCTTCTCATGTTTCTCTGTCTGCCCTGAACAGGGAAGATAATGAAGAAATTACCTTCCTTTGTAGGAAATTGCTGTGTTCAGAATGGGTCCAAGGAGAAGGTGGGAACTGAGTTGATCCTAGAAGATAAAAAGAAAAGCAAACACTTTAGAGTACTTTAGATGGTAGGATAAGCATGAGTAGAAGTATACAGTCTCATGACAGTGCCTGCTTTGCTAGCACATTAATATTGAGAAGCTGGGTAGTTATAGGTTGCTTGCTTTCTGGCCTTTCTGGTGAAAGGAGTAAGAGTGGGTGGCCATGTTGGCTTCAAGTTGCCTTTTGTGAAGAACAATTTGCAGAGGATATATTTAGGAAATCCCAGAAACCTGTCCTCCCATTTTGTTTCTGGTAAAAATCTCTTACAAATCCTATGTACCTTGAGATAAGGAGATGTTTGTCATATTACAACTTAAAGAAGTGGAGGCTCAGTGGGTGCTGAGTGATCTTATTTGATGAATGTAGATTTACAAGAATCTTGGCTTGAGATTTAGGATCAGCTTCTCTCATCTAAGCTGTAGGAACCCATGAAGCCTTTCCAGTAAAAATCATTATTGAGATTTTACCCAAATAGTGTCTCTTAAAAAAATTCCCTATTTAAGTCATTTCTCAAAAATGAAGTGTCTAATCTGTAAAGATCCTAACTGTTTGGTAGAATGACTTCTCTTTGCGAACACTGGTAGAGAATAAAATAATTTTAATTCTTATGAAATAATATAACACTGATATTATTTTATTTCAGTTTTTATCTGAGTTACAACTTTATGTTTTTGGATTGTTCATCATATACTTGCTATCATTTCCACATGGTGACTATAATGTATGTATTTTAATATTCTTCATATGTCATTTTAATGTTGTTCATATGTTAAAACTGAGTGACTTTTTTTGTCTTTGTAACATTAGAATAATTTAAAGGGAATGTTTTGAAACATCATTCTAATTCATGGTAAAATGGGCCAAATGCAATATTTTTGTTCATTTGGGCAGCATGTCAACAGCCATGTAGCTCAAGCAATAAGCATAATTTCTTTGAACATTCTGAAATAGTTCAGATGTAGGCAGCATATGAGGCAAACCCATGACTGAGATTTGAGATTACAGTTGAGAGGATTCAATGGACGCAATCTTTGAATCTTTAACTCTTCCCCCTTGCCCAGCCCCACACTCAATTAATCACCAGCTTTTATCATTACTAATTCCTAAGGGTCTCTCCATCCCAGTCCCACCACCGTAGTAAATGGAGCACTTCAGTGAGCAGAGGAACTTCAAGACATGACTGGAGATGACGTATGCCCAGACACTGGTGGCCAAAACTTCTTCAGATGAACAAATTCCATCTGTTCTCCTCCATTACTTAACCCTGTCTCCAAAGTCCCTTGTTTTTTTAAAAAAATTATTTCCTATTTTATTTTGGTTGGAAAGCACTGGTTTTAACTTCCTGCTTGAACAGGAACATCCCAAAGTTTAAGAGCAGGGAAAAAGCAGTGGAGAGTGAAGAGAAGCTGAGTTTTGTGGCTCACCTATCCCCCCACCTTTTAAGACAGGCCACTCTTGCTTAGTTGTATAGAGAGGGATTGAGGCACAAACACTGAAATGACCAACATATTTAACTGGTGTTGTTTATTTTATGATGTACTCATCTTTAACTGGATGTGAATTCTTAAGCTTTGGCCTAGTAGCAATTCCTTGAACTAAGTAGCTTTAACAATCTTCTTTGTTGTTTAGGAGATAGTTTATTTTATATAAATGTGATATAACTGTCTTGCTGTGTAAATGATCAAAAAGTTCATATGGAGTTTGGTAATTCTGTAAATTGCATTTTCAAATCATTTACGTGTCTGCCTTGCAAATGTTTAAACTTTAATATTGACCTATTTGAAATTATTTTTAATATTGTTACAATGTTATATTAGTAGTTCTGTTATTTAGAGGCGAAAGAAAGAAAGAGAGAGAGAGAGCGAGGAAGGAAGGAAGGAAAGAAGGAAGGAAGGAAGGAAGGAAGGAAGGAAGGAAGGAAGGAAGGAAGGAAAAGATGATTCAGAGAATTGTATTCTAGCAGTCAAGAACATAGACAGTGGGCCTGGATTGCCAGGGTTCAACTCCTAACCACATGGGTACTTGCTCTGGGATCACAGTTGTGACGTTTAAAGTCTCTGTGCCTTAATATCCTCATTTATAAAATGTGGATAATCCTCATGGGATTATAGCAAATATCAATAGACCCTCCCAAAATGTCTTTACTGATGATTTTATGGAGGTATGTTCCATATATATATATATATTTTTATATAAAAATATATATAATATATAAATTGTATATATATATATATAAATTTTTCCTTTTGTTATGAGAGATTGAAAAATGTTATTGAGGAGTTTATAATAAAATTAGAAATCCTAAATGCCTTGTGATAGGCCATAAGTGCTGCATTCAGTTCTCAGCCCGTGGTAGATTTTGCTGTAAGTCAACACAGAGCATGGCACACTGCGGCTACAGCCTGGGGTGGGCTCCCTTATGTGATCTTGGCCATGTTTCTTAACCTCTCTGCACTCCTCTTGTCTCATCTAAAGAAATGCTAACTTGGGCTACATGATCTCTAAGGTGTCTTTCAGCTCTGAAAGTCTATGAGTCTTTCAGTATGCTTTTACTTAATGGGTTTTGCACATGGAATCCTCTTGAAAGCGTTTAGTCTTTTTTTTTCTAAAACAAAGACTTTTACAGGTGTCTCCTCCTCCTCCTTCCTAACCCCCCTTTTTTTTCTCTGTCCATTATGTAGAATTTGTAGATATTCCAGCAGCAACCCTGCTTTCAAGTTGGATAAATAATAGGATTTCCATTTCCAGGACACATTAATTGAAATTCCAAAAGATTAAATTCTTACAGTAGATTAATACAAAAACAAAATAAAAAACTTAATTGATGCATCCTAAATAAACTGATTTTCCTAGATTCTCTAGCTTTCCAAACTCCTTACTTCTCCTGCTTGCCCTAAAGTCATGAGTGGTATCTCTTGCTACCCATCTTCCCCAGTCAGAATTCTGGAAACTGTCAGAGAAGTGTCCTGGTTATCTCCTAACCCATCCACAGTACTTTAGTAGTAGTCAAGGTTTTCCACTTTATGTATCTAATAGTTCATCCTTTACTGTTCATTTTCAGTCTCCGCTGTGTTAGTTCAGTTTGTTCTCAACTAACTTGTTTCCTTTATTCAGATCTCAAATACTTCTAACAAATTCCACTTCTCAGCCAGGGTGGGATTTCCTGGTGTGTGTATCTGATTGTTGTATCCAACTTCTTACCAGCTCTTTTGACCGTCCCCTGCCTACAGCACTTACTTTATTAACGTTATTCCCAACTTCCCCTGACTTGCTCTACTCTGGCTATTGCTGAACTATTTTCTTTCCTCTAATACTCCTTGTTGGTACCCACTGCCTAGCTTTATCCTCCAGCTTTCACTATATAGAAGAGCTTTATTTTCCTCATCTTCCCTATTTCCATCATGTGAGTACCTACTAACCTTCCAAGACTTGGCAAGTGTCTGTTGACTGGGTTCTAGCCCTGTGAAATGTCTCTTAACCACCACACCTGCTTATACAACCAGTAATGAACCTCTGCTGCCATTTGTACTGCTCATAATCATAAATAAAGTAGGACATTTATTCATAATACAGTTCAGATGTACAATAGACACATGTATCTTAAACTGCTATGGTTGTCTTCCCACACATCCACATCTTCTGACTCACCATAATGAAAACATAGATATGATATATTAAACTGACTTGTGTATCTCTAGGAAAAAATGTTCAATCTCTGATTCCTTAGTCATTTGTATTTGTTTCAGTTGTTCCTAGTTTGGTTTCTGTAAAAGGAGTTGAGGATGAGTGATTTTCATTATCTTGTGAGAGTGGCTTTGGGGTACAGAAGCACCTGTTGCCTCTACTCCCTGGGATGATGATTCTAGTCCGTCTGGTTGCTGATCTTTTCTAGGGAGGTCAACTACCCCTGGGATGCACACCTGGTATTGAAGTTTTCTCTTCGCCCTCGTGTAATATAGAAACTTGTGAGCCTTTGAGGCTCTTGTACAAGGGTCTGACTCTGTGAACCTTGGTATGTATTCCATCCTGTGTATTCACTACAATGGGGGCTCTACAGCAGACCCAGATACTCTCAAGTCAAGTGGAAAAACATGCAGGAGAACCAAGTAGAGCCTCTCCTCTCTTGAATGCTCCATACAAGGCAAGATGTGCTGACCGAAGTCCACCTTACCTTCCTGCTTTCCTCCACTTCCCTCGTGATGTTAAAGGAAAAGCATTTCTCTGTATGTGCAGCCTCCTCCTATATCTTTTCATGATGTTCTTTCAAAGGCTGAGGACAATTAAGAGGAAGAAACAGAAGTTTGATTTCAGTTGGGTGCTTGCTTTGTTTGTGCACGGACAATCAGGTTTCCCTTTCCTCCGGTCATTTCTTTCTTCTTCACTCACTCTTAGAGAGAGGCCCTAATGATAGAACGGGATATTTTTCTTGTGTTGTGGAACAGGTTCCTGCAAAGATCCAACAGACTTGGAGAGACTTATCATGGTGGTTTAAGTATATTGTCTCATATTATCCTCCTAATTCCCCTGCAGCCTAGGTGCTGTCATTATTCCCGAGTGACATAGGAGATGCTGAGGTTCACAAAGGCAATGACTGTCCTGTGGTTCCCCTCAGCCATGTGGCAGAACCCAGCACTCCTAGCATAAGGATACGCTGCTCCAGGAGCCTCTTAAATATAAGGCATTTTATGCTCTTTCATCAACATCATGTATCATTACTATCACCCTCACTCTGTATGATGGAGTCGGACTTATTTTCTTCCCATTTCAAGAAATTGTCATTAAAAAAATCTGGACCATCTGCTTTTCACTCAGTTTGAATGTTTTATCCTCCCACATCCAGCAAGGATAAAAGTCAGTTCATAAACTCAGGTGGGCAAGAGATAAAATAATCTTTGTATCATAATTCAATTCACTTTCTGTTACATCCAGCATTCTGTCAGACAAGCAATCTTAGTGCTTTTTTAGGGCTTCTTTTTAAAAAAAAAATTTTTTTATTTATTTGAAAGGCAGAGTTAGAAAAAGGGAAAAGGAAAGAGGGAGACAGAACTTGCATCCACTGATTCATTTCCCAAATGGCCACAAGGGCCGGGGCCCTGCCAAGTGGAAGCCAGAAACCAAGACCTTCATCTGGGTCTCCTAAGTGAGTGCAGGGGCCTGGGGGCTTGGGCCATCTGTTTTCTGCTGTTTTTCCAGGTATATTAGCGGGGAACTGGATCAAAATTGGATCAGCTGGGATGAGAACAAGCACCCACATGGGATGATAGCTCTGCAGGTGGTAGCTTAATCTGTTACGGCACCATGCTGGGCCCATTAGGGCTCCTTTTTATGCTCACCTAACAGGTACCCTAGGATTATATAAATCTAAAGTATTGCACTTGGGTTGGTGGTTATGAGAATGCACTTCACCAACTATAGGGAGCATCACCCAAGGACTCTGACACCATGTTCTGAAATCCATCGCCATTTTTGCAGACACTTCCCAAATGCTGCTGCCAACCAGTTAACAAGAATATTAGGGATAGGAAGGCAGGCCTGTTGTGGATGACACAGGATTCCTTTGCTGGGTAACTTTGGTTTAAGAACTCGCTGACAACCTTGCTGAATCTTCTTTAGGGGGCATTACAACCTGGTATACTTCCACTCATGGCCTCTGTCCCTGTCTCCTGTTGAGATGAGACTTGTGTTACAGACTGGAGGCAACCACAACCTTTGAAGTCTCCTCCTTGTTTTCTCTCCTAGGTGTTTCCCTTAAAATCTTTCAATATTTAATCCTGCCTTGGTGTCTGTTTTTAAGAAAACCCAAGGGGATTTGGTCAGCAAATAGTCTTCTTATGACTATTACTGAGAAGCATGTCTCCTGGCACATGTTACCAGGGTCTTCCAAAGTTGCTGGGTCTTAGCTGATTTGTTCCGTGAGATTCTGGTGCAGCAATCCTCTGTGGTCCTGTGTGCACACTTAGCACAGAGAACTGAGAGCTTCCCTGGGCCTTGCTGATGTCAAACTCTTCCTGCTCACTGGACTAATATGCTACTGGGAAAATTCAACAATGAGATGAAAGAATTTTACACAAGTAAAATATTACAATTTTTAGTCAATCTTAGAAGAAAAAAAGCAATAGAAGTATAATAAACACAATCTGAGGGCAGACGGTGGCACAATGGTAATGAGTCCCATATCAGAGTTCAGGTCCTGGCTCCACTGAGATCTAGCTACCTATTGATGTATACCCTAGAGAAAAATAGCGATGGCTCAGTAATGGAGTCCTTGCCAGCCACTTGGAAGACTTGAATTGCATTACTGGCCACTGGCTTCAGCCCTGGCCAAACCCCTACCCTTGTAGGAATTCAGAAGTAAATCAGAGGATGAGAAATCTGTCTCCCTCTGTATCTCTGCCTCTCAGTTAAAAAAAAAAAAAAAAAAGAATTGGGTAATGCTACAATGAGATCAGGAGGGTTTCACTGAAAAGGTGGCATTTTGTTTAAGAGTTGGGAGAGGTGAGAATTATTTTTTTAGGATCTTCTATTTAACGTATAGTTAAATAATAGTTTCCAACTTATTAAGAAAGGCACTGAATTTGAGATCAGGAATGTGTTCGCAACCAAGTCTTTTCTAGCTATTATCTTGGGCAAATTATCAAACTTTTTAGGGACTTAGTTTCCTTATAGCACTTTGGCTAGGTGGCACCTAAGATTTCTTCCCCTCCAACAGTCTCTAAATCATGATGAGTATACAAACTGTTGATGTAGAAGATTGATCTGGCTCTCTCTCCTAAAATCATGTTGTTTCAGCATTAACGTTTATATTTATCAGGGCACAGTGCCGTAAATCAGAGGTATTTGGATTTCAGTAGTAACTAGTTTTCATCTAAGATGTGTGACCCTGGTAATTTTTTTAAAAAGTTTTTTTGGTTATAAAATAAAAATGATAGCAATTTTCATGCTGTCTCTGAGAATGAAGATAATATATGTACAATGCCCAGTAAGAACTAATATTACTTCAGTACGAACTAGTTGCTAAAGAAGCAGTGTTTCTTTCTGTACTTTATTGTTTCATTTCCTCTTCACAAAATCTTCATTGAATACAAGTCACTGTCTGCGCTATAAAATGTAGACAGCTGAGGCACAGAGAGCTGAATCTGCCCAGCTGGAAGGAGCCTTCGGCAAATTCATAGAGTCGGTCTTGGCTTTTTTATAATTTGTTTTCAACATGCGATTTTTCTAACAAAGAACTCGTTTTTAGTTTCACAATCCATACAACTGTGTGTGTTAACTTACTAAAATTTCCTGTGATATATTTCATTAGATGAGTATATTTGGGCTATCTTAATAAACATGTTAGTTTACTGATTTACTTTTTTGTACCTAATGCTTAATCACAGAAATTTTTAAAGTAAGAAATATTTTAAAGGTAATTTATTCCAATATCTTCACTTTATGAGTGGGAAGAAAGTAGTTAACACAAACCAAACATCTAACTAAACTTATTTTGGTAAAGATAAGTTGAAATTAGGCATTTCCATTGATTTTTCCCTTTTGAAATTTACTGTTATGGTATATAGATCATTTACTATTAAGTATTTTATATTTGTGTAAAGTTACAAATAAGATTAAAACCTCTTATAGTTGTTAAAAGGGTAAAATAAGATGATGGGTGGTCTCTATGTAAACACAGATTTTATTATTTTAATGTAAAATTTAATAATTATAGTTATTGCTGGATGGGACTTCCTCTCCTCCGACACTATGTTACTCTGAAGAGGTTCTTGAGAGCAGTATTCACACGGGATTAGACTTTCTTTGTTTTACTGTGTTTATTATCTATGTTGATATGTCATGAATAAGTACCACTGAATGAACTAATGGTAGAGCTACCCTTTCATCCAAAAGAATATCCTATGCATTACTTCTTTGAAGGAGAAATACTGTTAGATTTTCCTGTGTAACCAAACACCCTCACACCACCATTTATTAGCAACTGCTCTGTGGCTAAAAGCTGGAAATGACCTATTCTCTGCTTCATGTGTTTTAGTTTCCTTCATGCATTTGCAGTCAGTCGGTGGGTGCATGATGACCCATTGTCACACTGGCTCCAGCTGGGCCACATGTCTGTAGCAACGTAGCTTGAACCCGAGAAGCAAGGGACAGGGTGGACTCCAGTGTTAACATGTCATTGAGGTATCTGATTATAGAATGTGAGCTAATTTTCCATTAGCCAAAGCAGGTGTGGGAGGAATCAGTGTGAGACACACAAGGGGTTGATAGCATGAAAAATGATTCATTGGGGTTCTTTATTGTAATAATGAGCTTTATTATATTTTTAGTTCTTGTAAAAATATTTTCCCATTCATGAAGAATAGCATGCATACCATTAAACTTGATTTTAAAGATTTTAATCACCATTATCCCTTCCTTATTTAGAATTAGTCCAACATTTATGTCAGAATGTGATTGAGAAAAGCTTTAAAAAAATATTTAGAGACAAAGAGACTGAAAGAGTGTTCCTAGCTACTGGTTCACTCCTCCAGGGCCTGGAACAGCTGAGACTAGATCAGCCTGAAACCAGGAGCGGCTGGCACCGTGGTGCACTAGGTTAATTCTCCGCCTGCGGCGCTGGCATCCAATATGGGTGCCTGTTCTAGTCCTGGCTGCTCCTCTTCCAATCCAGCTCTCTGCTATGGCCTGGGAAGGCAGTAGAGGAGGGCCCAAGTCTCCCTGCAGGGGAGGCCCGGAAGAAACTCCTGGCTCCTGGCTTTGGATCGGTGCAGCTCTGGCTGTTGTGGCCATTTGGGGAGTGAACCAGCGGATGGAAGACCTTTCTCTCTGTCTCTCCCTATCACTGTCTGTAACTCTACCTCTCAAATAAATAAATAAAATCTTTAAAAAAAAAAAAGGAACCAGGAGGTGGGAACTTAATCCAGGTTTCCCATATGTATGGCAGGAACCCTGTTAGCCACGATCTCTACCTCCTAGGGTCCAATTCAGTAGCAAGGTGGAATTAGGAGCCAGAGCAGGGTATGAAACTAAGGTACACTGATATGAGAGTCATGTGTCTTAACCTCTAGGTCCAGGTCTCACCCCAGAGTTGAATTTTAACAGCCATAGCTGGTGGTCCATACTAAAAGAGTTTATTCCACCCTTGATGATGAAGATGCTAATGATGGTGACTATGCCTAATATTCAGTGAGCTCTTAACCTGTCACATTGTGCTAAATTCTTTCCAAAGTATCTATTGTTTTCACTATAGTCTGTTTTTTTTTTCTTTTTTCATAGAAAACCTTTAATAAATATAAATTTCAAAAGTATACATTTTAGATTATAGAGGTTCTTCTCCCCATAACCACCCTCCCACCCACAAACTATACCATCTCCTACTCCCCCTCTCATCCCATTCTTCATTAAGATGAATTTTTAATTATCTTTATATACAGAAGATCAACTCTATGCTGTTAAGATTTCAACAGTTTGCACCCACACAAACAAAGTAAAATGTACTGTTTGAGTAGTAGTTTTACCGTTAATTCTCATAATACATCACATTAAGGACAGAGATCCTACCATGGGGAGCAAGTGCACAGTGACTCCTATTGTTGATTTAACAATTGACACTCTTGTTTATGATGTCAGTAATCACCCAAAGCTCTAGTCTTGAGCTGCCAAGGCTATGGAAGCCTCTTGAGTTCACAAACTCTGACCTTATTTAGACAAGACCATAATCAAAGTGGAAGTTCTCTCCTCCCTTCAGAGAATGGTACCTCCTCCTTTGATGGCCCCTTCTTTCCACTGGGATGCCACTCACAGAGATCTTTCATTTATGTCATTTTTTTGTCATAGTGTCTTTCCTTTCTCATGGGCTTTTTAGCTGATCCAAATGCCTTAAGGGCTGATTCTGAGGCCAGAGTGCTGTTTAGGGCATTTGTCATTCTAAAACAAGAAAGTGAAATATTAAGAGCTAGCGAACTTCCCCAGGTCATATATTATGTAGTAACCAAGTGGCAGAGGTCAGAATTGACATCTCTTTCTCTGATGTCAGCACATACATTGGACTACTTTTGATATCACAAATGTTATATATGCTTGTATCTATTTTCAATACATTATTAATTGTATTTTATTATAGATAATTGCCATTATATAATCATATTAATTATAATGCTATTGTGTTTTGCCAAGTGTTCCAGAAATTCAACAGTGATCTCAATGAATACTGGGAGTCAATGTTACACATACTACTGACACAATTAAGCATCCTTTTCACCATCATATCCAAAAAGGCCTCATTTTCGCCATCATATCCACTGGCTTGCATAGAGGTATAACAGTTAAAACATGTCAACTGGTGGGTGAATAATAGTCTAATAATAACTGTGTATTCTTGTAGAACATCAGTGGTGGTGTCATAAAGTGACTCTTAAGACCTTGAACTTGGCAAACTCAGTAAAAATTCAATTTGGCTTGCTAAGCATAGGTAAAGGCCAAAAGAGAAAAAAGGTAGAGCTGTAAGGGACTGTGTATTTATGGTGGGTGGTGGAGGGGGGTTTAAAAATGAAACTTTTCCTAATGCAGAAGTGGAACATGGAACTCAACTCCCAAAGCTAATAATCTAAAGTATTTAAATCTACAAATCACATCCACTTCACTATTGCTATTGTAGGAAAGTGTTTTTTTTTGTCTAGCGTAAAGTAAATGAATTACATGATGACCCGATGTCCCTCGGGCTCATATTCTTCTTGGAGAACTTGAAAATTTTCATGGCTAAATATTTATAAAACAACTAGAATATTTCCTCATTGAAATAATTAACTTGACTGTATCCTTATAATATAGCCTTGAGTCTAGCCTAATAACTCCTAACAGAAAAATGTAAAAAAAAAAAAAGAATTTTTTCTTGTTGTTTTTAAGGTACTATGAGCTATAAAGAATTTACTATTTTACTTAGAATTGATTATGTAACTATATCTTTGCAATACATTTGACATCTGTAGAATTGGCCTAGGGGAGTGCAGAAAGTTCATGGAACAATGGGTTAAAATTGCTTTTTGGTGCAACAGTGTTTTTTGAAATCCATGCATACTTTTTCCATAATGCAGTTTCCGTGAGCTTTTTGAGGATACTGCATATACTTGTGTATATATATTTGCATATATATTATTGTGTCTGTGTATATATATATATATATTTATACCAAAATGAATTGTTAAGAATTAGGTAGAATAATATTTTTAAGATGTACTTTTTATTGAATATAGATTTGTGAAATCAAACATACAGAAACAAAACTCTTCATCTCCTGCTATGTTCTTTATCAGTGGTAGATGCTAACAGTTACTATGTTTTGTTCATACCCTAAAGCCCTTTTAGTTACCTAGGGTGCTCCCCATCACTTTTCAGAATGTTACAATTATTCTGAGAGCATTCTGTGATTTTATTAAAGATGCAGGTATGTAAAAACCTGACAATCATCTTTCTCTCCAGAACTGATACCTGTATTTTTTTTTCTTTGCTTGCCTGAGCATTAGAGTGTGAGAAAATTTATTTACTGAGCCAGATCCTGATTCAGATTTCCTTTGAGTACAATACTAAACCCATAGTCTTAGTTCGTACAACAAAATAACTAATATATGGCTAAGCTACAACAAAGGTGATGGTGAGGACTTGGTGAGCTAGACGTATGATCAGAACATGGCAGAATGGCTGCCACATTGAAATTGCTCAATCAGTGTTAGCCTTCCTCAGCTATGCTAAACCATAGCTTGTTTTAAACACACTGCAGTTTGAAGGAAAACTAAAACCCTAAGTGAATAGTTTCTGATATGTAATAGGTTTTTTAAAGTAATTATTTTGAATCAACAAAGTCATATAATTACCTCAGTTATTTGCATCTCTCTCTCACACACACAATCACATCCAGAGGGAGATGGGTCTCTTTTTCTCCATTATTTCAGAAGTTTTATAAAGTTATATCTTTTTAACACCTAGTTTGTTTAATTTTATTTATCTGAGAGGTAGAGAGCTCCCATCTGCTGGTTCACTTGCCAAATGCTCACCACAGCTGGGATTAGCCTGGGCTGAAGCCTGAAGGCTGAAGCTCAATCCAAGTCTCCTGTGTACGTGGCAGGAATCCAGATATTTGAGCGATGACCCCTGCCTCCCAGGGCCTCCATCAGCAGGAGGTTGGAGTCAGGAGCAGGTGCTGGGAATGAAATCCAGATACTCTAACACAGCACATCAGTTCATTAACAGCTTGCCTAAATGCTCACCCCTAGGAATTTCTGTCTTGACAGCAGGTACGTACTGTGCTAATGGTCAGAGACATGCAAAACAGTAATTTAATTTTTTTCTTATTTTAATAAGTAAAAATGTAACTTAGGATATTTTGTTGCAAAAAGACCTTTAAAAAAACAATGTGCTCTGTCCAAACTGGAAAACTTAGTATAAAATCTTCAATTTTTCTACTTTTAGTATTAGTTCTCACTAATGTAGCAACCTGAATTTCTTCCCTAACACAACTCTAAATAGTCCTATTTTTGCCTGGAGAAGCTAAGATCTGCCCCTTGTGTCCTAGCTACTCCACCCCCAAACCTTCTTCCTGTAATTCCCTTAGGGCATCAGTGAGCTTTATCTGTACTCTTCAATGATTTCCAAGTAAAATGGCCTTTTACTTCCTTTTCAGTTCCTAAGCTGCTGAGAGACTTGCCTTAAATCTGTTCTTTACAGCTCTGTAGCTTGTAGTTACCGATGACTAAACATTTGATGGATGGATGAATGAGTGAATGGTCATTTAATCTCTCAGTGGCTCCATTTTGAACATCCTTGAATTATACATATAGCTATAAAAGTGGGTTAAACACTATTTAAAACAATGCATCTTTTAAAAGGAGCCTTTGAACTTAAAGTGTTTGAATAAATATAAGAAACGATTCTAGCTCAGAGGGCCTGGCATGTATTCTGGTGATACTTGTTCACCCCTTTCTACCATTCTCCCCTTTCCCAGTTTAGCCTCGATGATGAGGGGTTACTGGACAAGAATCAACACATTAATAATTTTTATAGCAAGTAAAATCTGTCCTGCCACTTTCTTTAATCGACTCTAGGAAAGCCAAGCAGAAAGAGATTTGAGAAATTGGATGCATCCTAATTTTCAAATTAAATTAATTGCATGATTTATATTTATAGTTTAATCCAAGTTACCTGTGATTTTTTAGGAAAGAAAGAGAGAAAATGAAGATGTGTGTTTACTGCCTCCAAGATAGTCAGAGGAAAATAGGGTTCTTCCCTGAGAGCTTCAAGTAATTATTTTCTAGAAATGGATTCTAGATTCAGGTAAATATGTTTCGAGTAAATTATTTAATGAAACCAAAATGACATTAAAGATGACACTCTCCAGTTAAGCTGCTGCTTGGAATGCTGGCATCTCTTATCTAAGTGCTGGTGCATGTCCCAGCTGCTCTGCTTCCAACCCAGCTTCCTGCTAATGCACCTGGGAAGACAGAAGGTGACCCAACCGTTTGGACCCACGACCCCCATGTGGGAAACCAAGATGGAGTTCCTGGCTTTGGCCTGGTCCAGACCTGCCTCAGATCTAGCTGTTGTAACCATTTGGGGAGTTATCAACAGATGAAAGAGTCTCTCCCTGTCTCTCTCCCTACCTCCCTTTCCCTCCTCCACATCCCCCCTCCTTCTCCCTCCTTCTCCCTCCCTGCTACTCCTTCTCCTTCTCCCTCCCCACTTGTCTCTCCTCCTTTCAAATAAATAAACAAGTCTTTAAAGATAACACTTTTCTTTTGTACTTGGTTTTCTGAAAACTCCTTAAGATAATTTAAAAGGGAATGGGTGTGACATCTTTATTACTTAACTTTCTCTGTTGTATCTTTTTACATTTTAGCCAGTGGACCTGAGGAATGAGTTGCAATCTTGATAACTTTTTTAGTTATGAGAAATTTTAGATAAAACTTTTTTTGTGTTTATTCATCTTTAAACCCCACCCTTTAAATTGGATTAAATTACTAATTTCTTTTTAATAGCAAAACCACTGTTGTGTGTCTTTCCATGGTGAATTACAAATCAGTTTGGATTTAACCTTTGGCAGATACTCACTTGGTTGGTAGATCAAATCTGCCTTTGCTTGGGTTCCTGGCTGCTCCAGTAGGGCAAAAATTGGAAATTTGCCAAATATTTTATTGACTTGTCATTTTTGCTGTTGTAAAAATGTAAAATCAAATACCTGTTAAAACAGGAGTCTCAAATATCTCATTATTCAAACTTTTTTTGCTTAGTAATGATCTAGGTTTTGCATTCTCCATAGTTTAATTTCACTGTTTTGTTGGTCAATTCTTTCAACTTCTTAGTCACTTTAAACATTTTTATACAAAAATATTTGTTTCTAAAACAGTAATTTGATTTTTATTGCTTAGGTAATGACTGATTAGGCTGATATTACATAGTTGCATTGGTAGGCTGATAACTGTTTTCTAGTCAGAAGGTATTTTAGGGTGATCTTGTGGACCAGCAAATATTGAAAAGATTTTCTCTTTCAAGATTAAATACTTTTTGGAATATATAATTGAAATATAACTAAGTAATTTTAGTTAAAATGCCAACAAATATATTCTTCATTAAACCTAATTGATTTTTTTTAACTTGTAACAAACATTTTTCCTTAGTTACTGTAAAAAAAAAAAAAGTAGGCAAATCTTCAATCTGAGTTGTTTTATTTATTTATTTGAAGGTCAGAGTTGCAGGGAGAGAGAGAGAGAAAGAGTCTTCCATCTGCTGGCTCACTTCCTAAGTGGCCGCAAAGGCCAGGGCAGAGTCAGGCAAAAGCCAGGGACCGTAATGGTGCAGAAGCCCAAAAACTTGGGCCATCCTCCATTAGCAGGGAGCTGTATTAGAAGTATTGTAGCTGGGACTTGAAATGGCACACATGTGGGATGCCAGTGTCACAGGCAGTGGCTTTGCCCACTACACAACAATGCCAGCCTCAAACTAAGTTCTTTTTCTGAGTTGCTGCTTCAAAATTTTCCTTGTATCAGGTCAATTCTACTAATTTCATATTTTTTATAATTCAAAAAATTTTGCTTATTTCAAAACATACAAAAGTGAAAAATAATAAAATAATAATAAACAAAATAATAAAAATAATAAAATCAGATAGCTTTAAAATAGGTTTCCCTGATGTGACTAGGTGATATCAAGTTTATAAGGCAATTAGATTTCTAAAGTGGAAAAATATAACCTTTTAAATTCAGAGTGTTTTTCCTCAAAAAGTGACATGTTAAATTTTCATTAAAGAAGATTTAAAAATTTTAAAGATGTTAATTAAAAATAAATAAATTTGATAACAGTGCCAGTGTATCTCCATTCAAATCTTCCCCATCTGTTCCTATTGTCCATGACTATCCATTCATCATTCATCTGTTTTTCCATTCACTCAACATCATTTAATAGCACAAAAATGGATGTAGTATTTGGCCATGGGGTCAAAAAAAAAGCCCCTGTCATCCATCTAAGAAATTATAGATATAAATAATAGAGTATATCATAAAATGTGTTAATAAAAGCCCTTTATCACTTCCTCTCATCAATCACAGTCAACTATATTTCTATGAATTTACCTAATCGGAATGCTTCTTATAGATTAGAGCCTTTGATCTGGCTTTGTGTTTGGCCTTTTTCACTTAGCCAGATGTTTCCAAAGTTCATTCACATTGCAGCATGTAGCATTACTTCATTTCTTTTTGACTATACATTTTATTCTATGTGTATACTGTTACATGTTTCTCCATTCATCTACTGATTGGTATTCGGTCTGTTTCCACCTTTTGGCTGTAATAAATAGTGCTGCTGTGAATATGCCTGCATGCATTTTTTGTTTGTTTCTCAAACCTGTTGGTTAATTCTTGGACATATAGGAATATGCTCAAGAGTGGATTTGCTGGATTATATATTCTTACATTATAGTGATTTTAGAGAAAAATTTTAGATCTTTTTGTAAATACTCAGCCTTTATCAGTTTGTAAATGTTTGCATTAGTGAAAAGTTATTTTTAAGTTTATGATTTTTTATTTAATAAATCTATCCCATTATAATTATTTTCTAGCTTATATGTATTCAAAATAGAAAGTCACTTTTGTATATTGGATTTAGCCCTTAAGATTTTTATCTTTGGGGCTGGCACTATGGTGCAGCAGGTTAAGCTGCTATCTGTGACATTGGCATCCCGTATAGGTGCCAGTTCGAGTCCCTGCTGCTCTACTTCCAATCCAGCTTCCTGCTACTGCACCTTGGAAAGCAGTGGGGAATGATCCATACTTGGGCCCCTGCCACCTGCTTGGAAGACCGGGGTGCAGTTCCAGGTTCATGGGCATTGCAGCCATTTGGGGAGCGGATGAAATTTTCTCTCTCTCTCTCTCTCTCATTGTAACTCTGCCTGTCAAATAAATAAATAAATAAAAATTCACCTTTTTAGTACTCTAGTCTATTAAGATGATTCTTGACTTTGGAGATTTTTATTAATTCCACTGTCAGTCTCAGTTCCATCATCACCATATTTTTATTCATCCTCATCCTTGACATTTCATTGTCATACTTTAGCAATTGATAACTGTAAGCATAGAAGATTTTTTACCATTCTCCCTGGCCTCCTTTGTTTACTGGGATGTTCTCCATTTTCTACTGTGTTCTTTTATTGCTTCT
The DNA here is from genome assembly GCF_033115175.1 of Lepus europaeus. Classification (NCBI taxonomy): domain Eukaryota; kingdom Metazoa; phylum Chordata; class Mammalia; order Lagomorpha; family Leporidae; genus Lepus; species Lepus europaeus. The sequence goes on along the minus strand of NC_084836.1, from coordinate 42,969,110 downwards.
TGACACAAAATTTTGTCCAAATAGTCACCAAACTTTTAGAGGTAATGGGATTACTCTCAGCTCCTCGGTGAATGGGCAGAGTTTACATACAAGCAGAGACTGTGGGAATGCTTTTTATTTTTCATTAGTTTAGCAACAACTTCTCGACTCATCTCGTGCTGAAAGCTTACTCATCTTTCTTTGGTGTGGCTATATGGCTTCCATGAATCACATTTTCCCCCACCCGAGGGCAGAAAAGCTTTTTAGCTTAACAATTAAGATGCTGGCTAAGACGCTCCTGTCCTGTTTTGGAATACCTGGTTTTCACACTTGGTCTGGTTCCTGACTCTAGCTTTCTGATAGATAGTACACACATTGTGAGGCAGCAGTGATGACTCAAATAACTGGGTCCCTGCCTCTCACATGAGACCTAGATTGAGTTCCTGTCTCCTGGCTTTGGCCTGGCCCAGCCTGAGCACTTGAGGGCATTTGGATTTTGAACCAGAGGATGGGAATGTGTTCTCTCTGTGGGCCTTTAAAGTAATAATAATTTTTAAAAAGGAAACTAAATTGCTTTTCCAGGAATGTGATCCTTGAGCAGAATAACAAATAAATTTGGTTTTGATCTTAGAAGGCCCTGGAGAAATTCCCCACTCAGATCACCATCCCTCATTGATTCATTTTTTCCTGTAGTTTTGTGTGCAATTCTGCATCCTCCTTCCAAAGGTTCTGTTTATACTTGGAGGGGCTACCTGTCCCAAATACTAAAGCTATCTTATTAAAAATAGCCTGTGAGAAAGAACCCATTGATATTCAAAGGCTTAGGGAAAAAACAAATGTGTCTGAGTCTAATAGAAAGTTCATAAGGAAGTGTGAAAGGTGGGACTGGTCAGCAACCACACGGCCATTTCATAGCCTGGCTCATATAACTAATAGGAAGCACTCAAAAATTAGTATATCACTAATCCAAAATCCTTTATTGAAAAGTGGCAGATTGCAAAACATAAACATACTCTTTCATTTCAGTAATATTAATTTTTATAAAGATTGATTGATTTATTTGTTCTTTGAGAGGCAGAGTTACAGATCAGAGAGAGCGAGCGATTGATCTATCGATCGATCTTCCATCTCCTGGTTCATTTCGTAAATGACTGCAATGTCCAGGGCTGGCCAGGCCAAAACTGGGAGCTGGGACTCCATCCAGGTCTTGAATGACAGGGGCCCAAGCACTTAGGCCAACTTCTGCTGCTTGCCTTCCCAGGCACATTAGCAGGGTAAAGAATTTAAAGTGGAGCAGTGGGGACTCCAACCAGTGCTTATATGGGATTCTGGTGTTGCAGGTGGAAGTTTAATTCCCTGTGTGTGCCACATTGCTGATCCTTCATTAACATCATTTTTTCTTCCATATAATGTAAATACATCTAAATGAATCTCAAAATTTTTCCACTGGTTATTTAGCCTAGTGTTTAAGATCATGCATCCCACATTGCAGTGCCTGGTTTGATTCCTGACTCCAACTCCTGTTTCCAGCTTGCTACTAATGCAGACCATGGGAGGCAGCAGTGATAAATCAAGTAATTGGGTTCCTGACTCCCATCTGGAAGATCTGGAATTTTTTTTTTTTTTTTTTTTAAGATTTGTATATTTGAAAGGCAGGGTTACAGAGAGAGAAAGAGGTCTTCTATCTGCTGGTTCACTCCCAAAATGGCTGGGTCAGGCTGAAGCTGGGAGCAAAGAACTTCATCCAGGCTTCCAATGTGGGTGCAGGGGCCCAAGCACTTGGGCCATCCTCTGTAGCTTTCTCAGACACATTAGCAGGTAGCTGGATTTGAAGTGGAGCAGTGGAGACATGAGCCAATGCCCCCACTGTTGGTGCCTTTGCTGCAGGCGGTAGCTTAAATTGACATGCCATAATGCTGGCCCTGAGAACTAGATTTAAAATTTTATTTTATTTTATTTTATTTTAGTTAACTTATTTGAAAGGCAGAGGAAGACAGAGGTTTATTCCATCTGCTGACTCACTACCCAAATGATCACAATAGCCATGACTGGGTCAGGCTGAATCTAGGAACCAGGAAGTCCACATGGGAGGCGGGAGCTCAAATACTTGGGCCACCATCTGCTGCCTTTACAGGAGCATTAGCAGAAATGGTGGATTGGCAGTGGAGCAACTGGGACTTGAACTGGTGCCATGAAATGGAATGTTGATGTTGCAAGCAGTGACTTAACCCACTGCGCCTCCATGCCTCCCTAGGAGATCTGGATTGAGTTCCCAGTTCCTGCCCTGGCCTAGCCATTCTGGACATTTGGAGAGTCCATCAGCAGTTATCTCTCCCCACCTCTCTCTTTCCCTCCCCTTCTTGTTATACTTCCCAGCTCTTGCTCTCTCCCTCACCCTCCCCCTTAAATAAATTTAAATTAAAAAAAAAAAACCTCCTTTTTGTTCTTATAACACACTACAAGGCAGTGATACACCAAGTGAGGCCCCAGGTCAGCAGCATCAACAGCATTTGGGAACTTGTTAGAAAAGCAAATCCTGAGGTCTTACCGCAAATCCATTGTTTGAGGCTGTGGGGGTAGGGCCCAGCTCTCTGTTTGGCCACCCCTCCAGGTGATTCTGCTGTACTATCCTGCTGGAGATTGTCAGGCACATGTGTGGAATAGTCCAGAAGTAGTAATGAGTCAATGCACAGGAGGACTCAGGGCCCTTCATAAGCCGAGGGAGTACTCTGAGGTTGGAAGAACATCTTAATGTCTCCTAATGTTTCCTGTCCTTTGATGCATTTCTCAAGAATCCTCTGGGAAGAGGTGGCCTCTAAGTCTGACATTCTGCTTTCTCTACTATGGTCTGCCATTGAAATCTACTCCCACCACAGTCCACACCATGCACATTTAGAGAGAAATAAATAAAGCAACACCAAAGCAATGGAGGTTTTTACTTGAAATGCTACACCAAGAAAACAACAACGAGGAAAGGAGGTTGGATTCAAAGGGAATGACTGGGTACCAGCCAATAAAAACAACTGATGTGTGGTAAGCAGAGGCAGTTAGAGAAGGAAGGATTTTAAAAATAAAAGATCCCCAGAAACAGACTTTGCTGGAGCCCTTGGTGAATTGAGAGAGCCAGTCCTCAATAGTAAGCACAGGCCTACTTTCCTTCTTAATTAGAGTGAAATTGCCCATTAGGGGACTCACCTTTGATTAAGAACCAACAGCAGCCAAAAAGTAAAGTACTGGATGTGCAAACCTTAAAGCAAGTTAAGACTGCGTTTTAGCTTTTCCCCTCTTCCATGGGTTGAAAATGTTGATTAGAATACACTGCTGCTAGTCAGGGAGACCAGGGACTTCCAGATCCTCTTGAGTGAATCCCTAATTTCAGGGTTTTTTGTTTGTTTGTTGTTGTTCCCCATACATTAAAATGCATGCAGCAGGCTGTGCTGACTTGGCTGTCACTTCACTTGGCACTGTTAATGGAAGGGTCCTTGAAAGCTGTCCAGTGAAGGAACTCTCCTGACCATTCAGTCCTGCGGTGTAATTAGGCTGGGTTGCAGGCCTGCTGGTGGAAACGTTAGACATTTGTTGACTTTTAGTGCTGACTCTATCCACTTCAAGTAAAACGTTCTTCATTATCTCCAGGTTAAAAAAAGTTAGGTTGAAAAATTTATGCAATGAGCAGATAATTTGCAGGAAGTGATTTTAGTCATCATTTATTGTTTAGCTTAGCACAATGCTTTACTGATGAATTACAGTTGCTTATATTTCTACGTTGAAGCAAGTGAGGGTTTCTTTTTGACCAAGAGAATCCTAGAAAGAGCACTTATTTTAAAAATCCAAGTGGTAAAACTTGAATATATGGCCCTATATATTTACTGCTATATTATTCTGTCTTCTGATTGCTAGAATTATAGCATAGATATTTTCAGGAGCACATAGTAGATACTGACCTTTTTCTTTTAAATATTTGTACAAGCTAAAGGTCTCTACTATGATTAAATAGGTAAAATATAACATATTAAACAATCCTGATATAGCTTCCGATGCGTGGCTTTCTAAATTATCATGTGTATCTTCTCTAGTAAGTTGCAGTTTTTAAAATTACATCGTAGTCTCATATAATTATCACTTTACATTAGGACGTCTTCGTTCTAATATGGAGTGTGGTCATGGCTTACTGAGATGTCATAATTCATCACATCTTTTTTCCTCTGCATCTCATCTCCACATCCTTCCTGCAGTGTACACTATAATTTTTAGATTGCCAAGTATGATCTATCAAAATAAGAACTTGGGTGTGGTATAAGCAACTTTTAGATATACTGACAAAAACCTAATGTTTATAGAAAACTGAATAATTTTCTTTTAATATTCACAGCCTTTTTTGAACTTCACATGAATATGTACTATGGGAGGGTGAGAGAAATTGAGATACTTTATGGTTTGTGTCAAGCTGGTCTCATATATCAAATGATTTTAGAGGACAGGAAGTTAGGATCAGGGATATTAGAGAATATAAGATAGAATTTCAAAGACAGGAAGATGCCTAATGTGAGACTATTTAGAATGAATGAGTGAAAGTTCTTGCAATTGAAGGGGTGATCATGGGGAAGTGAGCTTGCTATTCAGCAAAAGATGGTGAGAATGAAAACTGTTAAAAAAAAAAAAGACCATGATTTAATGACATTTTTTACTATGCTATCCTTGTGTCCATATAATATTGAGACTGCCCAGTGAGGTAAGGGCAGGACAGGGCCTTTCATTTGTCTCCCATAGCCCAAGGTGTCTTCTCCTGTCCTTAATCAGAAGGAATTCACTGAATTGAGGGGGTGATAACAGCTGGTCTAACAGGGTTCTAATCAACATACTCCAGAACTCCTTTGCTTCTCCAGTAGATAAAATCCTTTTGGCCAGAGAGTAGTCAGGGAAATCCCAGGTCTGGGGTAGAAGGTAGTTACCACTTACATGTAATCTGTAGACCAGCTGAAGCCCACCTGACCATTATAGAAATGCCCTGATTTGGTCAGTATCACTGAACAATCAAAGGTCACAATTACCCATCACCAACCAGGAACTTGAGTATGAGCTGAACACATACCTCTCAGTCCCAATTTCAGCCCATAAGAACTTTCACCCCTAACACCGTGGGGAGCCCAAGAATTAGGCAGTAGCTCCCTAGCTCCTTGCTCTGCGCTTTGCAATAAATTCCTACTTTCTTTCACCATCCTGATGTCAATGATTGGTTTTCTGTGCTTTGGGCTAGTGACCAGATTTGGGAGTTCTATAGCAATACCTCCAAGTACTTTGGGGGTGTTGACAGCAATATCTAATGAATCTTCTATATTTTCAGAGTTATTGATTACCCTGTATATATGGTTAGTATGTAAATTAACATTTTAGCTCAGTAATAGATGATGGATTTTTTTTAAAAAAGATTATTTATTTTAAAGGCTGAGAGAGAAACACACACACACACACACAGATCATCTATCCACTGATTCACTCACTCCACAGATGGCTGTACACAAGAGCCAGGAACTCCATCCTGGTCTCCCACATGGGTGGCAGGGGCCCAAGCATTTGGAGCATCTTTTGCTGCCTTCCAGGGTTCATTAGCAAGAAGTTGAATCAGAAGGGGAGTAGCTAGGACTGGAACTGGCACTCCAATATGGGATGCTGGCATCATCACAAGCTGCAACTGAACCTTCTGTGTGTCCCCCAAATGTAGTTTTTTTTTTTATAGAGAGGACTTGACAGATTCTGACAAAGTGGACCCAGTGGGGAATCGCTCTTTTCACTTTTTGTATGGATGGACATTAGATCAGTATTTTCAGATAGTATCTGAGATGATAGTATTTGATTCATTCAGAGAGAGATATATTAATCCTAGGAATTCTTGCTTATTGAGGAGTTGAATTGACATTCTTGCACAATTTGTATTTCACCTGTTACCTTTTAATTTTTTTATTCTCTTTTACAACCTATTATATATGTTGACCCTTAATCCTAATTTGCTACATACACTTTGGTGATCAATATATGGAAGGGTGTATGTCCACATGGGGAAATTTTATTAAGAGTTTTATTTTAAATGGCTTATAGATAAGATTGTCCATAAATTTAAGCTGCTAAAATCAATCAAAGATACATTTTAATTTGTGGGACCTGAATCTGTGTATCATATGTTTTAGACTTGTTGGTAGAAAGAAACTAAAAACATTTTAGATGGTTGTGCTTAAGTTTACTGGCTAAACAAACTACACCATGTTAGATATTTAAGAGGTGTTTTCAAATACATGATTCTTAAAATTTATAGAAGGCATTGGACCTTCTGGTAAATGTTTTCTTAAGTTGTTATCTAATGGTTGAAACGGTTTGCTAAGTATTCATGTGATATTGCTATTGTCAGCAAGCGATCTAGGACTTGCTCCCTCATTTCTCTATTCTAAGCCCAACTTGTTCTTTCATTTCTCTATTCTCTTCAAGGTAGGAAACTAATTCTATTATGAAGGAATCTGTAGGATGCACAAGTTAATCTTTAGACCTTATAAAAGAGATGGCTAACATTTTTCTGCAATAGCATAGCCAAAATAAGAACTCAAATAATAATCTCATAGCTAGATTCACTTCGCCATCAGCGAAGTATACAGTAAGTAGAAAAAACCTCCCTTTCAGACCAAAGGGAAAGAAAGTTTTAAAGTGAGAATATAATTTTCCTCATGGGCATTGTCTACCTTAGAAAAACTACTACAGAACATGCCTGTGACTATAGACTTGTAGTTCAGGCCACCGAAGATTAGAGATGGGACACGGGCACTCCCTTGACTTGCATCCTCTGGTCTGCTTTAACACAAACCAGGAGGAAAAGAAAGCTCGGCATCAGAAGCAATGAGTGGCAGGCCTATTAATGGCTGATCTGTACAGTGATCTGCCCTCAAGGAGACCCAACAGGCCAGTCCACTGCAGTGGCTTTCAATGTGGTAAGCCTGGGCTTCAGCAGAAGTCAGCTTGTGAAGAGCCCTGGCAGCTCTGCCAAGAGTTGGATCAGTGGAAATGGACCTGCCCTGGAGTTGAAGGATGCCCAGGTCAGAGCCCCAGATCTTATTGGCTCTAAGCTGAAAAGCCCTTCACTCAGCCCAACTTCCAAAGGGACCACTGCAGCTGAGGGGATGGTCAAGTAGGGCCAGCAACATTGCAGGCAGAACTGTAAATTTCTTGTTAGAGATGCCACCTGCCTTTACCTGGCCAGCTCTCCTCCCAGGCCAGCCAAGTAATGAAAGTCAACAGAGTGCCTTCCCCTAGGAGGTTCACACCTCCCTTAGGATATACCCCATGTGAAGAGATAGATAGGTCTGGGCCTCTGAACTTACAAGGCCTAAAGCCCACCAGATTATTATCAAGCCCCTTCTATCAGGTCCTATTTGCCTCTCAATCAGAAAACTTAATTGTAGCTTAGACAGCACCTTTCTTAGCTCCTCTAATAATGACTCTGTCCTTTGTTCTAGGCCCTGTCTAGTGCACTTGGGCCTCATTCCTTTGTAATCATAACCTCTACTCTACCACCAATGGCTCTACTCCCAACCTGTGTGTACTGATGGTCCTCTTCCCCACTTAATGCTGTATAATTGTTCAAACCTGGTAAATGCCACTCTTAGGATCATTGGTTACTATCCTCACTCTGTCTTTTATGACCTTGTCTAAATATGATCAGAGTCGGCAAACTTGGAAGGCTTCCATAGCCTTGGCAACTCATGACGACAGCCTAGGATGGTTACTGGCGCCATAAACTAGAGTGTCAATTTGTTGGGTCAACAACAGGAGCCACTGTGCACTTGCTCCTCATGTGGGATCTCTGTCCTTAATGTGCTATACATTGTGATTTAATGCTATAACTAGTACTCAAACAGTATGTTTCACTTTGTGTTTCTATGTGGGTGCAAACTGTTGAAATCTTTATACTAAATTGATCTTCTGTATATAAAGAGAATTGAAAATGAATCTTGATGCAAATGGAAGGGGAGAGGGAGTGGGAGAGGGGAGGGTTGCTGGTGGGAGGGAAGTTATGGGGGGGGAAGCCATTGTAATCCATAAGTACACTGGAAATTTATATTCATTAAATAAAAGTTTTAAAAAAATAAATAAATAAAATCCTTAAAAAAAAAAAAAAAAGAGATGAGTTATTTAAGTCAAATCCCTGGGACAGAAACCCAGATGGAAGAGATGCTGCATTTTCTTAATATAAAAAAGTTAGTCTGTCCTCCCTCCTCTCCTCTCCTCTCCTCTTCCCTCCCCTCCTCTCCTCTCCTCTCCTCTCCCCTCCCCTCCCCTCCCCTTTAATGTCATGTCTGCTTGCTGGCTGGCATTGCTTGTTGATTTAAATGCTCTGTAAAGTTCTAGCAATGTTGTCAAGACCACACTATACTTTTTTTTTTTTTATTGCAAAGGCAACTGTTAATCACACCTGGATTTCTCTAGCAGAGCATTTTCTCCATTTCTAAAGCTCTTAGCGTTGCCAGATGTGCAGTTCAATGGTCACTTCACCTTTATTATAGTCTTTGCCGCATGTTGTTTTGATTATGGATTTATGTTCACTGTAGCAGTTATGGTCACCACATGCTTGTTAGGGAAGCTATCTGAGCTGATAGATGCCAGCTGGTTGGGGGAAAAAAATCAGCACTAGACTCCTATTTATCTCATTTTAACCCTCAAAGGTAACTTCAGCTAGATAAATGTGTTCCCAAGCATCTTTTGCTGATAGGAAACACTTCTGCATGAGCACAGCTCAACCAGCCATGTGAAGGCCAAGGTTTACAGCCATAGATCCCCATCTTACCACTGAGAGCTTTGGGCTATTGATAGTCCTTTTGAGAGAGGATCTACTAAGCTAGAGAATTAGAAGCTGAGGTGTGATGAAATAAATATATGTAGAAAGTAAGCTTTTGTAGTTGAGAGAAAAGGGGAAGGGAGGAAGGTAAAGATTTGTTTACAGAGAATATAAACAAAAAAATTCAAGGGAAATGGACATTTAATGATTTAAATAACTATTAGTAAGCTATACAATTCAATTGGTCTTCCCTAATATTATCTTCAGAGTAATACAAATATCTTGTGTTGTGAGAATCTGGATATATATTATAGAAAATGCAAATACACTATTATTGCAGGAAGAAATTGCGGAAATAAAAATTTGAGAATTTTCATGCTTTCTGGCATGGTTTTGAAAACTGTCCTATGAAAATGACACTGTCTCTAAAGAGCAATTTTAATATTTAATAAGCAGGTAAATTGTCTTTATGAGAGAAGAGTCCATCTCATCTCATTAGAATTAGGCAACTTTCCAATTGTGTGTTTGTTCAAGGTTTTGGTTTGTGTTGTTTGCCTGTTTTCCTCCCCTCTCCTCCCCTCCCCTTCCTTCCCCTCCTTCCCTTCCCCTTCCTTCCCCTCCCCTCTCTTTCCCTCCCCTATTCTCCCCTCCCCTCCCCTGCCCTCCCCATTGCCTTCCCTTGCCTTCCCATCTTAATGCCTCTCCTTTCCTCTTTGTCAGAAAGTGTGGAAAGTTGGCTATGTCTTCCCAAGCACTGTGATTGCGAACATCCTCTGTTCTTAACACTTCTGTTAGGAGGGTCTGGAGTGAATCAATCCATTTTAAAGAGTCCATGTTGTACCTGATGGTCTCTCTCAGAACGTGCTAAGAGTCCAGGAGGCATATAACACATTATCTTTCATCTTAAACAGTTACCTATCATCCTGTTTGCATTTGAGAGAAGAAACTGTTGTTCTATTATGTCCAGCAATGTGTGCAAGAAATTAGATTTTACTTATGACAACGAATATAAAGGCTCCAGTGCAGCCGGGAAAGGGTCTTGGCACATTGGCTTGCGTGTATGTGTGACACTGGAAAAGTGCATGTGGTCGGTGCAGAATCTCTGCAGCCACAGAAGCAGGAGCCATGTGTGGGGCCCCCAGGCACCCGCAGAGTCACCTCTGAGGTGAGAGAGAGAGAGGAGGAACCCACCAAGGCGGAGCACCTGGCTAAGCAACTGAAAGAGAAAGCCCCGGTGATAAAGAAGCAGGGTGCAGTCTACAAAGAGCAGATTGTCTACTGGAGGAAAGGGGCTCAGAGTTCTGCAGGTTACACTGCGCTGCTGCAGAGGTGGGAGCAAAGTTCCAGCTGTAAGAAGACCATCCAGCTTGTGCTTACCTGCAGGTCGGAGTTCTCCACTGTTACCACCAGAACACTATCAGCCCCTCAGCTGCTCTGCTCTGGCCAGCCAGTACACACATCGTGTCAGTCATGCCAGACAGCACATGCTGGAGAAGGGTGGATAGAGTCACCTTGTAGAGCCCAGGGAACTCCTTCAACATTAGTTTTCCAAGAAACAAGATAATGTATTTAAAGAGAAGACCACGGAAGAGCTGCACTGGAAAGCAGATTCAGCAGAATCCTGTCACGTCCTGGATCAGCAACAATTTGAAAAGCCAAGGCCATGGTCATGGATCAGTCATCAAAGGACACAGTTCAGGATTCATAAACCACAAATATGGTGGATAACAGGACAGAGCAGCCTTCTTCACCTTTTTGGACCTTCTCTTCGACTTGTATTGACCATAACATGTTTCTCTTCACACCAAGCTACATCACTGGTGGACCTCAGCTCCACAGAGCCAGGAAGAGGGAGGCTTGGCTACTGGAGTGGAGAAAGGGGAGCGTGAGCCCAGCGGTGGTGCAGGGAGCGATTGTCTAGGCTGTGGCACCTGGGCTTTCTCTCTCTCTCCGTCTTTGTTGATTGTGTAAGAGGTATTTCATTTTAAGTTATTATTGTTATCATGCAAGTAAGAAGACAAAAAAGAGAAAATGTGCCTCTTTTACTGGAATAATGCTTATGATTAAAAATTAAATAAAGCATTTTTATCAGTATAGTAGCAACCTTAATATTTATGCAACTTCTGTCATGAATGTCCTTGGCTACCAATAGCAAATATATTTTCTGATAAGGACAGGCAAATAGAATATGAAAAGAAATTAATTGACTAATAAGCCAAGTTGAATGAAAATCCAGATTATTTTAAAAGGCAGCATTAGGGCTCATTTCTTTGATTATGTAGTCACATGTCATGTTACAAGTTCACATGTAACATATTGATAGATTTCAGCTCATTCCAGTTTTAGCAAGTCTAGTGTACTTTATCCCATTTTGCTTTGGCTGTGCAAATTTTCTCCATATTCTTAAAGGACATTACAGGCATTTCCCCATGACTAGGGAGATATCTGGCATTGAGAGTGGGATTGATTGATTTCAAGACTTCTTGTTGCTATAGTAGAAATTGGCAAAGAGAAGACTCTTGGCTGCAATAGATGTTTTTGGAAACTTTATGAGACCAGTGGGAACCTTATAAGATTTTTGTGTTTCCTTCTATCTTACCCCTTTTCCCATTTATGTCTGAACTGAGCAGTATCCTAACTATGAAGTAGATGTACTACTCGTCCTGGAAATGCAAGAGTTGACTGACAATGAGAATAGAAAGCTGAGGTCCCTAAAGGACAAACTTCCTGCCCTTAGCTGACAGTCTAGTTTATCACCAGCTACTTAGTAGCATGATATTGGCAACTTATTTTTATTCTGTTTGTGGACTCTCTTTAATTCATGGAACAATATAATTTGTGAATGAAGACAAAATAGAGTAAGTTTCAGTTGTCAAAGATAATTATGCTTTTTTTTCCTGCTCTCACCCTTTGCCTGCTCACTACCTTTTAGAAATATTGTATGGGTGTGTTGCAGGGGAACAAGAAACAAAATGTTTTGTGTAAATAAAGTGACAGTGTTGGTACCAAGCAAACAAACCATCTTAGACTTAGCCAAAGCTTTCTACTATGTTAAAATCAGAGAAGCCCCTTATGCATGAGGGAGTTTCAAAACATTCATGGGAAAGGAACTTAAAGATGTTTATTTTGGTTAAGAAAATTGATATATATATGTATATAGACAAAACGTCTTTCACAAGTTCATAAATTGAGAAAACTGACTGGATTTACTTTTTTTGTCCTAAAACTTTTAATTCCACTTTTCATGAACTTTTTTGAAGTCCTTTCATTTATCTTATGTTGATAATGTCAAAATACTTTCTGAGTATTTACAGAAATCTGTTGTGCTTTACAACAGTATGCTTTTTCATTCAGCTTTTCTCATAGTCCAAGCATTTAATAAAGAAAAGGGAAAATATTTTAGGATAATATGTGTGTAGTTCATAAAACCAATAAGCAAGGGATATGTCAGAAATAATTAGATAACATCTTCTATTGAAATCATAAATCATTCTTCCCTTCTGAAATTTCAAGGAAAGAAACTCCTGGAACTCACATTATGTGAAAGTTAAGAGGCTGGCACCATAGCTTAACAGGCTAATCCTCCACCTTGCGGCGCTGGCACACCGGGTTCTAGTCCCGGTCAGGGCGCCGGATTCTATCCCGGTTGCCCCTCTTCCAGGCCAGCTCTCTGCTATGGCCCGGGAGTGCAGTGGAGGATGGCCCAAATGCTTGGGCCCTGCACCTACATGGGAGACCAGGAGAAGCACCTGGCTCCTGGCTTTGGATCAGCACGATATGCAGGCCGCAGTGGCCATTGGAGGGTGAACCAACGGCAAAAAGGAAGACCTTTCTCTCTGTCTCTCTCACTATCCACTCTGCCTGTCAAAAAAAAAAAAAAAAAAAAAAAAAGAAAGTTAAGGGAATGTATATCTGGAAATCAATATATTTGTTAAAAAAAAAAAGTGATGGGCTAAAGAAAATGAATGACAATGTCATTAAATGCATCAAATGTCAGTAAAAGGAAATATATAAACTCTTCTGGTGGGAAGCAGATAGAAATCAAAACTTTGCAGGGTTCACAGAGTTCACACTTTTTATTTTTTTATTTTATTTATTTATTTATTTATTTTTGACAGGCAGAGTGGACAGTGAGAGAGAGAGACAGAGATAAAGGTCTTCTGTTGCCATTGGTTCACCCTCCAATGGCCACCGCGGCTGGCGTGCTGTGGCCGGCGCACCGCACTGATCTGAAGCCAGGAGCTAGGTGCTTCTCCTGGTCTCCCATGGGGTGCAGGGCCCAAGCACTTGGGCCATCCTCCACTGCACTCCCTGGCCACAGCAGAGAGCTGGCCTGGAAGAGGGGCAACCGGGACAGAATCTGGTGCCCCGACCGGGACTAGAACCCGGTGTGCCGGTGCCGCAAGGCGGAAGATTAGCCTAGTGAGCCGTGGCGCCGGCAAGTTCACACTTTTTAAAGAGTGTCTCTGATGCTTGCATCGTTTATGGTTATCACAGACTTAATCTGTAAGAAAAGAAAGTTATTTCTCACAGTTCTGGAGGCTGAGGGGACCAGTATCAGGCCTGTGGTCCCCGGTTACAGCCTTCTTTGAGCATCCTCACATAATGTCAAGTAGAAGGCAAGAGAAGGCCGAATTTCTTCCATGGACCCTTTTACAAGGATACCGAATTCTGTTCATGAGGGCTCTGCTTTTGTGATTCGTTCACTTGCCAAAGGTCACACGTCCCAGTGTTGTTGCGTTGGGAATTACATTTCAACATGAAATTTAGAGACTTGGGGGGAATCATAGCAGTGTCTGTGGAAGGAGTATTATTTTTCAATTGTTGGTCTCATTTTATTTCTGGGATGTTGAGATCAGGGCCTTTGTCCTCAGCTGGGATAATTGTGCTCTGCATCACTGCAGGTGTGAAAGGCACTACAACTACAAGCATTGGTCCAGAATCACCGATTTTGTTTAGTGGAATATATAGATGATGCTCATAAATTATGTGTACTTTCATGTTGCTTTCTCTACAAATGCTTCCAAGATACTGCCTTGAAATTCCCTAATTATATTTTATTTAATAAATATAGACCAAGCACTAAGTAAAGTACTCAGAATAGTAGAAGACTTATTATTAAATCTTATGTTTTCATGGCCACATTTGCTAATTTCCCATTTTTGTTGTCATGCCTTCAGATGGATTGAATAATAAGCTGTATTGCTGAACATCTCAGTACCCTTCTCACCCTCTTCCCCTGCCCCAGTGCACACAGTCTGTTGAACAGTATTACCAGAGTTCCTAGGAAAGGTGGCCTGCTCTGTTAAAGATCAATCTTTGAAGCTATTGATTCAGGTAGCTTTTTTGGTGGTTTTCTAGAATGGATGTGAATGTTAACTATATTATATTTAAAATTTTGAATGTTGCTGAACTGAAATATTTCCTGAATAACAGCAATTAATTTAATTCATTTTGGGGTTAAAATAACAGATTTATTATATTGTTATGCAATATAAACATAAAGTTTAAAACAGAACTGAAGAAGATGTTCAGTTTCAGAAAGAAACCCGATGTATCACAAGATTTCTGAAATTAAGCAGGTGACAGGTACCATTTAGACTCTGAACAGTTAAGAGCAGTGGTACTATGTTAAGTCCTAAAATGATTGGCATGTGAAAGTGTATATTAAAAGTATTAGTTATACAATTGTCAATTTCTACAAACAACATATTTCTGATGTCATTTAAGAACTTGTGCTGTTGTGCATCATCCCATCCTTATATTAGTCAGTTTTAATTCATATGTAATCTTCCAAAATGATAAAATTGGCAAGGAAATAGTGGTAAGATGATTCTTTTAATAATGTTATATATTGTTACATCTAAAATTATTCTGACTGATTTTCATAAGACCAAACTATCATGACTCACTGTACGGTGCTTTTTTTTTTTACAATTATAACATAGTGTACATATGTATATGTATGCCAATTGGAATATTTCTTTAAAGTATGTTTAAGAGTGAAAATGTTCTTTTTGATACTTCATTTAGAGCTGTAGTGTCGACTGTCTTACTAGAATGTTGAACTTTATCTGGCAAGATTAGTCAGGTGATTTGGTTGTAAGAAAATGACTGTCCTTTCTCTAAGCATGTGTATTTTTGATTGTGGGGGTTGAAATCCTAAAAGGGCAAGTAACAATATATGATACATACAGCATTTATTTTTCATTATGTTTCATTGTTAAGAAAACTTCTGAATCTGATGAATTTTATTTACTCAGTTAAGTAAGCCTGGAAGATGGTAATTGTATGCCATCGAGAACATTTAAAGAGTTACTGCTTCTCTGCAGTATTTTCAAAAATGCATCAACTGTTGTACGACTGCACCCTTTGTAGTCATCATCTGTCTTTAGGAGTGAGCCAGCTGCTTTACTTCTCTTTAGCTTGCTTAAATACTAAAATAAAGACACAATTTGGCTTACAGCCCTTTCAAATATACTGCACACCTAATATTTATCTATGCATCAATATTTTTCCTAGATATTTGAAAAAATTATACCAGTATATTTGGTAACAAGTATACCAGTTTATTTGGCAACAAATATTCTACAACAGACTTAGTGTTTTAACAGCTTGAAACCAGTTCTGGAGAATAGTTTTAACTCCATGCTAACTATCTTATTATTATTATTATTCTCTGCTATTTAAATTTCCTCATTATATTTGAAGACAGTCTGAGTCATATTTACAATGGATCAGTATAAATTTTTATTTTAAATTTATTTCCGGAGAGTTAAAGGAACTTCTTAGGTAGATGAGGAATAATCCAGAAATGAAGCTTCTTGAGATACAATGTGGAAGTAATAATGTCCAATATATTTTCAGGATGCATTGGTAAGGGAAAATCAGAATTAAGAATATGACTCTTTCTTTGTGCTTCTAACTAGTACAGACTAGCAAGTATCATTTACCTCTCCTCTACTTCTTAAACAAACAAAATGTGGACAAAGTATGTAAATTAATATTACTCAGTCTATCAGACAACAGAAAGAACATTTAAGTGGTCCTTGAAAGAATCAGAATGAAAGTGAGGGGGTATGATTATGGCATTTTTTTCCTGGCAGTAGTATCCAGACCACGGGATAAGGACGGAGAACCCAAACCCAGAAGTTCTGCTGAGTTTTAGAAATTGAGACCAAAATTCAGGAAAGCCTAGAGGTTTAACATTTTAGGTACAGGGTACCCAAAAGGAAGGAATTAGAAAGAAAAAGACGGAATGAGTGTTAAACCTTTAGACCTGCAGATATGTTCCCTTTATCTTTGGTGGAGGACTTATCTGTACATCTGTGAAAGGAAACAGTCAAACTCCAACAAGAACCAACAAAAATGAGTAATGATAAGTAATTACTAGAGCTCATACAGAGTTGAAAATAGTTGGTATTCCCCTTAGCCAGAGTGGAGGAACTAGTTCATACATGGTATAGTCCATAAAAATGTATTTATGAGTAGTCCTAAATTACCCCAGACAAGTAGCTTGTGAGAAGGTCTCAAAAGCAACTCATGTGCCATTGCAAAATCAAATACCACTTATATGTCTCTCATTCAGTAAAAAATTGGCAAAAATGTAAAAGACAAAAAAAGTTAATGTAACATGACTCACATTCAGGAGAAAGAAGATTCATTCACACACACACATATACTAAAACTGACAGAACTTATGAAATTAGCAGATAATGATGTTAACATTTCTATTTCAGATATGTCTCATATATTTAAGAAGATTGAGGAAGACAAAAATATGATAAAGAGAGAAATGATAGATATAAGGGACATAAAAATGGAATTTTCTTGAGATGAAAATCACAATAACTGAAATAGAAAACACTGGATAGGATTACAACAAATTAAAATACTGTAGAAGTAAAAAACTAGTAAACTTGCACACATATTAGAAATTAACTGAATACAAAATGAAGCACAGAAGGTTGGGGAAAATACTTTAAAAATTAAGACCATTGGTAACCTACAGTACTAAAGGTGGTGGTCCAATACATGTGTAATTGGTGTCCTAGAAGGAACAGGGAAGGTAGAAAAGATTTTTCAAAATAATTATTAAAAATTTTCCAAATTTAATTAAACTATAAAGGAGGCCAATAAACACAAAACAAACAATAGCAAAAATTTGATTGCAGAAAATTAGAATTACGGAGAAAAATCTTAATGAAAACTGAGTAAAATATCTAGGAAATATAAATAAAAAGCAAAGGTCAGACTTATAATAGACCTTATATCCAGGAAAAATATTCCTTTTGAAAATGAAGGCATAGTAAACTCCTTTTTAATCAATGTAAAGTTGTTACATTTATTCTCCAGGAAATATGTGGTAAAAGAAATGTTATCAGAAGTTTTTTTAGGGAGAAGAGAATCAGATGGAAATTTACACTTACATAAAGGAAAGACACCAGAAATTAAAATTATGTGGATAAAGCTCATTGCTGTTCCTTTTTCATTCCTCCTTTAAAAGATAATTGACACTAGAATAAAATAATAATAATATGTTAACATGTTTGGAAGAAAATGTATGACAAAATAATGTAAGAATATGAAGAGAAAATAAAATATTTTGATGCTTGTACATTATGTATTAAGTGGTACAATATGATTTATAGTGTACCGTGGTAACTTAATGGCTTATGTGAAAACCTCTAGGGCAAAAACAAAAGGACAAGATGAAATATTGATTAGCTACAGGAAAGTCACTTTATATAGACACAGGTAAAATTAAAAGGATGGGAAAGTAATACCAATCACTAATCAAACTCAAAATCAAAATATTATACAAAGTGTGCTTTCAAATAAGGAATATTACATATAAAATGACGTTTCCTGATGTGTGTTAAAGAAGTTGATTAAGAGGAAATAATAATCCTAAATATATACAATGTCAATGATAAAGCTTCCAAATACATACAACGCAAACTTACCATATTGTTAAAAGAGAATGTAGACTTGGCTGAATATTGTGAAGAATTTGCAGTGCTAGATTTCACCCTGCTTGTAAGCTAACCTGGCACACATCCAAGGATGCTAGCAGAGCACGTCAGCTTACATTAGCTCAACATCAATGAAAGCTTATTATTTACAGCAGTAGCAATAGCTGAGATAGCATCACTTTCTTGTACTGATTCTCAGTTTTGTAGGACAGTGTGACAAGGGACAGGTGATCCCTGCACATGCAATGGGTTGAAATTTGAGCTCAAGAAAGAGAGATTGTTTATAATTAGTTGCAAACAAACCTGTTACCTTTTATTCCGGAGGTAGACACGGCTTGTTGTTTTCATTCCAATAAAAGGACCATAAACCCTTTACTCCACACTGGATCATCATCTTTATCTCCACGGTTGTGTACTCCTCAAATTATTAACAGGGAGTTAAACATAAAGGGACTGTTAGGGCCTCTGCTCACAGACTGCAATAATATGAGAGGATATGTGGAAAACTGTCTCTTAAGTGAACTGCGGGCTAGGAGAGACACAAAGAGTTCCTCCATCCACTCCACTGGGGTTCACTTCCCAGATGGCCATAAGAGCCAGAGCTGGGCCCTTCCGGAGCCAGGAGCCAGGAGCCAGGAACTTCTTCCGGATGTCCCACATGGATACAGGGGCCCATGCTCTTGGGCCATCTTTTACTGCTGCCACAGGCCATAAGCAGGGAGATGGAAGAGTAATAGAGCAGCCTGGATTGATACTGGTACACATATGGGATGCCAGCGCCGCAGGAGGAGGCTTAACATACTATGTCACAGCACTGGCCCCTAGGAGATAATATTTTCACAACATTTAACTATAGTAGGGCCTGTATATAAAGAACAGTTAAAATTCAATAAGGAGACAAACACAAACACAGCATAAGGTTTTTTGTTTTTGTCTTTTTTTTTTTTTTTTTTTTTTTGACAGGCAGAGTGGACTGTGAGAGACAGAGAGAAAGGTCTTCTGTTGCCATTGCCGTTGGTTCACCCTCCAATGGCCGCTGTGGCTGGCGCACCACGCTGATCCGAAGCCAGGAGCCAGGTGTTTCCTCCTGGTCTCCCATGCGGGTGCAGGGCCCAAGGACTTGGGCCATCCTCCACTGCACTCCCGGGCCACAGCAGAGAGCTGGCCTGGAAGCGGGGCAACCGGGACAGAATCTGGCGCCCCGACTGGGACTAGAACCCGGTGTGCCAGCACTGCAGGTGGAGGATTAGCCTGTTGAGCCATGGCGCCGGCTTCAGCATAAGTTTTAAACAGCTAATTCATTAAAGATGTTATTTGCATGGCATTAAGCTCATGAAAAGTTACTCATTAGTACGTTATTAGAAAATTTCAAATTAAAATTGCCATGATATACAACTGCACCTCGCTAGAATGGCTAAAAGGTTGGCAGTATGAAGTATTGGTGAGTGTGTGGAGCAGCTGGAGCACTCCTTCATAACTCATGGGAGTTCAAACTGGGAAAGCAAATGTTTCCTGCTAATAAGTTATTTATACATGAGAAAATAAAGCAAATATCACAAGCCATAAAAATATTTATAGGGGCTTCTGTTGTGGCCTAGAGGCATCCAGTATGGGCACTGGTTTGAGTCCTGGCTGTGCCACTTCTGATCCAGCTCCCTGCTAATGTACCTGGGAGAGCAGTGGAAGACAGCCCAAGTGCTTGGATCCCTTCATCCACGTGGAGGATCCGGAAGAAGCTCCAGGCTCCTGTCTTTGGCCTGACCGAGCCCTGGCTATTGCTGCCATCTGGGGAATGAATCAGTGAATGGAAGACCTCTCTCCCTGTGTCTCTCCCTCTTTCTCTGTAGCTCTGACTTTCAAATAAATGAATAAATCTTAAAAAAGAGAAATAACTTCAGCTATACAGAAGCACCTACTAGTGCACATTCCAATGTGGATAAATCTCAAAAGCTATATCCAAAGTAGAAAAATATCAGACACAAAAATGTTATATGATATTGCTTATTTTGAAATTCTAAAAACAGTGAAACGAGTCTAAGTAAGCAGCTCAGTCATTCCCTGGGCTGGGAGAGAGACATTAACTTGAACGGGAATGAAATAACTGAGAGTGGAGGAAATAGGCTACATCTTAATAGTGGTGCTGGTTGCATTGAATTATCTTCTTAGAATGGTTGAGTTCTATTATGGTTAAATTTCTGTGCAATCAAGATGTGAAATGGGGCCATTGTTTTGGCACAGTGCTTTGAGCCTCTGCTTGGGACCCCTGTGTCACGTATCGGAATGCCAATTTCAGTCCTGGCTTCTCCACTTCCTGTTACTGCATACACCCATACACCGTGGGAAGCCATAGGTGATGACCTCATTACTTAGGTCCTTGCCACCCTTGTGTGAGATTTAAATTGAGTTCCAGGCTGCTGGTTTAGGTCTGACCCAACCTGGCTACCATATGCATTTAGAGAGTGAACCAACTAATTGAAGAGATCCTTCTCTCATCTCTCTTTCTCTCTCCCTCCCTCTCCTCCACTATCACTCCTTCTTTCTCCCTCTCTTTCCCTGCTTTTCCCCCTTTCTCCCTCTCCCCAACCTTCTCTCTTTCTCCCTCTGTCTTTCCAACTGCCTTTTAAATAAATGAAAATAAGAAATATGATCCTCCTATATTTTAGCAAATATCAGAGTGGACTAACCAATCTTTTTTTGTCTTTTAGCAAGCATTCTTTTATTGTTATTTGACAACTGATTTTTTTCTACTTTCTTTGTTACAAGTAAATGGTGGTTAATAAATTATAATTTCATAAAGTTTAATAGCTATTAAAATTTATTTGGGAAGGAGAGAGATAGAGTAAGAAAGAAAATTTCCACTAGCTGGTTCCCACCCTTCCCCTCAAATGCCTGCCATGGCTGGGAATGGGCCAAGCCAAAGCAGGGAGGCAGGAACTCAAACCAGATCTCACAGCAGGGTAGCAATAAACCAATTACTTGAGCCATCACTGGCTATTTCCTAGGGTCCTCATTAGCAGGAAGCTGGAGTCCAGGCATTGAACTGAGGCTCTCTGATGTGGGACACAAGAATCTCAACCAGTGTGTAACCTGCTAGACCAAATGCTCCCTCCTTATTATTTATTTTAAAATTGTGATATTAAAATTTAGCCATTGAGATGGTGATTGGCCTAGTGATTAAGATGCTGATTTGGGGGCCAGAGCTGTGGCATAGCTGGTAAAGACGCCGCCTGTGGTACCCAGCATCCCATATGGGTGCCAATTCAAGATCTGGCTGCTCCACTTCTGATCCAGCTCAATGTTATAGCCTGGGAAAGCAGTAGAAGATGACCCAACTCCTTGGGCCCCTGAACCCACGTGGGAGACCCAGAAGAAACTCCTGGCTCCTGGCTTTGGATCGGCATTGCTCCGGCTGTTGCAGCCAATTGAGGAGTGAACCAATGGATGGAAGACCCTCTCTCTCTCTGCCTCTCCTTCTCTCTGTGTAACTCTGACTTTCAAATAAATAAAAAAATCTTTGAAAAAAAAAGATGCTGATTTTGACACCCATGTGCTTGCTTGGAGTACCTGGGTTTGAATCTGAGCTTTGGTTCCTAATTGCAACTTCCTGTTAATGCTCACTGTGGAATTCAGCAGTGATGTGATTGGGATCCTTAGTATCCTCATAAGAGACCTGGATTCAGTTCCTCGCTCCTGGCCCCAGACCCAGCGTTAGATATTATGAGCACTTGAGGAGTAAACCAACAGATGAGAGTTTTCTCTGTGTGTTTATCTGTGTGTGCCTGTCTCTTGCTGTCTCTAAATAGCAACTTTTTTTTAAGCCCGGTTGGAGAGTTCTAAAACTCCAGCTTGTCTTTAGAAGGTGTTCCAGGAATCATCGCCTCTTTTCCTGTAGATTTGATGGAGGCAAAGGGGAATTATAAGTAACTTATCTCATTTTAGCTTTCAGAATTTTCCTTCCTAGGTCAGTACTGTTAACCCTGTGATCCTGCTTGTATTATACCTCTACTTTCCTCTGTAATTCTCGACTATAATATTTCCTGTCATATTAATAGATAACATTTACTGTGCACTTATTATTTGCAGATGCTTCAAATAGCTTGGAACAATTTGTTTTCTAAATTCTCACAGGACCCTTGTGAAGGAAGTATACTTTTTCCCCCATTTTATAGATTGTGAGATGTGAGGCATAGCAGCTTGCAAATTCACATAGCTTATAAGTAAGGAAACAGGGATTTGATTATAGGGCAGTCCAGCTTTAAGCCCGTGCAATAAAGTATCAAACTTCAAATTGCAAATTCTAAATTGTAGTGTATGGGAGAATGAGCTTAATAAATGTTTTATCAACCCTTTCTTTTTTCCCCTGTAATTCTTGGTGGTTTGGGATGAATCTAGTCATTGATAGTTTTACAAAGTTCTCCAGGTGGTGGTTTGGTGAATTCCATTTGAGAAAACTCATTTTAAATTTCACAGGATAATATTAAGGCACATCAAAAAGTTCTTGGAAAATGCATATAAAAAATGATGCATGATTTTCAAAGTTGAAGTAAACATCTTTTAATTGCATTTTCCATGATCTTTTTGAAGCTCCCTCATATACCTAGTAACTGTGATTTTGAGATAATTACTGGAATTCTCAGTGCCCTTGTCTCTTGGTCCTCAAAATGCACAGGTCCTTTTAGGATAAAATGGTTTGACAGCTCCTGGCACATAGTAAATCTTCTTTACTAGCCAGTTTTGTTGTTCTTGCTGGTGGATGTTACTGCATAGAACTAGTTGACAGTAGCTACTTTTTCCACCTTACATTTCATTCATGATGACATTGTCTGATATGCAAAGGGCATTTGGAAGTGAAAAGATATCTTACTGCATGCAAACGTTATTTTTCAATTTGACTGTTTCAGAAATCACAGTGTGTTCTGTTGCAACATATGCTCCTAAAATGCCAATTAGCTCATTTGCAATTGGTAAATAGGTCAATTCTGCTGGCAAAATGGAGAAGTTGTGTAGCTTTTTATGTGATTTATGCCCGGCAGTGGAAAGCAGAATAGCCACAGTAGAAGTATAATCATGGATGGGAAAAGAAAACCCCAGTTTGAATGCTGTCTACTCGTCGGGAACCTCTTTGAGTCAGTTCTAAAGAAATTAGAACAGCAACAGGTGCCTGTGTATAGTGCTGTCTAGTCAAAGGGACACTCTTCTGGCCTTAGCTGACTCTTCAGTATTTGCAGATTGTACTGACTCTGTGCTCATTTCAATGGCAAGCCCTTTGACTTGGAATTTGCCTTCCAAGTGATTTTTTTTCCCACAAATTTTAATTAAAGTGTTGCAGTACTTGTACTCAATAGCATTAAAAAAAATGTAATTCTGGATTAAGGTACATTCCTGGGTGGTCCAAATTATCTTCTTAGATACTAGTGATATTTTTACCAGTGTTCTGCTCTGTAAATTGTGTATATTTTGAATGGTCTTCCTAGAATCTATTTTTCCCCCAAGTCCTATTATTTTAGGTATGTCATTTTGTTTGCAGTGTGAGGTTTACGGGATGCATGTGTCTTGTCATAACCATTTTAGGAACATGAACCTCTGCAGATCTGAAATAACTTATGGCCTCTGGAAATTTTAGTGTGTTGAATGGTTTGTAAATTACATAGTAACTTCCTTCCTTAGAGAGACAGTTGCATTTCTTTATCACAACTAGTACTGCATTTGTTTCTTATTATTCCATTGTGAAAAGCCCTCTTGGGTTACTTGGTTACTTTTTTTAAGTCTGCGAGATTCCCAACTCCCACTAGAATTTCTTCTACTCTACATCAGCAAGAACATGTACATTTTACTTTATTTATTGGGTCTTTTATCAGAAAATTACTTTTCCTCACCTAAAAATACATGAATTTATAGAGCTAGGGATAGAAGGCCAAAGCATTTCCATGTCTTTACTGACTTTTTTTATAGTAATGGTTTTGATTCCGATAATTGGCACTCTTTATTGAGTATATATTAAATATCCACAAACTTTTCTAGTTTTGCTTGAATTATTGAATTGAATTATTAATTCTGATGGTAACATTTTTATATCTGGTGAATATTATATTGGCTTCTAAATGAAAAGTAGCAAGTATTTCTATGATTAACCGACATCTTCAATAGAAACATCAGAGAGATAAAATCAAATTCCTTTTATTGGATAGGAAACTACTGTTAAAATATCAATGACAAACACCAAAGATTTTTGCCAAATGATGGGAGAATATCTGTACCCAGATACTTTCAGGATCATAATTTATGTGCATTAAATGTTTTCTTAAAAAATTATCCCTTGCTTTTGTTAAAGCTCCTGCCTTGCTTGTACTAGAAATGTAACATGATCTTACAACAAAATAATTTTTCAAATAGAATCAGTTTCATTTATTATCATTGAGTATGCATTTGAATGTGTTTTAGAAGCTTAGAATGTTAAACTGGACCTCACCTTGAGTCACCAGGTTATGTTATATTGTTTTCAAACTTAAAATCGTAGTCTACTTCATAACTTTGGTCAAACTACTCAATGCGTGTGAGACACAGTTGTCACAGCCCTGTGCAGTGCAGGAAATAAACATGCTTGTACTTGGAATCATTGCAACAATTAATTGTGATTATGTGCCCTATAACTGCTATATGGTATATTACAAGAAAAGATTAGTTATGAATATTTTATCTTCATTAATTTAATATAGGAATTACTATATTTTTACTATATTTTCACTATATTTTACTATATTTTTACTATATTATTTATTGTCCTGCTCCCTGTGTTTGCTATTTTCCATAAACTAGGCAGGCATGGAGTGGCGAATGATTTAACCACTTTAGTTAGTTGCAATATTGCATGAATTTAACCTGATTTCCTGGGTTGAAACAGAATGAACACCGTGGCTCGCGGCTGTCAGTAGTGAAAAATAGCTGGAAATCAGACAAACAGCTTCATTGCCGAGATTGTTTCCGGGCTAAAAGTTCTTCCAACAGCTGTTTGTTTTGGCCATTAACATGTCCTTTTTTTTTTTTTTTTTTTTTTTTTTTTTTTTTTTTAAAAGCTGGGGGAAATACAATTTGCTTTAAAAAGAAAATGCAGGCTGGTTATTTCTGAAATCAGGAAGAACTCCTGTCCCTCCACTGTTGTGGTGTTTTGGCTTCTTTGACAGTTGGACTAAAGGGCTTTTCCTTTTGTTTTTTTCCTCTTTTTTCACTCTCAAAGCTCAGACTCAAATTGTAGTGAGAAGAGAACACAAAGCTAGGAGTTCTTTAATCCCAGAGAAGGGACTTTGTAGCATGTACCTTCAAGAAAAGTCTACTCCCCCAAAGGAGTATTTAGTATTACATAGACACTGACTCACTGAACAGAGAGAGAACAGGGGGTGGGAGGTGTGAGAGCAGAAAGAGAGAGAGAGAGAGAGAGAGAGAGAGAGAGAGAGAGAGAGAGAGAATAAAAACATCAGAGTTCCAGCCAGCAAGAAAGATTCTTAACAACAATGAAGGAAAGTTTTACTTCTTCCTGAAAGTGATATTATTAGATTTTTTTTTTTTTTTAATCAGGATGACTGCTAGTTTTGTTTAAAGTATTTGTTCTGGAAATACTAAAGTTGGAGTCTACCAGACTGAGGTAAGAAGCATTTTCTTTGGCAGCAAGAAGATACTTTTATAGAAGCCATGCCTGTACTTGGGGTTGCCTCAAAAGTGAGACAGCCAGCTGTTGGGTCAAAGCCTGTTCATACTGCTCTTCCGATACCAAATCTTGGCACTGCTGGGGTACGGCACTATTCCTCAAGACCTTTGGAACTTGCTGAAACAGAGAGCTCAATGCTTTCTTGTCAGCTCACATTAAAATCAACCTGTGAATTTGGAGAGAAGAAACTCTTCTCAGCAAAAGCCAAGGAGAAAGAAGACAGCAAGGTTAGTAGCTGAAGGTTACCTGTCGACTTGTACATCTGAGTGCAGATTTCCTTTTAGGTGAACTTGAAGGCACGTTGTACAACAGTGACCAGGAGAGGAAATCACTGTGGGAACTCAGTAGTAAGATACTGAAAAACTGAATATTTAGCTGGTAGAAAGCCTGCCTGTATTTTTAGTTTATATTTGCAACAAAAGTTGTGAACAGAATTCTCTGAATATGTGTATATTGTAATCAGTTAGTATTGCATGTTAAGTGCCTGGTTAGTTGTAGCTACTGCTGTATCACTAATAACCATAACCGTTCACAAATGTGAGAAAAAGAGAGAACCTTTATTCATTCATATTACAAGGTAAAGGGAGATTTATTTCTAATAATATCTATGGATACTGTCACTTTTCTGTAAATGGCATTTGCATTTTACACAGTTTCTGTTTGAATATTTATATCCTAGACTGCTTAATTCATTAGATTATGAAGGAAGAGGAAATATTGTTTTTCTTGATACTACACATTTGTCTGGATTTTCACTTGTAAATTGAAACCCTGCTGTTTTACTTATTACTGACATCTTTAGTTATTTAATTTATGACAGTTTGTGAGCAGTAGCTCGCAGCTCTTGCTTTCGGAGCCATGCCACACTTGTTTTCTCCAGATGCTGGGTTCTAGAGATGCTCTATAGCTGATGGACTGCCTGGGCATTTATCTGTACCTTGATATGCATCATTTTTTTTAACGCAGCAGTAAGTGATGTCAAGCTTTACAAAGTCACCATTTGCACCTCTGGCTTCTTATGAAATGTTTAAATTTTACTTTCTGACCCACATATAATACAAGGAATGAAAGGAATATATGTGGTATAAAACTCAACTCTCCACATGAAAAGCAGAGCCACTCTGATCTGAAATGTTCATTCCATCTGTATTTACCTGGTCATGTCTTATGGCTCCAGTCCCAGTGCAACTTTCTTCCTAAAGTCTTTGTTGCCTCTCCCTCTTTCTCCTTTTCTTTCTTGGGAGACAAATTCACAGCCCCTTTGTCTATCATTGTTTTAATTATGTGGACGATTTCTTCCAACCCCCACTAAATTGAAACTATATAAAGGAAAGGACCCACACCTTATTCGTTGCTCCAGCTCTTGCCTATCCCAAAGCTTCATGCCCAAGAATTAAATAGTAATTGAATGAGTTAAAATGGGCATGGGTGAATCAATGGATGATTATAATTATTCTACGGATGATTAAGATTGTCAATCCTTGGAGCATTTCATCATAAAACAGTAAGATTGTAATGGGTGATTTTTTACAATTCTACCTCTAACAAAATACTGTCAGAAAAATATCAGTTAACAGAAATTAATTTATTATAGACTAATAGGTCTCAGACTAGTGTGAGCAGTTCAGAGTGAAGATAGGAAGGTGTAAATTATCAAGACCTAAAATATTCAACTTTCTGCAAATAATTAAAAGTGAGTGGCAGAGAATTCTATCGACGTCCTATGTATCTATCATGTCTTGTCTGTGGTCAACGAAAAGAATAGGTAGATCTGTTTTCTCTGCTGAGTGTGGCTATCCTTTTGGCAAGTTTAACCCAACTTCCACTTTGCTAAATGGCCTTGGCCTAAGACTTGACCACTTTGAGTACTGTTTTCAATAGAATTTTGGTTGATCTTTTGGTTAGCGAACATATTAATCAAACATCTGATACTCCAATAAGACTGTGGCAAGCAAAGTTGTATTTATAGGAATGTTTTGACCATGCCACTTATCAGATTAAAAACTTTTTCAAACAAATGTAATGAATGCTTGGTCAGCATTTCAGACCATTTCTAAATGTTGACAGAAGTATAGTCTGTGTTTTGTTTTTAGCTTTTGAACAAACAAAATTGAAGAAAACAGAAATGATCAAGGTATTTATATTAGAGAAGTGAAACTTGCCTGTAAATAGTGGAACACTAAATGTAACATCGGCATATATAAGATAGGAGTTTCTTTCTTTTCCATGTTAAAAAGTTTTGGAGTTAAGCAGATTGCACCCAGTAGGGTGATTTTGTGAAGCTACTAGTGAACCAAGTTCTCTCTCTGTTGCACATCAACATTCACTTGTATCTTCCACCTCATGGTCTTCAGTGGGTAATTGGGCTCCACAAAATTAAAAGATCACACCTTATTATATCATTAAGGATTCCTCCACCTTCCATTAGCCTATTTGTAATTCTAAGACCTTACCTAACTGCAATGGAGAAGGGAAAATGTAGTGCTTATTCTAGACAGGCATGTACACAGCTAAATAATTATGGGCTCTATTTTTAAGGAAAAAAGAGATCATGGATAGGACCCACAATAGATGGCTATCATTAAGAAACATTTATGGGGAGTATTCTACTCTCCATTATACCAAACCATCTTAAAGTCTGGTCTGAGAGAAAAAAACAAATAAGACAAGGTCAGCATTGTGTGTTAAATCCAGCATTCTCTTGTCTTATTCTTGTTTTTAATTAGTGAAAATGCCATTACTCCAGGCATCTAATCTTGAGACTGTAGGCTATTCTCTGATGACATACATCACTGTCTTATATCCCATAATCTTCCAGAAATTGGAGATTTCACATTAGTATTATATCTTGGGTTTATCCCCTCCATACAACCCCAGCCATTGGCCCTTCTTCAGTTTTTTTTTTTTTTTATCAGTTATTTCAATAGTTCCAGATTGGTATCCTTTCCTCTTGTTGCCTCTCAGCTGTCAACCATAGAATGCATACACCATCCTGCTTAGTTTCAAAACCTTTAGTTACTTCTCATGTTTTGCAATTTCATCATGCAAGTATTCCAGTCTCCAAATTGTTACCTTCCCTTAATGTCTCATAGCTCCATCCCATTACTGTATCCCTGTATGCTTTCTTGCTGGGTGCCCCCTAGATTCTTCAGAGTGCTCAGTCCCTCTGTCTTTTAATGACCAAAACTAGTTCTAGACTCCGTATCACCTACAGTTTGAAAATTCACCACGGTATTATGTTTCCCTTAGCTGTATATTGTTGTGATTTCTTGCTTATCTTAAATTTTCTCTTTTTTCTCCTCATATGGATTCATTTTTCCAGTCCTTGTGGGCTTTTACCCACTTGAGGTACAAAGTTATTTTGCCTTGGAACCATTATTTAAAAATCTGGAGGTTAGAGTTAAAAAAAGAGAGAGAGAGAGAGAGAGAGAGAGAGCTTTGTTTTGTCATAGCCCAGCAAACAACATTGTTAAGCATTAGATATCCCTGTTCATGAAAGTTCTTTGGCCATACTTACCACTGAGAATGCTCATTGCCCTTGTCTTCTTCATCGCTAGCTTCCTCTCACTTGGTCCACTACCTCTCCTTTACCCCTACTCTGATTCTCCATTTATTTTTGGTCTTGGGTACACTCACTTCTCTTCTCTTGGATTACCTCAAATTTTTTTTTTTTTTATGTTCTAGAATGCTCCTTTTTTTTAGTACCTATGCTGTATATTATAGGGAATGTCTTATTTAATTCTCATAACATTTCAAAGAAGGCATGTTATCAACATTTACTGAGAAGTAAACTGAGGCTTTGAGAGAGTAGTGGATGCTTCATAAGACCACGGAGGTAAAAATCCAGATTTGATCTTCTGAAGCCATTTTTCCTCTGTCAATTACTAGTTCCTCTTCATAATATTACTGAGTAAACTTTCTTCCAAATCTCACCCACTCTTTAACACTCTTTTCAAAAGTCAAAGACAAGTGTAAAACAGGTTAAAAGGGATGGAAATTTACATCCAGTTGGGAACATCTGAAGACAGCTTTTGAAAGAATGGTGTTAAAGCCATGGCAGTATCGGTTATTGTTGTTTTCCTACTTACTGTACTAGATGTGGGGGCAATCAGAATAGATATTATATTTTGTTTATTTAGGGCTAATACTGATGTTTTGAAAACAAGATACTCGAAAGCATGAATGAGATTGAACATAAAAGAATAATCACAAACAGCAATATATACAAGCAAATATATTGTATGCATAGGATTCTTAATGAGGACAGTTCTTTTTTTAACTTTTTAAAATTATTTTCATTTTATTTGAAAGACCAAGAGTCAAAGAGCAAGCAACTGAGACAGACAGAGATCCTGCATCTGATGGTTCATCTCCAAATGCCTGCAACAGCTGGAGCTGAGTCAGACCCAAGCTAGGAACTAGGAACTCCATCCTGGGTCTCCTATGGGGGTGACAGGGACCCAGCTACAAGAGCTGTCACCACTGCTTCCCAGGGTGTGCTTTAGTAGGAAGCCAGAATCAGAAGCAGGGCCAGGACTTGAACCCAGGTGGTCTGATATGGGATGCAGGACTCCTAAGGAGTGTCTTGACTGCTGTGCCAAAAGTCTGCCCCAAAGGCCATTCTTTTGTAGGATTTAGAGCTGAGAGAGGTCTTGTTTGGTTGGAGCACTCAGAGAAATCTTTGAGTTGTTGGAATTTAATGGGCAGATCTGGATTAGGTAAAGAGAGAAAAGCATTTTTTTAGGGAAGTGATTATATACGTTCTTAGAATTGTATCTACAAATCACATTGGATCTGTTAAAAGCTAATTAAGAATTAAACATGTTATTAGTGAGTTAAGCTGCCAGCTGTAATGTCAACATCCCACATGGGCACTGGTTCAAGTCTGGCTGCTCCGCTTCTGAACCAGCTCCCTGCTAATGTGCCTGGGAAAAGTAGCAGAAGAATGCTTAGGCCCCTGAACCCACATGAGAGACCCGGAAGAAGCTCTTGGACCCTGGATTTGGCCTGGCCTAGCCCCGGCCATTGTGGCCATTTGGAGAGTGAACTGATAGATGGAAGATCTCTCTTTCTCTATCAGTCCCTCTCCCTCTGTCTAACACTGACTTTCAAATAAGTAAATAAATCTTCAAAAAATTTAAGTAAAGTTTTTTTTTTTAAAATATTCCCAGTTATAAATCATTATATTTGGAGCAGAATACTAATGGAAATTCAGCAGGTTTGAATCAGGATGTCAATGGAGGTAGACTTCATTAGACAATGGCTGAAGGTTCTTATGTCAAAATAGGACAAAAATAAAAAATCGCACCAGCAATATTTAGGAGAAATCACTGGAAAGTTTGATATGAAGTAAAGTTCATAGAGGCTTGCTATGTGCCAGGTCCTGGGCCAGGAACTTCATGAAATATTATATTCATTCCTGATAGTAATTCCTTAGGATATACACATTATTATTCCCATTAACAAATGAAGAAACGGAGGCTGGGAGGGTCTATATTACTTGGCAGTATCTCAACGCGATGGTGTAGTAGAATGGGGATTCAGACTGAGGCTGTGTGGTTATAAAAACGTTAGCCTTAAACAGTAAACTTAACTACTGCAATCAAAGCTTCTGCTGAGGTCAGGGAGAAGGAGGGTAAGATTTGATTCAATTGGGTTCTACACAGAATGGTAGAGTTTAAGTATTAAATTAGACTTGCTTTTGAATTGTAAATAAATCACTGGTTGCGTCCAAGTGCTTAGAATTATCAGGAGAAAACCATTAAGGTGACACATAGTCTCGACTCAATTGTATGAATAACAGAAATAAATAAAAGGAGCACCATGGTAGAAATATTGCAGCAGATGTCAGTAGAGTAGATGGCAGGCTCTGGCCTCCAGCTGTTTCCTATTGGAGAAGTTGTCTGATTGCTGAGGACTGTCAACGCTCCTGTTGGCTTGCTCACGTGGTAGCATTTCCAGAGCTGGCCAGGCCTACAGCTGCATAGGTCAGCTCTCAGGTCCCTGGACGATTCTGTCTTCCTTGCCTGTTTCTGCTGTGCTTGCACATTTAGTTATGTAGATTTAAAGAAACATGATTATTTCTTTTTCAGCTCTTGCTCCAGGTTTTACAGTCAAACTGTTAAGGTCATTTGAATTGTTTCACCTTTGTGGTAATAATGGCACAAGAATGTTGTAATTATGCTTGAATTTTTGCATTTTCTTGTATTGGCACAAGTCTCATCTTTCTAGAATCATTACTTTTCTGTGGCCTTGAAATCACAATTGGTGGAAATATGGAAATCTAATACTATTGTTTATTATTTTAGTATGTGATTTGCAAAGTCTTAAAAGATGTATATCCTGTGCTTTAAAAAAATAGATAGAACGCTATATCAATTATATGTGGCTAAATATTATTCAAAATATGATGTAACTTTCTTGGTCTTTTGCCAATGTAAATATTTGTGTATTTGATGCCAGTTTTACAAACACAGTCTTCTTAATTTCTTTGTTTCCAATATCATAGCTATCTAATTTTTTTAAGAAAAAGAAGGCATTGAATATGTTGTTAATAAAAACATAAAGGTAGTAAGTATGACACTTTAAGCAAAATGCTTGCTGTATTGTTTGAATTTATGCTATCATATAGTAATAATTAGCCATAGCTAATTTTCAAATTTAAATACTGGTTGGCATAAGTAAAATAATTTTGTTAGAAGCTCAAAGATTTGTATTAAACTTCAGCTAAGTCTTAAAATGATAAATCATTTAAGCTCTCTGAACTTCATTCTCTGTATAGAATTAAATGAGGATAAGTGTTTCTGATAACTAAAGGTAATATTATCTCCTCTCTTTTCTCCTTCCTAATTTTGTCCTTTGAGTTATCTCATTTATCTTATATTTTAAATATATTTTCAGTACCCTCCTTTCAAATAGGTTGTTTGGAATCCTGACCACACTGTCATTAAGATCTGCTAATTCTGTGCTTGAAGTAGGGGAGTGGGGCTCTTCTGAGCTTTGTAGGGTATTTAGCAGCATCTTTGGCTCCATCCACTAAATAGTAGTGGCAATCTCTAGTTATCACAACTGAAAATGCTCCAGATGCCTTGAAATCACTTAGTGGGTGGGTGAAGGAACAGGTAAAATCAAACCAGCTAAAATCACTTATTTAGAATCAACGTTAGCTTCCAATTATACTTAGGGCTCCACTATTTGATTTTTTTTAAAGAAAGTTGCTTTTTTAAGAAAAGATTTTTCTGTCTATTTATTTATTTGAAAGGCAAAGTGTTGGAGATAGAGAGAGACAGAGAAACATCTTCCATCATCTGCCTCACTCCCCAAATGGCTGCAACAGGACAGGTCTGGGCTAGGCCAGGACCAGGAACCAGGAACTCCATCTGAGTCTCCCAGATGGGTGGTGGTTCACAAGTACCCATTGGACCATCAGTTCGTTAGCAGGAAGCTGGTTCAGAAGTGGAGCAGTGAGGACTTGAACTGGCCCTCTGATATGGGAGTGCCTCCACACCACAATGCTAACCCCTGGACTGGACTGTTTGGATAATAGTAATAATAATTTTTGTCCCACTTTGGACAATCACTCCATATTCCCTTATATGCAGATAAATTTCTTGAAAGAATAGGTTATGTTGATAACTACTATCCAAAGCTTTACTTTTGCTTTATATTCTTGACCTTAGACTTCTACTTTGTTTTAAAGACTATTAGTGGCTTCTGAAAAGACATCTCTTTTTGGTTAATAATTTACTTCTTGTCTTTTGTCTGCTTGCAGCATTTGGCATCTGCAGACCACAATATTCTTCCTGAAATGCTCTAATTATTACTAGCAAGGTGAAGTTGCCAAGTCAATTAACATGTCAGTCTCATTATTTTGTCTATAAAATGAGGACAATAATCTAAGCTTGTTTATAAGATTTTTGTGAAGATTAAATGATATATTACATATAACCTATATGTCAACACCAGTATATATGCTCAACATTTATTACCTATTAGTATTATACTAGTATAAAGTACCTGACAAATTAACATGGAAATTAATAATTACAAATAGGAGGTGATGATTAATTCTCCATCTATGAAGAAAGTCACATTTCAACCTTATGTTTAAGAATGAATTTGAATTACCAAGTATAATGTGGAAAAAACAGCATTTTAAAGAGAACTTGCATTTTCCAAAATGTGAAATACTTTGCTAAGTTTATAAAATGATAGAATATTCACCAATCCTGGGATATAGAATACACACATGAGGGTGGGGTTGATTAGAGGTGGTGGGGCAATGGACGTTAAATGTCATAATGAGGCATAAGGATGCCACGTCTCATAGTGATATGATGAACTAGAATATGGGAAAACCCAGCAAAGGGGAAAGAGCTCTAAAATGAAGAGAAGGAAAGTGTAAGAGATCAAAATTTTGAATGAAGAGCCAAGCTCAAGAGCAATTGAAGAAGGATAAATCTAGTGAAAGAAATTACAGATGTCTGATTGATAATTGACATTCCAAAAACTTCTAAGACTTGAGGAGAAATACATTTTCTTCACATAAAAATATGCAGTTGAGTTGGAATGATAATTGTGAACTCAACAACCATTAGCAGTTAAAACTACTGATAACTGCTAAGCTTTGAGTACTTTCTGCTTGCAGGGTGCTATACTCAATTTATATCCCAGTTAAACAGATGTAGAAACTGACTCAGTGAGATGTTATGATGGAGTTGGAATGCCCACCTACATCTAGGTCTGTTTGACTTCCATATCTTTATTCTCTGTCTCCATCCCTATATTTCTCTAACAATGCATAAAGAGCAGTCAAAAGCAATACTTCCTTTACTTTCTTTGTGGAGGCCTACTACAAGAAAAAAGAAAATTGTGAATTTTTTCCAGGAGTGCTATATTTGTTTTTTTCTAAATTTTTAATTTATATAAATGGAGCAAATTTCATGTATCTCATACATACAGTTTTAAGAACATAATGACACTTTGCACCCTAAACTCCCTCCCTAACTCTCACCTTTCCTTCTACTTCCTTTCTTAATTTTCTTTCATTTTTATAATACTATAGTTTCCTTTTTTTCTTTGAGAACAAATTTTATCATTTATCAAAGAAGCACCTAAGGAAACAAGCAATGGAATTGGGCACTTAGGCTTATTTAAAACTTATGAGATTTAAAAATATCCTCCACTTACTATTAACACTAAAACAAAGTAAATCTTTGAGAACAAGTTTTAGTATTAACTCTCATAATCAACACTTTGAGGACAGAGGTCCTGCATGGGAAGTTAGTGCATAGTGACTCCTGCTGTTAATTTAACAACTAACACTCTTATGTATGACATCAGTGATCACCCAAGGCTCTTGGAATGAGCTGCCTTGGCTATGGAAGCCTTTTGAATCCACAAACTCCTTCTGTATTTAGACAAGGCCACAAGCAAAGTGGAAATTCTCTCCTTCCTCCAGAGAAAAGTACATCCTTCTTTGATTACTTCTTTCCACTAGGGTCTCACCCACAAAGGTCCTTCATGTAGGACACTTTTTGCCACAGTGTCTTGGCTTTTCATGCCTGAAATGCTCTCAAGCAGACCAGAATGCCTTAAGGACTGATTCTGAGGTCAGAGTGCTACTTAAATCAATTGTCATTCTGAGCCTGCTGTGTGGACTGCTTCCCATGTTGGAGCATTCACACCTTTTTGATTATGTCTATTATTATTGCCAACCACTTAATCCTATTTATATGATCACTTTAACACTTAAGCCTATATATATGATCTCTTTGAGGCTTAATCTTCCCCCTATGATCACTTAAACACTTAAAGTGCTATTTTTAGCACCCCACTTAAGAGGATTTGGCATCCCATAATGAGTTTTTAAACTGTACCTTTAAAAGTAAGTCCATAGGAGTGTATGCAGAACTATACTGCTTTATAGTTATAAACTTCATATATTTCATAATCACAACTTTAGGAACGTGGTGATTAGTCCCACCATTCCTGCCTTCCCACCTACACTCCCACCCCTCTTCCACTTCTCTCTCTTGTTCCTACCTTTATTTATTTATTTTTTTACTAAGGTCTATTTCAATTAACTTTATATGCATATGATTGATTCTATGTTAAGTAAAGAGCTCAATAAATAGTATGAAAGAGAAAAAAAAGCACTGTTCCTCAATAGTCAAGACTAGGGCTGTTTGAAGACATTGCTTCTCAGAGTGTCAATTTCACTTTTTTTGACAGGCAGAGTAGACAGTGAGAGAGAGAGACAGAGAGAAAGGTCTTCTTTTGCCGTTGGTTCACCCTCCAATGGCTGCCGCAGCCGGCGTGCTGCAGCCAGCGCACTGCGCTGATCCGAAGGCAGGAGCCAGGTGCTTCTCCTGGTCTCCCATGCGGGTGCAGGGCCCAAGTACTTGGGCCTTCCTCCTCTGCACTCCCTGGCCACAGCAGAGAGCTGGCCTGGAAGAGGGGCAACCGGGACAGAATCCGGCGCCCCAACCGGGACTAGAACCCCGTGTGCCGGCGCTGCAAGGTGGAGGATTAGCCTGTTGAGCCACGACGCTGGCCAAATACTGCCTTCTTTGATGGCCCATTCTCTCCACTGAGATCTCACAGAGATCTTTCATTTATGTGTTTTTTTGGTTTTTTTTTTGTTTTTGTTTTTGTTTTTTTTTAACCACAATGTCTTGGCTTTCCATGCCTGTGAAATTCTCATGGGCTTTTTAGCCAGATCTGAATGCCTTAAGGGCTGATTCTGAGGCTAGTGTGCTGTTCAGGACTTTTGTCATTCTATGAGTCTGCTGTGTATCCTGCTTCCCATGTAGGATCATTTTCTCTCCTTTTTAATTCTGTCAGTTATTTGCAGACACTGGTCTTATTTATGTAATCCCTTTGACACTTAATCTCATCTTATAGATTTAGGTCTTTAATCCATTTTGAGTGGATTTTTGTATAAGGTGTAAGATAGGGGTCTTGCTTCATATTTCTGCATGTGGAAATCCAGTTTTCCCAGCACCATTTGTTGAAGTGACTGTCCTTGTCCTAGGAATTGCTTTTAGCTCTTTTGTCAGAGATAAATTTGATGTAGATGCTTGGGTTGATTTCTGGCATTTCTATTCTGTTCCATTTGTCTATCCATCTGTTTTTGTACCAGTACCAGGTCGTTTTGATCTTAACTGTCCTGTAGTAAGTCTTAAAATCTGGTAATGTGATGTCTCCATCTTTGTTTTTGTTATATAAGATTGCTTTAGCTATTCGAGGTCTCCTTTGTTTCCATATGAATTTCAACATCATTTTTTCTATATCTGAAAAGAATGTTCTTAGCATTTTAATTGATATTGCATTGAATCTGTGGATTGCTTTTAGTAGTATGGACATTTTGATGATAGTGATTCTTCCAATCCATGAACATGGAAGATTTTCTCCATTTTTTTGTATCTTATATTTCTTTCTTTGATATTTTGCATTTCTCATTGTAGAGATCTTTGACATCCTTGGTTAAATTTATTCCAAGGTATTTGATTTTTTTTTGTAACTAATATGAGTGGGATTGAGCTTAGAAGTTCTTTCTCAGCCATAGCATTGTCTGTGTATACAAAGGGTGTTGATTTTTGTGTGTTGATTTTATATCCTACTTCTTTACCAAACTCTGCTATGAGTTCCAAGTCTCTTAGCAGAGCCTTTTGAATCCTCTATGTATAGTATCATGTTATCTGCAAATAGGGATAGTTTGACTTCCTCCTTCCCAAGTTGTATCCCTTTGATTTCTCTTTCTTGCCTATTGGCTCTGAGTAAAACTTGGAGGACTATATTGCATAACAATGGTGAGAGTGGGCATCCTTGTCTGGTTCTGGATTTCAGTGGGAACTCTTCCTACTCCCCAACTCCTACTATTGCTTCATGGGTTTTTTTTTCTTTAAAAAGTGTTTTCTTTGGCTTATTGGGCACTGGTGATAATATAAAAATTCACTATCTGTGGGAGAGTTCATTAATTGGTCACATGGAAGAACTTCTCTGGTGCAAATCATGGAATGATTTGTTTAAAAAGCACAATACTGACTGTAAAAGAAGTCACCAGATGAGAGAGCTCTGGCAAAAACTAGCCATTTCTCACTGGAACAATGAGAGGCACTATATGAAAACAAAACAAGAACAACAAAAGCAGTGGAATATCTATTTCTTTTTGCCATATTTTGATCTTGCAGAGACTCTTCTCTAAAACTCTCAAAATGTTGGGTGGGCAGATTCACAGTTTTTCATAAAGAAATGCGATAGAGCAAATATTATATAATTAAAATGCATTGTTCTAATTAAGATAGTGACAACTTTTTCACATAAACCCTGGGTGGTTTAATACAGTAGAAACTTATTCTGTACCCGTATAAGGCCCCATGTAGTCCAAGATAGATTAACTGTAGCCTACAGACCAAATCTAGCCTAGTACTCATTTTTTAAAAGTAAAACTTTTTTTGGAGCACAGACATGGTGTTATGTATATTATGTATTGACTTGAGATTTGTGTGTGTGTGTGTGTGTGTTGTTTTTGCTAAAATGGCAGCAATGCTTAGTAAGGATAGACATTTCATGGCCTACAAACATTAACATATCTGTAATCTGACCTTTTATAATAAATGTCTGATGACTGATGCATATTAAAAAGCCAGGAAAGCAGGTTCCTTCCAGCTTGTGGTTTCATCATTCCACCAATAGCCAGGCATTAATGAGAAATAAAAAATGGAAGATTGTGTTTGAGGCTTGGAATGTCCACATAATCTTCACTTAATTCCATTGGCCAGAACTCAATCATATGACAATACAATATTGCAAGAGAGGCTACAAAATGTAGTCCAACTGTATGTCCAAGAATTAAGGGAAACAGTTAGTGAACTCTTACCTAGAATTTGTTGAGACAGTAATCAGCAAACTATTACTGTATGAATAATATTCTAAAGTACTCAGGAGTATCTTCCACATTTTCAATAAATGGCCCTAATCTATATGGATGTGTCTTTAAAAGCAAAACATTGAGCAAAATGAAGGCTTCCTTAGACTCAAATTGATAAATAAATACACAGAAAGAAAAGATCTTAAAGTCAACTCAATTTTTAAAATGTAGACCAGGCTCATAAATATCATGTAACAAGTTCAGTGTGACCTAGTGCCTACACTCACCATTTCCAACCATGTGATTCTACTAAGTATGTTTGTTGTCTCCAATTCCAACCCACTAGTCTAAACTCATTTCATGAAAGTCTCTGTCTCTTGCTTGCTTGCTCTCTTTCTGTCCTACCTTGTTTCTTCTTCCTTCTGTGCTGTTTTCAGCACTCTTCCCTAGCTGAGCCTGGAAACTCTTCATCAGAGCCAGGAACCACCAACACCAAGGCAGTGTAAGATCTGAGTTCTAGAAATGAAGTTTGAAGAATCAGGGTAGATGTCACAGTGGGAAGGAAGTGTTGAATGGCTTCTAGATGTTGCTAAATGGGTGACTTCTTAGTTGTGCCAGGAAGTATTTGCTCTCCTGATCTGAAGATAACTGGCAGCACATTGCAAATTTGTTCTAAGGGGGACTGAATGTGGGAATGTGTAATGCATCATTGAAAGACACTACTAATATTGAAAAAGTTTATATTATAATCTTCCCAGGCCATGGTAAATACATATAAGCAACAGCATATAGAATAACCTTTTTCCAAATACAAGATGAATTTCTAAGTGATCTAGCAGGCCTTCATGTTTAATTTGTGTGTGAGACTTCTCTATGTACATTTCTACTTTTTTTGGTGGTGTTCACTATTTAGTTTTAGTTTGGATAAAGCTGAGTTGCTCAATTTTTAGACCATAAAAATAAACAGATTATGAATTTTCATTTATTGTCTCTGATTGCTCACATTTCTAATTCAATCCTGTACCTTTTTGGGGGGCAATTTATTGAATTTCTACAGTGTGATACTTTTTCCAAAACCTTTTATGTTACTGTTATTTTGATTCATATATTTTTTTGGATCCCATTTCACATTTCTTTTCTTTTCAAACCATCTGCTTTTTATGGCAATTTCTTCCTTCCTTTGGTTGTTTTTTTGATATCCACCTTCTGTGTTGCCATCTTCCATTGAATACAAAGTATATCATAATCTCCAACAATATGTTCTCTCAGCTATTTTCCTCTTATTTAAGATGTACCTATTCTTCGAAAGGCTGTTATTTTAGTACATTTAAATCCTTATGGTTAACACTTCTGGGTTACATCATGGATCCTAGGTGATTTGTTTGTTCATCATTCATTCAATTAATCCAACATTAAGTTTTTATTGCATAATTTTCATTCCAAGGCATTGTAAATATCCAAATATATATGTACATATATTATAAACACACACACACACATATATATATTGATAACATTATGTAAATGTGCTCATGTCATTATAAACATATGGAAAAGATACTTGCAATAACTTGGACAATTTTAAGGAATCTCTATTCATTTTTGAAATATGACATTCCTATTCCATAGAATTATGAGAAATTATTATAATTCAGATTTTCAACAGTCATGACATTTATTATAGGTTTGGACTGTGTTTGTTTTACTTAGAACAGGTTTCTGCTATTTGTGACAATCAAAAGTATATCCAGATAGTGCCTCATGTCCCGTTGAGGGGAAGAATTGGCTCCAGTTTAAAACTACTGATAAAGACCCTCTGTTACTTGAAAAAAAGGATTCAGTATAATTTAGAAAACATTTACAAAATACATACTTTAAAAACCATATGCAAATAAAATGGGATTACCAGCATAAAGTTATAGGAAAAACTGGTATATAGTTTGTGCTATGAAATTTTGTACTGGGAGTCAATTATGTATTTTGCTGGAGATCAGCTACGTATTCTGCTCTGAGTTTTGAGTTATGGAAATATGATGGCTAAGTGGGTGATGGTGTTTTAATCAGTGCCTTCTTGGTCCAGTTCTGTTGTTATAATACAACACCACAGATTGGGTAAATTTATAAACAAGATAAATTTATCTCTCACAGTTTGGGAGACTGGGACGTCCAAGATCAAGGTGTCGATTTCGTGATTGGTGAGGGCCACATCTGTGCTTCCAGGATGGCACCTTGTTGCTGTAGAGTATTATGTCCTCATCCTGGGGAGGAGCAGGAGAGAGAGAACCTGTTCTAGTAAGCCCTTTTGTAAGGTTCCTGATCTCATCCATGAGGGCTGTGACCTCATGGCTTAATCACCTCTTAAATGCCCCAAGTCTTAATATTCTTACTTTGGGCATTAAGTTTCAAAATATGAGTTTTGGGAAACTGAGACCGTGGCAGTGTCTAAAGCATAAGCTGATATTTCCTCAGGATATTCTCATTAGCCTGTTTCTAGGTGTGCAGCAACTCTGACGTTTTAAAAGATAATGCTTTGTAATTAACATCATACATTTTGATAATATTTTATTCTATATTTTATTTTTCTCATTCTTTCATTCTATTTGGATTTGATCAAGTGTTTTATTTAAATGTTTCTATTGAATATTTATCCCTTGAGGGGAATGAATACATTCATATACATGTGTGTAATATAATACATGGTTATATCTATCATCCATAATCTAAATATATGGAGTGTCGATTATACACAGCATTAGAGAATGGTAATATAATGGGGGATCATTGAACTTCTAATTGGAAAACCTGGATAGTGTCCTGGCTCCTGTGCCATCCACATGAATGCTTTGCCCTCCACCTATGTTATTGTGAATTTTTGTTCAGTTTTTTCAACTTTAAGTTAGGATAAGAATATTCACCTCACCTTATTGTCATAATTAAAAATATGGTATGGAATGAAAATAGTCAAAATGTATTTTTCAAAGTAATATAGTATTATAGCAATGTTGAGTCACTGCCTACCTTTTTTAAAAGTAGATGAGACACTATAGACAAAAGCAGATCATTTTTAGCATGACTACTGTTTTGCCTTTCTAGAATGTTAGTAATTATGGACCTATGAAGACATTTACATATAGTTTTATGTAAATATGTTAATAAATATGTGTTACCCACAAATTTCTGGATCCATCTACTTTAATGAAGTGAGTAGTGGATTATGTGGAATGTAGCTACAACTTCAAATTCTTGAAATGTTATTTGAAAACAATTCTCTCAGTAATGGTTTATGAAGAAAGGTTCATGTTTGCTTCTTCTGATTATTTTAATATTAGATCTCAGGAAATCTTGAGACAGTCCCTCAAAGAGATTACCTTGTTTTCTTGGACTTTGGCTAACAACACTCTCATTCTAATCTTGGATGACTTTATTTCACTTTATGTCACTTTTTCATTTAAAAAGACTAATAACTACATGATTTATTACTAAAAGATTCTAGTCCTCCAAAGGAACATGTGCACAAATTACTGTGTTTTATTCACCACTGTTGAATGATTTTTCATCATATATTTAATCTGATTTTATGTAAAAAAAGCTTTACTTATCCATTGATGTTTTGGGAATAAGCTGATATCTTTTAAAGAGATTTTCTCTTTTTCATTTTTGCCATTTTCAAGTTTAACTACATTAATTTTAAAAAGTATTATATGTATCCAAATGCTAGTTTTAGAAATCCATTGCACTCCAAAACACGTCAAAGGGTATTGAACGGGTTCTCCGGTTGTAGTTGAATGAACACGAGGGAGGAATGGAAAGGATAGGGTTGTGTAGCTGAGAACATGCCTTCACTTAGGAAGGAACAGTACTCCAATTTCATGCAATAAAAAAGGACACAGAGTTTTTGTAATGTCAGATTCTTCTCCATTCAAATCTTTTTTTTTTTTTGGAGATAATTTTGATTTACATATATAGTTAATGGTTTACTGCTCCACTAAATAAAGAGTTCAACAGTTA
The DNA here is from genome assembly GCF_033115175.1 of Lepus europaeus. Taxonomy (NCBI): domain Eukaryota; kingdom Metazoa; phylum Chordata; class Mammalia; order Lagomorpha; family Leporidae; genus Lepus; species Lepus europaeus. Next base: position 42,926,754 of record NC_084836.1, on the reverse strand, counting down.
AAAAGTAAAAAAAAAAAAAAAAAAAAGACAACAACAAAAAAATCTTGGTTCAGTGAGAATATAGAAAAGGGTTATAAGCAATAATTAAATGAAAAGATGAATATTTTACTCCTATACAGTAAACCTTAAAACAATCACAGATCATTAACACTATAGTAGTATATCATTTTTACCATTGGTTTGACAAAGATATGCAATAAAGTTTGACAAAATCTTGTAGCAAGGATTCAGATTTTACACTGACTGCTTTATTTATGAACTCTCTGAGATTCCACTGCCAATAAGCTTATTCTCAAAAGCCCGTCCACTGTGTCTTTGCATAGTGAACTAACACGAGCTATGTCAAATTAATGAATCTGATGTGCATTGAAAGATAATTCTGTTGGGAAAGTCTCTTGAAGGATAAATAAGATAATGTTGAAATAGGGAAGTTGTTAGGGTTTTTGCCATGGTTTGGATGTTGAATCCCATCACCCTGCCAGGGCCCATGTGTTAAAAGCTTGTTTCTCAGGGTGATGCTATTGGGAGGTGGTTGAATCTTTAGTTGGGTTCCGAGTGGGAGGTCCTTAGATCTTGGGGGCTTGCCTTTCGAAGGTAGTTCTGTCTAGCAGGTTGTTATAAAAGCCCGAGTTTGAGTCCACCAATGCTTTCTGAGCTTCCTGGCTTGCCATGGGACCCTTCCATGGCACAAGCTCTGCCATTACTGTCTTCTGGCTGGCTAATGGTAGGCTTGAGCCTCCAAAACTGTGAGCTATATAATCTTTCCTTTTTATAAAATGGGTTGCCTCTAGTATTTCATTGTAGTAACAAATAGTGGACTACTATACTGACTGCTGGTATTGCTTTTCCCGGGACTTCCACTGCGAATGCTGGAAGTTTTGGGAATCTCTCAATCCCAGAAACACCAACATGGCTGCTTGCTCTAATTATGAACCAAATATTTTTAAAAATCTTTTTCTTTTATTTTACTCTAATTTCTTCTAATAATCTTATTATTAATTCTCATTTTTGTGATACTTGAAAATACATTTTATATTTATCAGTTTGAAAACATTGCCTTATTTCATTAAGGATACTTTGTTGGACACTATTATTTCTCTCTTTCATCTGTAAGGGGACATGTCCTTTCTTTAACACCAGTTATTCAAATTATTAGTATTTTCTAATGAGGTTTTAGTTATTTAAAAATGTTTTTTTTCAATGAGTTTCAAATGTGTACATCTGCTCCTCATTCTTTATCCATTACATTTTAACTGTATTGGCAATGACTGTACTGTTCTTTCCTTTTGTGAAAAAGCTTAGACTTCTCAGTAAAACAAACATGTCTTAGTTCCCAGAGTTTACCAAGCAATTTCCAACAAAAGTCTTATGGACTATGAGCTCTATTAAATGATATTTTGAGTTCATTTTCTCTACACCTTCATAGATTATAAACAGATCAGGATTTGCATCTTACTTCAATAGTATGCATCCCAGGAACTCCGTAAGACACACAGGTTGTGGGATGGGAGGAACTCCATTGACAGCATGTTTGGGGAGTACAAAGAGGAAGAGAACATCTATCTACACCATAAATTATCAGGGGTTTTGTATGTGTGAACATCTTAGACTTTGGAAATAAGCTTTTTAAGGTCACAGATTTTTCCTTCTCTGTTTTTTATTGAGCATGGAAAATTGCCTTCAAGACAACACAACATTCAAAACACAGGGGAGGAATTATACTGCATTTTGTCTCGTTATCCCTGGAAGAAAATGAATTCCCGCAGGCACTAACCACAGTTTCTTTAGCCCTCATAGATGGTCTGGGTGACTCAAGATGAGCAAATTGCAAGGGTGGGAAGATACAGTCCAACTGAAAGGTACTCCTGCGTGGGACTGAACAAGAAAGAAATCCTTCTAGAAGTAACAAATGGAGAGTGGCCCAGATGTAGACTTTGTGTATAATTCACTCTGCTTGTTATTTTTCTCTCCCTCTACATGAGAAAATGTGCTACACAGAGTGTGGGTATCCTATGCACCACCGTTTTCCTTTTTCTTCTCCAGCCTTGCTGAAGCAGCAATTAAATTTCATAATTTTAAAGAGTTGCAAAGACATCTTTGATGTTTTATCTCCAATCATCCTGCTGCATACATAGCTGTTTCAGCTTATGGAACAGAGTTCCCATATATATCCCTCCCCCTGAACCCATCACAGTGCTGACTTGTAAGAACATAGCCAGTTGGTGCAGCTGACATTGTGTTGAAAGAAGAGTTTGAGTACGCCCCAATGTCTGCCTTGTCTTTTGCTTTCTTCTTTTCAAATGTTGCGATGCAAACCTTTTGTTCAAATGTCTTGCCACCTGGATCCTCCTATGGACATGCTGCCGCTTCCCAAAGGACTTGGCAGTGGGTGCTTCCTGTTGTGCAGCAGGCTTTCATTTGCAGGACATCTGTACAACCACATGAATAGCCAGAGTAGCAAAACTGGCCTTCTCATGAACAGAGTAAAACTTTAAAGCACTTTCTTTAGCCAGGAGAAAGTGCCGCAAAGAGCAGATGCAATTTAGGATGAGTAAGACATAAGTTAAGGTGCCGGTCTTTTCGTTTCCACCAGAAAACAACACTTGGATTTCCTGGCAATGCGTTTATGTAATGACTGTGGTTTCTTTTTGTAAACTGTGTCTCAGACAGGGAGGAAGAAGGAACCAAGTGGATTGTGTAACATTATAAATAGAAACAGCCATGTTAAAATAACAAGCCTGCTCTGAGTTAAGGCAATGAATTTTGCTACTAGCTGCAAAGCTCAGCCACTGAAAGGGTATAACATCCACCCTACAGAGTAACTTCTCCAATTTTCCAAAAATATTTAATGGGAAATGGCAGTAATAATTCTTACTCTCCTTCCATTGTTCTTGAAATATTTTAGTCCACAACCCTTGCTTTGCTGGATATAGTCAAGTTGGAAAAAGGAAAAAAACTTTGTCCTCATTGCAAATATTGAATAATGAGCTCATACCATTTTTTAATACAGAACATAATTTACTAAACATTTGAAACAGTTTATTGTGGCATGGCATGAGGGATAAGGAGGTACCTGCCTTTTCTATTAAACAAAGCATATGCTACGTTTGTCTTCCAATCTGGAATACTAGGGGATTTATATTCCACTGTTGCTTTTTTTTTAGAGGACAGAACCCAAGTAAAAGAGAGACCTCCTTAATGATACCAAAAACAGTATTTCAATGTGATTTCATTCATTTTGATACATGCTCTATAAAGAAAGGTTATGTTGTTATTTGCTAGTTGGTCAGAGTTAGAGGTCATCAGTTTTGTATCATAGGGCTTATGCTATAATAGTAATGTTTTCTTTGATTTTTGTGGGTGGGTAGTCATTCCTAGACAATAATGACAAATTTTTCCGAGCACATTCGTAATCGTGGCAATCATTCAATGTTCCACTAATTTAAATGAAATGAAATTTCTCATTTAATCTCTTACTTTAATGAAAGGATTATTTGACCCATGTTTCTATTTTATGAGGTTCTCTAATACAATGTTTGCATATAGTAATGTTTTACACATTTTTGTTGTGTTAAAAACAAAAATGTTTTATGTGTTGATTCTGTTGACTCATGATTTTCCTCATGCCTATGTTTTGGAAAGAGCTATTAGATACCCCATTCAGTATTTCTTGGATATGAATATCAGTTCTGTTGCTTCTATCAGTGATCCAAGATCCAAACCCTCATAATTTGGAGCTTAGTATGGTATGCAAAGTCCATCTTGAACAAAGCGACACCAGTATAGTAGAGGTTGTATGTATATCCACACCTGTCTCATCAAATATTGAATCTTGAAAGTAGAAGGGATAGTGGAAGATCTTTTAATACAAGTATGTGCTTTTGATACATAAGTAAAATGAAGGCTCAGCCAACTAAAATAGATTATCTCAAAGCTTTGCTATTTTTGAAAGTGAATATAGGGCGCTGGCTTCCTGATGCACTGGGTTGAGCCACTACCTGCAATGCTGGCATCTCAAATGTGTACTGCTTCAAGTCCTGGCTGCTCTTCTGATCCAGCTCCCTGCTAATACACCTGAGAAAGCATTGGAAGATGGCCCAAGTGCTTGGCCTCTGCCACCCACGTGGAAGACCTGGATGGAGTTCCAGACTCCTGGCTTCAGCCTGACAGTCTTGGTCATTGTGGCCATTTGGGGAGTGAGCCAGTAGATGTAAGATCTCCATCCCTCCCTCCCTCTCTCCCTCCTCCTCCTCCTCCTCCTCTTTCTTCCTCTTCTCCTTCTCTTTCTTCCCCTGTCAATCTCTCCCACTGTCCCTGTAACTATGACTTTCAACAAATCTTAAAAAAAATAAATAAAAGTGAATATAAAGTTCTATGCCATATCATGAATGTCCCTTTGCAAATTGTTATCAGGTGAGCCTAACAAACCTATTTAGGGTAATGAATAGTGTGACTTTAACATCAAATTTAAGACTCATAGGCTTATAGAAAGCCAGCCATAGCCTGTGTTAGAATTTCAGTAAGGAAGTGGTTCATGTTCAGTTCATGATGTAACTCCTAAAAAGGCCTTGGCATTCTTTGATTTCCATGTCAGTTAGAATGTAAATGGTCAGATAACTCTATGCACTGATAGTGATTTTTGTAGTCTGTCGCCAGGATAAGTTTATGGATGTTAATAGAGTTTTCCTTGTCTAGGGGACTATATTATCAAGATCTTCTCAGTAATAGTAAGTCCACTATAATTTAGTAAATGCAGCCAACTGCATTGTAATTTATATGTTTTACTTAAATTGTAATTTATATATTTTAAGTTATGATACTTCTCAGTTGTAAAAGGATAGGTAATTCAGTATTTTCTATAACGCATCTCTTTCTCTCAAAGCTTCATATCTACTGATGGTAGTAGGAAAGGAGGTTGGTGAGAATGGCAGAAACCTGGATTTGACTCTTTTCAAAGGCTCCTTACAGTAAGAGTTACATAGCTTTGAAGGTCAAGTTTGTTGTCAATGCTATTTCCTCTTTTCCATGAGGCTTTTCTCTTCCTGTCTGATTTGTTAGATGGCATATTCAGATGGATGGCTGTGGTGTGTTTCAGGAAGTTTTTATGTTTTCAGGCTGAGGAGTGGAATGAGAAAGAGCCTCTGGTGTTTTCTCTATGAGCTGGATTCTTGCTGGTCCCTGCTGAGATGGTCCCCTCCATTCTGATTATGGGGTCAACTGAGAACTGAACTTTGAGTTCCGTGTAAGCACCAACTGTCCATGTTGTGTTTCTACCTCATCCTTATGCCAACTCTCAGATTACATTAATCTCCTCCTTATCACTGAACACCTTCACTGGGACCATAGGAACTTTTGGATTCATGCACATTAATGTATGAAGATATGTTGTATAATCCCTGTGGATTTAGCTTGGAAGAGTAAGTTCTATTACTACAGTAGCAGAAATTGAACACCAGCTTCATTTAGGAAGTCAAAGCATGAGTACAAAATAAATGTTGACACTAGAAACTAAGAATCAGGTTCTGAAAGTGTAGATTGATGTGGCCTGCTCATTACAGTGTACATGTGTGACAGTGGAATAAATGAACTTGAAACTAGCTATTGAAGGTGTTGGCTTGAGATGCTGTTGTCTAGCATCAGAATACCTGGACCCAGTCCTCCACTGTAACTCCTAATTCTAGCTTCCTGCTGATGTACCCCAAGGGAGGCAGTGGCAGTGGCTCAAATATTTGGGTACCAGCCACATACATGAAAGAGTTTGAACTGTGTTCTCAGTGATCACTGTGGCCTCTGCCCAGCCACTCTACAGGTGTCTGGGAGTGAGCTGGCAGATAAGAGCTTTTTCTCTGCCTCACAAATAAATAGTTTTTAAAAAGCCACATTTTTAATTATAAAAAATTTATTATACTTAACAAAGTAAAATAGACCCTATCATCTACCCTCCCTAAGTCCTTAGTAAAATGTTTAGCTTATTAGAAAACATTTTGTAAATTTTTATCCTAAAACTTTCGTTAATACATAGAAACATACACCAAAATGTGCACATATTGTATATATTATAAATGTATACATTATGAATTTTTTAGAAAAAAACAGTATATTTGTACAATTAGTGAAGAACAGGAAACAGATTAGCAATTCTGCCTGATAATTAAAATTTGGATTGTTTATGATACTGGATATATACTATTCTATGGTGTGAATTTTGCCATAGTTTATTTTTTTATTCTGTTCATATGGGCGTTTGGCTACAGTTTGAAGATTTATGGATAGTGTTGGTGTAAACATTCTTGCACATATCTTTTAGTGAAGACAAAGTACAATATCTGTTGTGTAGATTCCTAGGAGTGAAATTGCCAGATCTTAGGGAGTGGATATCCTCAGCTTTCGGTGATATCACCAGAGTTTTCTTAAGGGTTCCAAATTGATTTTCTACCACCTTGAATATATGTGGTTATTCCGCATCTTTTTCAGCAGGTATTCCCAGAGATAGAAGTCCACAGATTCGTAGTATTTGCTATATAGTCATAGTTCATTGTACCTTTAACCTACAATTCTCTCATTACTTGTGCAGTAGATTATCTTTTTTTAAAGATTTTACTTATTTATTTATTGAGAGGTAGAGTTACAGACAGTGAGAGGAAGAGACAGAGAGAGGTCTTCCTTCCTTTGGTTTACTCCCCAAATGGCCGCAATAGTCGGAGCTGCGCGGATCCAAAGCCAGGAGCCAGGAGCTTCTTCCAGGTTTCCCACAGGGGTGCAGGGGCCCTAGGACTTGGCCCATCTTCACTGCTTTCCCAGGCCATAGCAGAGAGCTGGACTAGAAGTGGAGCAACCGAGACTAGAACTGGCGTCCATATGGGATGCCAGTGCTGCAGGTGGAGGATTAACCTGCTCTACAGTGCTGGCTCCCAGTAAATTATCTTTTCCATATTAAATTGATTATTTGGACATATTCTTTTGTGAGTTTTTAATAAGTAGTGAGCCTCCTTCCCTAATGCTTTGTAAGAATTGTTTATAAGTTCTGATTATGAGTTCTTTGTTAGATGTATTCTTCACGAGTATCTTTTCCACTCCTGTGGGTTGCATTTTAAGTCTCTTAATGGTGTTTTTGAGAAACATAACTTCTTTATTTGATTATTGACACAAAAATTATACATATTGAAGCAGAACTGTGTGATGTGTTAGTTCTTGGGCACATTTTGTTTTGTTCAAATAAGCGTAACTTAGATCGATCTCCTCAAAGTTATTATTTCTTTGTAGTGAAAACATTCACTTTTTCTAGCCCACCTGGAATGCGTATGATACAACATTGGAACTTGTTTATCCTATTTAACTCTAACTGGGTACCTGTTCATCAACGTTTTCCCATCCATTCCTCCCTTTGTAAGGTAATTTTAGCCTCTGGTAATCATTATTCTTCTCTTAACTTCTGTGAAATAAACTTTTTTAGATTCCACATTTGAATAAGATCATGTGGTATTTGTCTTTATATGCCTGGCTTATTTCACTTAATATAATGACTTCCAGTTCCATCAATGCCATCGACAGAATTTCATCCATTTTATGGCTGAATTGTATCCCCCTGTGTATTTGTGTGTTTTATTTTCTTTATGTATTCCTCAGTTGATGAACACTTGGGTTGTTTGCGTTTCTAGGTTATTGTGAATAGTGCTGCAGTAAACATAGGAGTGCAGCTATCTTTGCAACACAGTGATTTCATTTCCCTTGGATATCCACGGAGTAGTGGGAGTGCTGGGTCATGAGCTAGTTCTATTTTTAATTTTTTAGCAAACTCTATTGTTTCCACAATGCCTTTTCTAATTTACATTCCCATACCTGCTGCGATTCCTTTTCCTCTCTGTCCTTATCTGCACTTGTTATCTTTTGTCTTTTTTGTTTTCCATTTGAGTGGCAGAGAGGGAATGAAAGAGAGACAGTACCTGTCTGCTGGTTTACTTCCCAAGTGCCCACAGCAACCCAGATTGGAGCAGGCCAAAGCCAGGAGCTGGGTGCTCAATCCAAGGCTTGCATATGGATGGCAGGGGCCCAATGACTTGAGCCATCCCCACTGACTTCCAGGGTCTGCGTTAACGGGAATCAGAGGCAAAGCTGAGACCTGAACCCAGGCACTTTGAAATGTGATGCAGGTATCTTTCAAGTGGTGCCCCTATTACTGTGCTAAATACCCACTCTTATTGTTTGTGGGTTTTTTTTTTTCTTTTGATAATAGCCATTCTAATGGGAGTGAGGTGATATTATATTGTAGCTTTGATTTCCCTGTCCCTGTTGAGTAGTGATGTTCTTTTTCTTTTCTTTTTAAAGATTTATTTATTTATTTGAAAGGCAGAGTTGCAGAGAGAGAGGGAGAGACAGAGAAGGAGAGAGAACTCTTCCACCTGCTGCTTCACTCCCCAAATGGCCACAGTGGCCACAGCTGAGCCAATCCAAAGCCAGGAGCCTGAAGCTTCTTCTGTCTCCCACGTGATTGCAGGAACCCTAACACTTGGGCCATCCTCCACTGTTTTGCAGGCCATAGCTGAGAGCTGTATCAGAAGTGGAGCAGTCGGAACTCAAACCAGCACCCATATGGGATGCCAGCACTGCAAGTGGCAGCTTTACCTGCTATGCCACAGTGCCGGCCCCGATAAGCATTTTTCCATATACATGTTGTCCAGTTGTATGACTTTATTTTTTTAAAGAAAAATCTGATTAAATCTGTTGCCCATGTTTTTAAATTCAGATTATTTGCTTTTTCTTTACTGGGTTGCTTGAGTTCATTAAATAAATATTAACCTTTTGTTGGATTACAAGAGTACTTCAAGAAGTTCATGGAAAATAGAATTAAAGGATGATTTTGGTGCCAAAATTTTGAAATTATAAGTACAGTTGGAAAATATCTTCTTCTGTTCTGTAGGTTGTTTGTTTACTCTGTTGATTCTTTCCTTTGCTGGTTCATATTTTGATACAATCCCATGTACTTATTTTTGCTTGTGTTTCCTGTGCTTTGGGCATCTTATCCAAAAAAATCCTTGCTCATCCCAGTGTCTCAAAGTTAATGATTTTTATGTAAAACAATATATCAGTTACTTTCTTTTTAAAGAATCTCAGCTGTTCAGTGATCACAAAAAAAGTGTAAAAACACTACTTCATATTTAAAATTGAATGTATAATGTATTTGATAGCTGCTTTTCAATTTTTATTTATTTGAAAAACAGATAAAGAGAGACAAGTGACAGAAAAAGTGAGATCTTCCATCCAGTGGTCAATTTCCCAAAAGACCACAACAATCGAAGTTGGGCCAGTCTGAGGCCAGGAGCTGGGGACTCACATGTGAGTGCCAGGGACCCAAGTGCTTGAGCCATTACCTGTTGCCTCTGAGGCTGGCCATTAGCAAGAAGCTAGAATGAGAACAGAGCTGGGACTGGAACCTGGACACTGCAATATGGAATGCTGATATCCAAGTGGCATCTCAATTGCTGAGCCAAATGCATTCTCTTACTTTTAAATAAATGTTAAAACAAGCAGAATTGATCATTATTTACAATATAGATAACTTTTTTTTTTTAACTAAAAAAGATTTCTTTGTGGGGGAGAGTGAAACGGAGGGATAGACAAAGGTATCTTCTATCTGTGGGTTCACTCCTCAAATGGCTGCAACAGCGAGGACTGGTCCAGACCAAAGCCAGGAGCTCAGAATTCCATCTTGGTCTTCCATGTGGTGGTAGAGGCCCATGTGTGTGGGACATCTTCCACTGCTTTCCCAGTCACATTAGCAGGGATCTGGACTGTAAGCAATGCAGCTGGACCTCGAACCAGTATTCCTGCATGGGATGCTGGCATTGTAGGCAGCAGCTTAGCTTGCTGTGCCACAACACTGGACCCTAATGCACTAGATAATTTCATCTTTATTTTACAAAACTGATGCCAGATTTGATTTTGTGTCAGATGCTTGCTCTTTTCATGAACTAATCCAGTAATCTTCCAGTTAGTATATCCTTTCTACAGTTAGTGTAGTGTGAAAGAATCTTGCTAATGACCACGAATTAGTATCTTACGAGGTATACATTTGTTCTTACATTGAACTTCCACTTATTGGTTCTAGTTCATCTGTGTATTGCTTCACTTATTTATTTAACAGATAATATCTGAGTCCTATCACATCCCAACTGACATGGCTTTCAGGGAAGCAAAGTGCCATGGGGATTCAGAGTTGACCTGAGGAAACAGGCATACTAAGGGGATTTTTTTAGAGGTCATAGTCATAAAATGTGGTCAACAAATTAAAGTACCTCAACTTATATTGTTCTGTCTTCTGAACAGAGGCTTTCATATTTTCCACTCATACAAATTTGAGATTCCTTATCAGTCTGGTCATTCTTTAGACAGCCTAATCACTCACATTAATCACTCACATCTTTAAAATTATAATAAAAATATTAGGATACAGTGGCCCATTCAGTGTGAAAAGAGAGCATGGGTCCTTTAGTGTTTCTGTTGATTCAGCCTAAAGCAGCTTTGTCACGTGTTGGCTATGCCTCATACCATTTTGACACACAAAACTTGTATTTTGAAAAATCTGTGAATTCCTAAATCTTATTTTGATTTTTGTTAAGTGAAGTATCTTGCAACTTTTTTTTTCAGTTAATTTTGGGTAAACAAATATTGCTAGTCAATGGGAACCTTGTTTTATAAGAATGTTATGGTGTAGGATTTTGTTTTCGGTTGAAAGATAAGTGACAAAAACAGATATAAAGCTATTCAGTCACTGTATCTCGTGTCTCTGTGTGTGTGTGTGTTGTAATAAATGTAAGTAAATGCACCAAAATATTCATGTCATTTATTCTGAATGATTCCATATGATTTAAAATGTGTGCTAATTTTGTTTGTTTTCATATGAATCATGCCATATATTCAATCATTTAACTATCTTTAATTCAGGTGAGATTCCATCTATGTATTTTAAGTCTAAGCAACTGTTACTTAGAAATATTTACTGATACACACTTTTGAACATTTATATATTTTAAAAAAAATATTTATTTATTTGAAAGCCAGAGTTATAGAAAGAGAATATCTTCTTTTCATTGTTTCACTTCCCAAATGGCCACAATGACCAGGGCTGGGCCAGGTCAAAGCCAGGATCCTGGAACTCCATCTGAGTCTTCCATATGGGTGGCAGGGGCCCAAGCATTGAGGCTACCTTTTTCCTTCCCAGAAACATTAGCAGGGACCTGGATCAAAAGTGGAGTAGCGTGGGACAGGTGCTGTGGCATAGTTGATAAAGCTGCCGTCTGCAGTGCCAGCATCCCATATGGGTGCTGGTTGGAGTCCTGACTGCTCTACTTCCAATCCAGCTCTCTGCTTTAACTTGGGTAAGCAGTAGAAGATGGCCCAAGTCCTTGAGCTCCTGCACTTGTGCGGGAGACCTGGAAAAAGCTCCTGGCTCCTTGTTGCTGATCGGCACAGCTCCGGCCATTGTGGCCATCTAGGGAGTGAATCAGGGGATAGAAGACCTCTCTCTATCTGCCTCTGCCTCTGCCTCTCTGTAATTATGCCTTTCAAATAAA